>NC_092879.1:98390856-98690856 GCF_028372415.1 Notamacropus eugenii | reverse complement strand
AAGAGGCAAGAAAAAGCTTTGTTGATGGAGGGGAAAAGGGGGGAGGTGAGAGGGGAAAAGTGAAGCTTACTCTCATCACATTTGGCTTAAGGAGGGAATAACATGCACACTCAATTTGGTATGAAAATCTATATTACACTACAGGAAAGTAGGGGAGAAGGGGATAAGTAGGGTATGAGGGAGATGATAGAAGGGAAGGCAAATGGGAGGAGGGAGTAATTAGAAGTAAACACTTTAGAGGAAGGACAAGGTCAAAAGAGAGAATAGAATAGGGGGCAGGACAGGGTGGAGGGAAATATAGTTAGTCTTTCACAACATGACTTTTATGGAAGTATTTTGCATAACTACACATGTATAACCTATATTGAATTGCTTGCCTTCTCAGTGGGGATGGGTGGGGAAAGAGGAAGGGAGAGAAGCTGGAACTCAAAGTTTTAAAAGTGAATGTTAAAAATTGTTTTTACATGCAACTGGGAAATAAGAAATGTAGGTAATGGGGTATAGAAATCTATCTTGCCCTACAAGAAAAAAGAGGAGATGGGGATAAGGGAAGGGAGAAGTGTGATAGAAGGAAGGGCAGATTGGGGAAAGAGGTAATCAGAATGCACGATGTCTTGGGGTGGGGGAGGGAAGAGATGGGGAGAAAATTTGGAACTCAAAATCTTGTAGAAACTAAAAATAAATAAATATTTTTTTGAAAAGAAAAAGCTTCAGCAAATGCAAGATCTGACTACAAAGTAAGGAGATGCTTTGGAAGCAGCAGACCCCCAGACTTGGGCAGCCATATCCAGGCTCACCTCTGGAAGATGCCTTTGGAAAAGAGCTGGGAGGAGAGTTTTCTGAATCCCTTAATGAGAACTCTATGGCTCCAACACCTTCAGACCTCTCTGGGGTCTGCCTCTTCAGCCCCAAGCCCCAAACAATCAGCTTGCTTTCACTGTTCACCTCATTTTTTATGCAAAATCAGGTGACCTCCTAGGAACATATATCTGCCTCCCTCATTCACCAGTCTTGGCTTTCAATGCCAACCTTCAGTTCACACAGGGTTTGGGAGTCTCACTGGCCTTTCTGAAGCTTTGCTGCCACAGAGGGCAAAGTTCCTGAGAACCGGTCCTGGGATCCGAAAGGACAGAGCCTGATCTACACGAGGGAATGGACTGGGGCAAGGAAGGGCCTAGTCAAACCATTTCATTTCAAATGTGCCAGAACTCAGGCTGATTGGGTCCGCCTAGTCTTTATATCAACCCCAGCAAGAGCAGAGTTCTGTAAACTCAGTTACCCACCTGTCCCAACTTGTTCTGCATGACTTAAGGTCAGGCCTGCAAAGACTGCTTCCCCTTCTCTGATAGCATCAGCAAGGGCCACTGTCACATATTAACCTGTCCATAGCTTGATCTAATGATTAGGCTCGTTGCCTCGCAGTGGGGAAGGAGGAGAGCAGAGACTTGTCCCTCATTGGCCCAAAACAGCCCACTGAAGCATTTGGAGGGTTGGGGCCTGGGATGAGGGAGCACAACAGGGGATGTATTTATTATTATTACAGATTCAGGGAACTTTGGGGCTGAAAAGAGCCCTCTGAGATAATCTTAGTTCAATCCTTTCATTTTACAGGTGGGGAAAGTGAGGCTCTGAAAAGGGAAGTGACTTGATTAAGGTCACCCAGCTACTCTGTGGACTGAGAACCATCAAGGTCAGCTTACCAAAACCGTCCCAGTCTGATCACCTGCCAGCTACATGTGGCAGAGATGTTGGCACGTGAGCATTAACCTAATTCTGGCCCCGTCAGTCAAATGATCTCGGTCACTAATGGGCTGGCTCATGGCGTTAGGGGCTACTTCATCTTTGGTGTCACTGGGCTTCAATCCTGGATAGAGCGGGAGCCCTTCCGGACCCAAGTGGGCTTGCTGGGACAGGATGAGTACTTAGGACATGGCACCTAGGACATGGCACCGATAAGGTAAGCCTCCCTTAGAACTGTTCTTCCCATATCCCAGGTGGCTTCATGAGCCACGTGGAGATAATGAACGTGTCCCACCCTGACAGTGGCGCTCTGTACTTCACAGACGCCCTCATGGGCTGAATGAAACTGCTCTCACTGGGCTCTGGCACTTAAGAAGAGTAACTTGATGTGAACCCTTGGGCAAAGGTAAATGTTCTTAATCAAATCGATATGCTTTAAAAAGGTCATCTGGCAGAGGAGACCCTTTCCAAAACATTTCTCAAGCACCTACTGTGTGCCAGGCAACATGCTGGGTGCTGGGGATGGAGGCAGCTGTTTGGTTTCAGAGAGAATCCTGGGGTCTGGGAGGACATAGGGTGTAAGGAGGGAGGAGGAAATGAGACCAGAGATGGATGAGAAAAGGCAATCACTCAAGGGGGAGAAACCAGATCTCTGGGCTGTTCAGGAGGCATTTGGAGGAGTGGGCCCAGGGAGGAGTCCCCAAGGAAGGCCATGTAACAGCTGCTGAGCCAGACCACTCTCTCTTTCCAAACAGTTGTTCATCTCTAAAACCCAGAGTGCTTTTGTGCCCTCTTTTAGACCCTCCTCTCACAAAACGGCTGTTGACACAGCCAGCTGCTCTAATGCTCTAATGCACAGCCCCCAGCATCAGGGTTAGCTCCCTAACTGAACCAGGATCAGGCCCAGGGATAGCAGTCCCAACCACCTCTCTAGGTACCATAGAGAGGGCGCATTACCAAAAAGACTCACAAACCCAAACCCAAAAGCCATCTTGCCCCTCCCCCTTCCCAGCACCAGGCATATCCAATTTCAAGAATATTTTCTATCATATTAAGATATGCTTCTAGCAAGTGGGATCCCCATACCTTCAGCACAATAACTCCTCCTTCTGCTCCCCCTCTAATTTGTTACTGCTTCCAGCTCAACCAGGGCCCCTGGAGCTCATTAAAACAGGATGCTACCATCAACTGTGGTGCACAGAATTGGCCTTGGCTCCAAGTAGCTACAGGGAGGCAGACAAGCAGTCCTAGGAGCTGGGGTGATCTCCACCCATTAGCAGCTGCTGAGGACAACCTATACAGGGAATATAGGTTAGAGCCAGAATTTTCATGAAGGAAAAAATCCCAAATGGGCCGGCTCACAGCCCATGCTATGTGGTGAGTGCTTGAAGACGTATGTCTCAAACCCAACCTCCTCTGCCAAGAATAAACCAAGAATTCTTGTTTTCTTTTCATCAGTTAATAGACATTTACTGGCCTTGTACCATGTGGGGGAGCACAGCATGTACAGTTCAGGCACAAGCACTTGCCATTATGGTCCCAGAGGCCGCCCAGGAGCATGCAGGGCAACCCCCTCTCTCCCTGACAGGCCTTGGGGGCGGGGCTTCTCCTGGGGCAGGAATCCACTGAAAAGCTGAGACAGGGCCCCTCCCTAGACTGCGCTCTCAAGGGGACAAGATACAGAGCAAGACCCAATCCCCCTCTCCTCCTCTGGGCTTTCAGCATTTTGAAGCCCAGCTAAGGACCCCAGTATGGACGTGGTCTATCCACCTACCACCTCTGAAGCAGCTCTGCTGTGGGAAAGTGCTGAGGGCCTCTCCACAGGGAGTGGGCGGTCTGTACAGTGGAGCCCAGGAGGGCACAGGCTGATGAGGCCCCTAGCCCAATGCCTCCCAGGGAGAGCTTGGAGGACCTCCTTGCTGGGTCTCCATTAAAAGGGGAAAAGTGTTTGTGGCAGGAGAGAGGGAAGGAACCTGGGGGGAGGGTACAGGGGGCCTGCAAAGCTTTCATGGGCTTGCATGTAAAATGACTTGAAGTTCTTAAGAGAAAGATGCTTTCATTTAAGAATCTTTGGATCTCAGTCTGATGGATGGAATCAAAACCAGAAAAGGCTCATTTGCATTCGCTGAGTCCAGGAAAAATATACGGTGGTGAGGGGGCCAGGAAAAACCAATACTGGAGGTTCCATTCAAGTCCAAAGGCTTCACAATGGCTCTTTAGAAGCTCATGTGGGCTCATACCATTGGGAGGCCTAACAAATACTTATTAGGCACTGAGACCTTGCACTAGGTAGGGACACAGAGATGAAAGACGGCACTATGCCCTGGAAAATGAGTGGCAGGATGGCTGTTGTAGACGGCACACTGGACAGTGACCTATTCCGATCTCCTGTCGTTGGGCTTTTGGCCCATGGGAAACCCTGAAAGCTGTCAGTCCTTAGAACTTTAGTGGTCTCTGGGTCAACAGAGCTGTCTAGCTGGAACAGTAGCCAGGGGCAGCAGCACCCTCTAGTGCTCAGCTCAGGGAGGAGCAGGGATGAAGAGGGGCTGGCATCTCTTCTCCATCATCCCAAGGTGTCTGTCAGAGACCGCCCAGCAGAGTTTCCATTTTCTCTCTCATTAGTTCCTAACTAGAGTGAACCAGGCAGAACCAGGCAGGTCTCCCCTCTTCCTCCCTCTCTTAAGAATAAGCCAGCTTGTTTTGGAGGGTGAGAGGATCCAGCAATCTTTTTACAGCAATGGTGTTCCATACCTATCACCTAATAAGTGATAGATTGAGAATGGGAACCAAAACACACTGGCTTTGACATCAAATATTGAGCTGCTTTGAAAAACACCTTCTTGCTTCCATGGCTGCTTGCCTGACTTTTCCCCTCCTCCCAGGTCTTTTTGCTTACACTTTTTCCAGTCTGGAGACTCAGATCCCACCCTGTCGACGCATTTCCAATCAGGCTCTGAGTGACGGATTTATTCCTTCTTCATAAGCCAACCTGGCCGGGCCAGCTAGCAAACAAGGACGGTTTATTGGTCCTCTGGCCCTGACTGATGTGGAGCCATATTGTCTGTATATGCTCTGCTACCTGGTCCGGCAGCACTGAAGGTTCACATAGCTCCAAAGCCCAGGAGCTCTGTTAGCAGGAGGAAATCAGAGCTACAAGCAGGAAGCTAGAAGTCCACCAACACCACAATCTCCAGGTGCATATGGTCCTTCCCCCCAGCACAAAAAGGTGGACAATTCCTACCTGTCCCAATCTCTCTCCAAAGGATTTCTGGAGGTGGAAATGAGCAGTCAAGGTGCAGTGGCCAAATTCCTGTGGCCTTGGGCCAGAAGCCTCTAGGAGAGGCTCCAGGCTTACTGGTGTGGGGCTTCAATAAATGCCTTTGACAAGGAAAAGTGAACAGTTATGACTGACTCGCTCGAGCTATTAAGCCATATATTAATATGACACTGTCATAAATCTTCCTTTCCTAGGCAAAGAAAAGGACACAAGAGCATCAAAGGCCAAACTCTGCCTTCTTGTTTTCACCATCTCATCTGGGCCTGGCTTCCTCCAAAGTCTCCCACCCCCACCTTAACCCCGCCTTTCCCTTGTTCTTTGTCCCTGACTCCCAAGGTCCCCTCAGCTGTGAGACTCCAAGACTGCTGCTACTTAGAAGGTCTGTCCCCTAATCCATCCTGCTGGCCCCTAACATCATCTTTCTGGCAATGATCCAGTCAAATGGTTCTCAGATGGATCTGGAGGTCCCTGGGGCCTGGTCACTTCTAATAGAACACTGTTGACATTATTGTCTCTGTCAAGAATGAATCATTTACCTCTGCCATATCTGCATGAGGCATTATCCAAGCACTGAGCATCCTGCCTCCCAACCCTGCTGCTAACAGCTAGGAGAACAGCAGTTTGCTGCCCTCCTGCACAGGTCCTAAGAGGCTCCTCTCTCTGATCTTTCAAACTGTCTCCTCAATGAACATTTATTAAGCATCTACTACACAGAAGGCTCTGGGGACACAAGGACAGGAAGGAAACTGTCCTCGAGCTGAAGGATCTTCCATTTCACTGGGGGGTTACAACATATACAAAGATGAGGTCACTTAGGAGGAAAAGAACCCTGGTAACCAGAGTAGGGGAGGGGGGGAAGAGATGGAGGAAGGACTTCATGTAGGAGGTGGCATCTGAGAGATGAGGATACTGAAAAGCAGAGATGAATAGGGAGGGTATGAGTGCCAGCACTAGGAGGAAGACGAACTGCAAATGCATGGAGTCAGGAATGTGAGGTCTGGCTTGAAGAGTTTGTGAAGGGGGCTAGCATGCAGCAAGGCTGCAAAGGTTAAGGGGGTAAGGAGTCTGGGCTTTTTCCCAGGGCTCCCTAGGGAGCCACAGAAGGTTTCTGAGTTGAGGAGAGGAAACATCTCATTCCTGGGCCTTAGCAACTAGATGGAGAAAGGGTCATAAAGAGGAAGGAAAATGAAGGCAGAGAAGTGAGTTGGGAGAAGTCAGAAAGGCCTGAACTAGAGACAAGCTGATAGGCAAGTAGAAGCCAGTGGCTTTGGTAAGCGATAAAATATGGGGGCTGGGGGTCAAGGATTCTGAGATTCCCTCGGGCCTGAGTTCATCAAAGATCAGCAGGCTTGGAAGAGGCAGACGATGCGCTCTGCTTAGGACAGGTTGAGCCTGACAGCCAGGCAGAAGGGTCTTGCAGGCAGGTGTAACCCATGGTCCACACTTTGCTGGAGGGATAAGGGCTAGCGACCGGCATTTGGGAGTCACACACTAAGTTCAGAGAAGGGTGGGAGAAGGGCAAGGGAATAAACGTTTGTAAAGCACCTATTATGTGCCAGGAACTGTGCTCAGCACTTTAGAAAAATTCTCTTATTTGATTCTCACAACAACCCTGGGAGGTAGGTTCTTATCCCCACTTTACAGATGAGGAAACTGAGGCAGATAGAAACAAAGGGACTTGCTGAGGGTCACACAGACAGTAAGTGTCTGAGGCCACATTTGACCTCAGGCCTCTCTGACTCTAGGCCCCGGTGTTCTGTGCACTGTGTGCCTTCTAGCTGCTTCTAGAGAAGAGGACTCAGGTCAGAGCCTTGGGGGACACACGTACACTTGGGCAATGGGAGGTGAAGACTGTGAGGGAGCTAGACTTGGAAAGGAGCTCAGTGCCCAACTGTCATCAGAAGCAGGAAAGAAAAGGAAACTTTCCAAGATGGTGCCGCTCCTGTAAGAGGCCTCTCCCGGTCTTGGCCCCCTGCCTTTCTGCCCTTAGTAGAATAGGAGCAACTTGAGGACAGGGACTGGCACACAGAAAGATTCAATAAGCACTTGGTGACTGCTGGCCTATTGAGGTTCTCAGTAGTTAGTCAATGAGCATCAAGTTCCTACTATATGCTAGGTACTGTACTAAGTGCCAGAGATACAAAGAAAGGGGAAAAAAACAACACAAGGCCCTCTCCAAGGAGACCCCAGTCTGACCCACAAACAAGCAAGAAGGGGGATCTGAAACTGGGTTGAGGCCCCAGCAGTCAGCATACCTCCCAGGTCTCTGTCAAGTGGAGGGACATCATCTGTCATGGAGAAGTCCAAGGTGGTGCCCGAGATCTCCACCAGATCTTCGTCACTGGTGCTGCTGTGAAAGCTATTAAAGCTCCCTCTCCGAAAGCCTGGGTTGTCCATAGTGTCGCTCTCAGAATCTGCAAGGTGGCAGAGATGAGATAGGATGGTGACTGAAGGGAGGGCCTCTCAAACCACCCTCCCCCTTCTCAGTGGGTCCTTTCCGAGTGTCTTAGCACAACGATGGCGACAACGATGAGGACAAGGCCCCAAATGATAAGTCAATCTAGAAAGACAAGTGAGTCAGGGTCAATGGGCAGACCTCAAGAGCAGGAGTGGGCAGCCCCATGTCTCCACTCTCCTGGAAAACCAGGGGGGTGGGGGGCAGTCCAAGAGAAAACTGCCTGATTGCTGCCCCACACCACTGTCCTCTGCTTGGACTCTGGCCTCACTGGACAGTCCTGGCAGTGGGATTGAGTGCGGAGAGGCTGAAAGACAATGCCACCAGAATGAAGCACTCATCTGAGACAAACACTGACATCATATTGCTCCTTGTAGGTACCAACAGTCACTTCTCTGATACAGGAACATGTGGAAAGAGATTGGGAGGAAGCTTTGTAGACTGGTAAAAAAAAATGTTGAGGAAGCCAGGTAGCAACAGAGTGACCTCAAAGGTAGAGGCACAGCCAAGATGGAATGAGTTGTGAAGATAGGGCTGGATCTCCTCACAGCCACCTCAGGAAACCCCATGATCACCACTGCTGAGAAGAAAGAAAGGCTGAAAAGACTCACAAACAACAGGGGGAGAAAACAAAACAGTGACACGTCTGGAAAAGTTGGCAATGGGGAGATGGTTGGCACACCAGGAGAAACTGAGCAATAACGAGCATGGGTAACCAAAGAAGAGTCTGAAGGGAGTAAAAAAAATCATGGTGGTGGGGAGGGGGAGGAAAATCAAAAGTAGAATAAAAGACCTTCCTAAAGGTCAGGCTACAGATGGCATGGTGCCAGGACCAGGGCAGCCAGCAGCTTCCTAAATGACATCCACAAACACTCCAGAGCTCACAGGAAAGACCAAGCAGAGGAAGAAGCTCTACTGTCCAGACTAGGCTAAGCAGTTGACTGGACAGCTCAAAGAGGTGATCCAACAGTACAGCAACTTTGAACACACTGCAAAATGACCACGAACTGAGCTCAGAATTGGACAAGAGGAAGAAGAGGAGGCTGACAAACTGTCTTGGCAAAGTTCCATAGCTTTTCCAGGAAACAAAGGCTTGTTTTTTGATACCAATATTCTTCTGGAGATGCTGCATGGCTAGACCAGTCTTGACAGAATTTTAGGTGAAGACTGCCCAGTGGGCAACGGGTAGGCACATGGTGGGTGAGCTGGCTACAAGATGAGACAGATCAGGGCTTGTGCTGGGGAAGGCAAATAGTCAAAACCTCCCCTTTCCAATGAACTGGTCATGTAGCCATGTTATGAAGAATGACGGATTGCCACAATGGGTACCCCCAATGTACCTGCACAATGGAAAACATGAGTAGAGCAAGGCACCCAACACTGTGGGTGGGCTCCTATGGCACAGGAAGAGAAGATGTGGAGAAGAAGGGGGGGGGGTGGACAATCTGAGCAGCTGCAGGAAGCCACCAAAAAGATCAATAGAAAATAAGGAAGCAAAGGCAGTTGAAAAACCTCCCCTAAAGCCAAAGAAGCAGCCAGAACAGAAAGTAGATTTGTGCGCCGCAAGAACTAAAACTACATGTCTCTTGCCCCAATCATAGAATTATCAAAATAATTGGGAGGGAGGGGAACAAGCACTGATTAAGCACCTACTACGTACCAGGCACTAGGCCAAGCACTTTATAAATATGACCTCATTTAATCCTCACAACAACCCTGGGAGCACCTGGTGCTATTACGATTTCCATTTTACAGTTGAGGAAACTGAGGCAGATAGCAGTAAAGTGACTTGCCCAAGGTCCCAAAGTTAGTCGATGTGACTTTTGTGCTCCCGACTTCAGGTCACTGTGGTACCTCTAACCAGAAAACAAGAAGATGCCAGTGAAAGATCTGCCTCCAGAAATCTCTGGATTTCTTTGGACATCCCAGATAAATTAGGAAAAGAAGAAAGCATGACTAGTACAGTCCTAAAAATGGTCAAAGAAAACTTCCCAGAGTTGGCAAAAATAGACAGCCAAATACCAAGAGCAAGGCCCCCAAGGGCCGTGATGAGAAACGGTGGACCCACCTCAGCCCATCCCAATCCAACCTCAACGTTCCAGTGCCAAGTACCAAACCCTTCGCCCACTGCCAGAAGAAAACCCAGAAACCACTGACCAAGGAGCAGTCACTGGGAGCATGGCCCACTTTCCAAAGAGAACCAGAGACAAGCAGGGAAACTGGAAGAGAGAGCCCAGGCACCCCAAAGAAGAGTGGCCCAGAAGCCCTGAATCAGCCGCTCAGCATATCGGGCAGGAACGGCGCACTTAAAAAGCGCACCATCTTCCAGAAACAATCAAGTCTCCCAGACAAAAAG
The DNA here is from genome assembly GCF_028372415.1 of Notamacropus eugenii. Taxonomy (NCBI): domain Eukaryota; kingdom Metazoa; phylum Chordata; class Mammalia; order Diprotodontia; family Macropodidae; genus Notamacropus; species Notamacropus eugenii. Next base: position 98,681,028 of record NC_092879.1, on the reverse strand, counting down.
AAAATTAAAGTCATATGAACTTCTCACATCAAGATCAACCACTTGGAGGGATGACGGAACAAACTGTGGTTTATAAATGCAGTGAACAGAGAACAGGGAAGATGAGAAATTCAGAGAAACAGGGAAGGATTACTTAGATGAGCTGAATGCGAAAACAGAAGCTGGGCCACATGCATCATGACTACGGGTGGAAGTGAGCACATGCAAAACTTCTGCGTTGAAGGGAAATGCACTGAATGGCCCAGCCAGGGTCTGGAGGGTCTGGAAGATGGCAGCCAGCTCCAGCTCAGGCAGGATAGGCCTTCTGTTACTAGGGGAGGGTGGGTTTGAGCAGGCTATGACTGGTTGCCCCCCCCCCACACACACACACATACACCCGCAGATTCAACAAATGCTTGCTGTTGTCTGGACAGAAATCAAGAAAACATCTAAAACCATTGTCTTGCCCTTCTCGTTCCAAGCTCAAAAATCTCCACTGACTCCCTAGTGCCTCTAGGATAAAATATAAACATCTCCAGCTGCCATGAAAGGTCTGCCTCAATACAGCTCCACACCTCCCCCATCCCCCCATCCCCACCCCAAACCTCCACCCCTCCCTCTCCTCTGTAAGCTGGTCTTCATTCCTCAAATGGACCCTTTTTTACTTCAGCTTCTTCTCCACGCACCACCTCCACCAGGGGGGAACCCCCCCAGTTATTAACACTCCCATCCTCTGTACTGACTTCTCTGGGTACGTGTGGATTTGCCAAAGTATCAGCCGCCTGCTAGGAGAGCAGGCCAAGCATACAGGAGAGAGCAGATGATGCCAATGGGCAGTGTGGCACCAGGACCTGCTGCTGCCTCAGTCTGCTGAGAACTTCAGAAAACCAAACTGGACAGAAAAGAGATGGCTGGGTTAGGAGCAGTAGAGCCTCTTTTCCTTGTTCTTTGTGTAAGGAAACGCTCTTATTTGGTATTGGTCAAGGGCAAATGCAGAGGCCAAAGTCACAGTTGTGTGCAAGAGGCCAGAAAGCCACTGGCCACGTGTTCCCCTCAGGGAGTCATTCTGGACAGCCTGAGTCATATTATGTGGGAATCAAGGGAAAGTCGAAACTGATAATCCCCAAACCATGGCTATGTGGCCCCGCAATGTGTCTTTAATGCTATGTGTCAGGTGGCTCTTTGCGTTAGTCTAGAAACTCTCCTCAGACAAAATGATGAAGGTGGGCAGCGAAGGCCTGACTTGCGAGGACTCAGGAAATACTTTAGCCAGATACCCGCTTCCTGAAACCCATTGATAGAAATCACAAAGCCAAAAGAAGAATTCCCTTCTTCTCTCTCCATCTCTCTTTCTCCCTCCCCCCCTTTCTTTCTTTCCTCCTGCTTTAAATACCACAGTACAGAGTTTGAACATGATCCTCTGGCCAATGGAGAGTTGCTGAATGTCTCTGAACAAGGGCATAGCTTCTCTCCAGTCAGGTGCCTACTGACCACGTTGCCTGTAAAGGCCTTACATGCCTCACCCCGTCTGGGCAGGACCAAGTGGTCCATTTTGCAATAAGTGAACCAAATTTGCAGATGGGTCACTTCTTACTCATAAGGTGTTCTAATGCAAGGAAACTGGGGATGTCTCCTGGAATTGGCTGTACTCCACAGATAATAGCTTAGCTGTGGGAGCTAATAAGTTCACCAAGAGAAAAGGTGGGGGGTGGGGGGGAAGGAGAGAGAGGGAGAGGAAGAGGAGAGGAGAGGACAGGAGAGGAGAGGACAGGAGAGGAGAGGAGAGGAGAGGAGAGGAGAGGAGAGGAGAGGAGAGGAGAGGAGAGGAGAGGAGTGGAGAGGGGAGGAGAGGAGAGGGGAGGGGAGGAGAGGACAGGAGAGGGCAGGAGAGGACAGGAGAGGGCCCAGACCACTGTTTCCCACCTCCCAAAGGTCCATATTGGGGAGAAGGGAAGAAAAAAAGAGGTAAGACCAGGTAGGTGGACCAGGAAGGAGCAGTACAAGGAAAATGCAGGGAAGAATGAGCAGCTCATAAGGGACCTCAGGCATCCCAGGGAGGTAGTGTTCAAGGCCTCTTGGAGGCCAAGAAAAACGAGGGCTGAGAAAGCTTGGCTTTAGCAATAAAGAGCCCACTGGTGACCTTGGAGAGAGTAATTTTAATCACAACCAAGTAGAAACCAGATTGTGAGGGGGGCTGAGAAGTGAGTGGGTGTTCAGAGAAGTGGGAGCAAGAAGCCTGGAGAATTTTGTCAAGGAATTAGGATGTGAAATGGAAGAGAGAAACAAAATGATAACGGGAGAGAACAGTAGGGTCAAGTGAAGAGTTCTCTGGGTTTGGGGCTGGGGTGATCAGGGCGCATTTGTAGGCATCAATCAGGAAGGAGCCAACAGGTAGGGAGAGACTGAAAATTAGGGAGAGACCGAAAGTTAGGGAGAGACCAAAAATTAGGGAGAGAGAAAGAATATCGACGGAGCAAGCTGCTTCGAGGAGATAGAAGAGGATGGAATGAAGGGTCTGACCATGACAGGGAGAAGGGCAAAATCCCTGTGCCTGCAATCAGAGAGTCCCCACCCAAGGGAGCTGGAAATGGCTCTGCCCATACAAGACCCACGCAGAGGTGACGCAGGGGAAGCTCAGAGGTGAAAGCAGGAGCACATTTCCAGAGGACTGAGAAATAGATCCTGCAGACGGTGGGACAGGGGCTGAGCTTGGAAGGGCAGAGGTGAGAAGGAAGAACATTCTAGACATGGGAAGCAGCCACAGTAAGAGCATGGAGGCCAGTATGGTCAAGTCACAGAGCAGGTGAAGGCAGGAAAAGCAGAAAAAAGGGAGGCACAAATGGGTTGAAAATGCCAACCAGAAGAGCTTATATTTGTTCCTGGCGGCCGTAAGGAGTCAGTGGAGGTTTCTGAGTAGGGTGGGGTGACCTAATTGGACTTTATAAAAATCACTTTGGTGACTGAATAGAGGATGAAGTAGGGAAAGACTGGAGGCAGGGAGACCCCCCCTCCCCAGAAGTCACTGCAATAGTCTAGGTACGAGAAGACGAGGGCCTATACCAAGAGGGTGCCAGAGTCAGAGGAGACAAGGGGGTATAGTCAAAAGATGTTCTGGAGAAAGAAATGACCATACTGGGCACAAAAACCAAAAACTTCACGAAGGCAAGGTTGTTTCTTGGCATTTCCCTCAATGCCTAAGGTGGCTTTGACAAGGCTGAATTCAAAGATGAATGCCCCTGAAGCAGAGCAGACAAGCAGCGCTGGGAAGCAAGGCTGTGCACTGGGGGTGAGGTGATCTAGCACAGATGAGGCCCCACAGCACATCTGCTAAGACCTTCTGCCTGAACCTAAACTATCAACAAAGCAAGGGCCTCAGCAAACATTCTTCAAAGTGGACACTGTTTCCAGTCCCAACTATGTGGGCAGTGAGTGGGCAGGGATGAGGGCACTCACCCACTCAAACACCAAATCAACCCCCCAAAGCCTCAAATAGTCGCCACACCTCCTCCAGAACTGGGGTGCGGGAGGGGCAGTCCCCAGAACATCTCTTGTTCTTAAGAGTTTCACCAAGCTAGCTTGCTAACTCCCCATGCCGCTCACAGGATAGCAATGAGAAGGTCACAGAAAACATGGCACAACAGCTTTTGTGGAGGTTACTTGTCTCCAATGGAGAAATTTAGCAGAATATACTGAGACTTTCAAAGGAACACTTTTGAGAGGGATTCCAGCTCAACACCTTCCCCAGAGGTCCTGGTTTCAATCTCAGAGCGCACATGGATTCCACATGCTCTCAGAGCCTCAGTTTCCTCCTCTGTCAAATGTGAGGGTTAGACCCTGTGATCTCTAAGGTCTCTCCCAGCCTGAAACCTGCCTCTCTGATCCGATACCTAAGGATGACCATGCAGAGAGTATTGTTTGGGCACAGGGAATGGGGTGGGGGGGATTTCCTGTGACAGGGCCATCTAGATAACCCGGGAAGGTTCATAATATTCTTTATGGAGAGCTCTGCTCGCTGCTGCACTCACACTTTTGCCCTCCTCCCTTCTGTCCCCCCTACTGGACACTGGACACACTGTACACCTAATTCGGGAGGCCGAAATAAAGCAGGCGGAGCCCTTGGCTCCTATGTTCTCCTCCAGATCATTAAGACAACAGAGGCCAATTCATGTTGGTGTAAGGGCCCTTTGTACGAGCAGCGCCCTGTCTGCCGGTGCACTTTGCAACCCCCCACAATGTTAACAGTCAAATTATAAAGACTGAAAAAGTCACATATCTAGAAAGTTTCAGTACCGGAAAACAACCAAGTTCAAATGTGAGTCTCCTTGGCACAGCCCTAGTGCAGACCCTAATTACCTCATGACCAGTGCAACTGCCTCTCTTACCTTCATTCTCTTCCCTCTCCCCCAATACCCAGCCCCAGTCTGTCATAACCTTCCTTAAACCATTATTGAGATCGTCCCTCGCTGCCCCACTCCAAAATCACCATGGAGAATCAGGTTCAACCAAATTCAAGCTGGCATCAGAGGCCTCCAAATCCATCCCCGGCCCATATTTCCAGCCTTCTGTCCCACACTGCTCCATGAACTCAGCCAGCTAGGCTCCTCAAACTGGCTTGCAGTCTCCTTCCTCCACTCCTTAATTTACATCATTCTTCAGGTCTAGTTTGCTACCCAGCTTCCTCTCTGCAGACTGAACTCTCCAGGCCCGAGTCAAACCTCCCCAAAGAGGGATTTATATTACTTGGCAAATTTCATTTTCAATTATTTAGGTCTTATCATTCCAATCAAATTGTGATGGCAGGAAGCATATATTAACCTCCACCCTGAGCCATCCAGACCAGTAGGAATCCTAACCCTAACTCCCTGTACCACCCCTTCCCCCAAGAGAAAGAAAAATAACAGTAATCCTGTCATCTTTCAAGGCCCAGAGCCACCTCCTCCACGGGGCCTTCCAGGCTTCTCCTAGGCTGATGTGATGTGACCTCTCCCTAGGCGGACCCTAGAGAACAACTCGAGTATCCTCCTTATCGTACTCATCGTATTCAGCCTCATTTGAGTGATTTGCAGAGAACTTGATCAAGTGACTCTGGATCTCTAAGTTAGCCCCCAAATTTAAGAACCAGATGAATTTTTTTCAATGTCAAAGAAAGGGAAAAAAAGAGTGGTAAAAAAAGCACCTTCTCAGGAAGACTTCAGAGAGGCCTGGAAAGACTTATATGATCTGAGGCTGAGCGAAAGGAACAGAACCAGGAGAACTTTGTGCGCAGCAACGACCATAGGGTGCGAGAGTTTTTCTGGTAGACTTGGAACTTCATTGCAATGCAAGGACTTTAAAAAATTCCCAATGGTCTTTTAAGGCAAAATGCCTTCCACATCCAGAGAAAGAACTATGGAATTCAACTGCAGAATGTAGCAGATCATTTTCTTTTGTATTACGTTTTAGTTTGTTATATGATTTCTCCCATTCATTTTAATTCTTCTACACAGCATGACTATAGTGAAAGTGTATTTAATGGGAATGTATGTATAGAACCTATATAAAATTGTATTGCCATCTCAGGGAGAGAGGGGGAAGGGAGGGGGGAGCGGGGGAAATCAAAGTTATATGATAGTAATTGTAGAACACTGAAAATAAATAAAATTAATTTTAAAAAAAAGCACCTCCTGTTGCTCTCTAAGCCCTAGGGTGGCCTGCCAAATGCCCCTCTGGGGGAGGGGATGCCATCTAGTCTGATTGGGTCCCAGGCACCCTGTGCCTTAAGGGGGCTCCAAAATGGTCAGGCCAGCCTCTGGCCTCCCAGCAGTGGCAGCAGAGGGACTTTTGGTCACGTGTATGTCGGCCTCCATGGGGATCCTCTGAGAACTCTTTCAACTCAGAGCCCATGTTTCTCTAATCCAGTGTCACCAAATTCTCGAAAATTGGCAAAGCAGTAAATTACTGAGTGCTGCAGTGCTCTTCCTTTGGACAGTGGAGCACAGAAGCTCCCTTTTTAATGAGGTTTGGCTACAACACGTGATTTCCCTTCAAGCTCATTAAAAATGGATTCTGCTTCTATTTAGAAGATCTCACCAACATATACCTTGGCTTGCAATGAGATGACCGGTCTGACTGCCTTCTAGCAATATTTAATTTCAAAAAGCTTGATGCTTCTATATTCCGGGTGGGGGAGAGTTCTTTTAAGATGAAACAAGCAGAACTTCATTAGTGCCTCCCTGGATCAAATTGAGGAAGGAAACTGGTATCTGAATTTGTAAAATGCACAGGACATTTCTTGAGTGCTACAACACAAAGCTGAAGGGTTTTAAGCACTGCCCTGCTTCTCAAGGACATTCCTCTGTTATCAATTCTTGTAGGAAGAATTAAAATGCTATGGGCCTAGAATATCTTGGTTCTGTCTAGTCCCCAAAGATTGTTCCCATAGATAGAATCTGGGGGGTTAATCTGAGAGAAAAATGAGGCCCAGAGAGGACAAGTGACTTATTCAAAGTCACCCAGGTCTGAAGTCAGCCCTCTGCCCATGATTCCACCAGGAAGGAAGAAATGGCATTAGCCTTTCACTCCTAGCTGGCCACAGAGGACCCTTCCAACGCAGAAAGTGTGTGACTGGCAATCGACCACAAAATTCCATCTGGCCCACGTGTGAAGCACGGCAGGCTCTCCCTTCTGGACCTCGAGTCCACATGGGGTTTCTAAGGAACTGCCGAGCTCTACACATGCAAAGGTCTGTATTTTCTCTAGTTGAACAAAACTGACATGTTCACGTAATCTGGGAAACTAAATTGAGCCAGGTTTGTTTCCAGTCAAGGTCTAAGGTTTGCTCCTGAAAAATGTCATGTTGGAATTGCAGCTTCTAAGCCCTATGCACAAGGACCAGGAAATGGAGGCCCGACAACTCAGCCAAAGGGCTGCCCCATCTGGTAGCACCGAGTCATTGCTAAGGAGTTTCTGATGCAGTAGGTGGTTGGTGGGGTGGGGTGAGGAACCAAGACAGCCCTCTCTATTTCTGTTCTAGGTAGTTAGCCTACATTTAGTGCTTGCTAAGGGGGCAGAGGGAAGGCAGCTTGGCACTGACCAAAGGCTTCGCAAGATCCAGTGAGGGAGCCATCTACATCTCCATGTAGGAAGAGAGAACACTTTTGAAAAATAGAATGAAGGAGGCTTGGCATCACCAGCTCTCAAAGCATGTTACAAAGCAAAAGTCATCCAAACTGTTTGGTACCAACTGAAAAATGAAAGACGAGATAGACGAGATCAAGAGAAAAGACCAGAGAAGCGAGATTAGGATAAGAGCTAAGGAATATGGCAGCCCAGGGTTCAAGAAACTATGGAGGGACAGAGAAATTTCTTATTCAGCAAGAGCTACTGGACAAAGTAGAAAACTGTTTAGAGGACAGATGGCTTAAAGCAAGAGTGGTCCCCATCACTCACTATAGCAAGGTCCATTTCTAGACTCACTCTGTCCCTCATTTCACTAAATTCTTCCCCTGTCTCTTTCCTGTGCTGCAATCCCATATTACCAGCCACCTATTGGACACTCTCCACTTGGCTGAACCACAGGCATGTCACACTCATCACATCCAAAGCAGAACCCAGATTTCCCCCTAAATTCACCCTCCTTGGAACTTTGCTCTTCCTGTACCCAATCCTCTAACCACCCAGATTCACAACCTCAGTCTCCTACTTGGTGCTTTTCGTCCCACTCCCCTCCCATAGCACACCAGTCACTAAGGTCTGTTGGTCATTTCTCCGCTTCACTCACAGTCACAATTCTAGTTCAGGTTGATGTTATCACTTGCCTAGACCAGGTGTCAGCAAATCACAGCCTACTCCCTGTTTCTATACAGCCTATGAGCTAAGAATGTTTTCTATACTTGGAAATACAATAAAACTTTATTCAAAAATGTACAAACCACTCTTAGCTCAGGCCGTCAGTAGGACAAACGTATTCCATAGTTTTCCCAGCCTAGACCATCATAATTAACCTCCTAAATGGTTTTGCTTCTTTCTCTGCTAAGGAAAAATCAACTTTGTACTGGAAAGGATGGAACACACTGGCTAATAGGAGGTGCCTAAGATAATAAGCTATCGGTGAATGTGTTCAAGTCAGCAGGCCCAGAGGAGCTCCATCCCTGGGGACTAGAGATACTGGAGCCTTTGGCTGCTGAGTCACTCTCTGTGATCACAAAATGGTCACAGAGAGTGATTAGAGGGAACAGGAGGGCTGCCTTAGGATTGAAGGAGGGGAAATGAGGTCTTCATTTTGTTTTAATGGAAGAAAGGAGAGTCTGCAAGCTCTAGACAGTGCGTTCAACTTTAAATTCGGGCAAAGTTCTAGAATGTGTCATTAGAGGCCTAGCTAGTGAACATCCAGAAAAGGAGGGGATGGTCATGAAGAGCCAGCATGGCCTCCTTCAGAAAAGGACATGTCAGAGTGACCCTGGGGTTTTTTTGTTGTTTTTTGATAGAGTGATTAAGACTGATAAGTTAAAGTAATGATACACATACAATTTACCTAGATTTCAAAATATTTAATAAAACTTCTCATGCTATTGCTCTAGATAAGATAGAGAGACATGTGGACGAAATAATAAGATAATTAAGTGGTTTTAGAACTGGCCAAATGGGCAGACCCAACAAGTAAGCAGTAATGGAGTCATGTGAACTCGGAAAGAGGTCTCCAGTGGAGTGCCCAGGATCTGCCCAGGGCTAACAACATTTTTCTAACTTTTTTTTTAATCAATGGTTTAAAGGCATCAATGATATTCTTAAAAATTTGCAGAAGACAGAAAATTAGAAGGGATGCCTTGTTAACACAGTGGATGACTGGGTTGGGATGCCAAAGTCTCGACAGGCTAGAACGCTGGGCCAAATACAAAGGGAGGTAATACAGTTGGGATAAAGGTACTCCATTATAACTGGGTTCAAAACATCAGTTTCACAAGCATGAGTGGTTCGGTAAGAGCTGACACAAAAAGGTCTGGAGGTTTCAGTGGCCTGTAAGTTCAGTGTAGCGTGGCAATCCAAGAAGATAAGGCTGCAGCATATCCAGAATTAGGGAGGCTGTAGTCTGTCTTCTGTCTTATAGCCAGACCACATCTGGAGAACCATATTCTGTTACAAGTGCCACATTTTTCGGAAGGCCAATAGTGAACAGCCAGCAGAAGGTAACCAGGGTGGCATAAGAGGATCTTAAGAAGGAACTGAGGACGTTCGTTCAGCCTCAGGCCAACTTCAAGTATTGGAAGGAAGGGCTGTCACATGGTAGCGGGACTGGGCAGGCCCAGGAGCAATGGGAGACAAAGGCAAGGAGGCATGTGGTGGGCTGGTGGTCAGCAAAGCTTCCTAACAAGCTGAAGGGGCAGCCCCAAGCCAAGATTCTTGTTCACTATGAGTCGTTTCTGCTTCGTGCTCTCTTCTACTTTTGAGATTTGGGGAAGGAAGGAAGACTGCACTTAGCTGGTCTCTTCACTAAGGCAGAGGCAGTTATGTAACCGTGAGCAAGTCACTTGACCCCAACAGCCTCGAGAAAAAATAAAGCAGGGGGTGGCACAGTGAGCATCTGAGAAAGCAGACTTACCGTGGGGAACTGGGTAGTCAAATATGAGAGGCTAGATGAACTATGTAATTGCAAAGAAAGGAATAACAATCAATATTTTAAAATAATAATAGCTAGCGTGTACAGTGCTTTAAGGCTTGCAAAGAAAGTATTTTACATGTGATGATCTCATCTGTGGGAGCTACCAGAGGGAAAGAAGAGTAATCAAATAACAGGGAGAATTTGTAAGCCAGATGACACTCTGACGCTGCCAAGCAGGCATGGCGGTCAACAAATCCAACCTGATCTCTGGGACTTGCTTTTTTCCCCCTAGCTGAGTGTGTGCCTGCCCCCCAAACTGTTCAGATCTAGTCGGGAAGACAATCTACTCGAGGAACTCCACCAGGCAGTATGCTCTGAGTCTGCGGAGGTTGGGAGCCCCAGTGGTTAGGAAAGCTTCATGGAGGAAGGATCTGAACTGAAGGAGACCTGCAGAGGAGGGGGAAGGGCATTCTAGGAAGTGAGGTAGAAGGGGATGAGAGGACTCCGATTTAACTGGGACAGAAGGTTTTGTCAGGCTTTATTTTAGAAGACAATGGGAAACCAAAGGAAGACTGAGTGAACAAGATTATCTCGCAATGGTAAGGAGGATGGAGGAGAGAGAGGGGAGACACTTAGGAGCTGTTATGTGAATTCAGTTGTGAGTAAAAGGGTCCTGAATTAGGGGGTGGGGGTGTGAATGTGAAAGGCACCCCCAGTGAATCCTGAAATGTCACCAATAATCAGCTAACAAGTATTTTAACCTTCATTAATTGGAATGTAGTGTCCAGGAAAAGGAAAATGCTAATCCCCCTGAACTCTGCCAGCCAGATCACACCCGGTATCCAGTTCTGATCACCATAAAGTTACTAAGCTGTGCATACTCTTTGGTCCAGCCACACCACTGGGAGGTCTAGACCCCCAAGGGATCAAAGAAAGAGAAAAAGGCCCCAGATGTACAGAAGCACTTAGAGCACTCCTTTTTTTGTCAAGGCAAAGAACCAAAAACTAAGGGGGCATGCAGAACAAATGATCGTATATGAATGTAATGGAATTTCATTACAACATAAGATGATGAAAGGGCTGGGTTCTGAGAAGCCTGGGCAAGCTTGAGGAATTGACATGAGTGAGGTGAGCAGAACTGGGAGAACAATTTCGCTAACACCACTGAAACATAAGAACTCTGATGGATGCAGTGACCAAGCGTCACTGCAGGCCAGCTGACTGAGAGGCGAGGGCCTCTACAGGTTCACAGACACAGCTGGGGCAGGAATCTGGTTTGCCTGAAAATGTCTACTTGGTGTTAAGAGGGCCATGTTTTTCTTGGGGGGGGGGGGGGGGGGGGAGGGGAAGGTCTAAGGCTAGGACTGCAAAAACAAGGAAGAGGAAAGAGGAAAGGAAGGGAAGGGGAGGGAAGGGAAGAGAAGGGAAGGGAAGGGGAAAGAAGGGTCGTTGAAACATTTTTTTTTAAATGCACAAAAGAGAAAAAAAAGCCAGAAAGAACTCCAGACAAGCAGGTCAACCTCCAAAGGCCCATGAGCAGTCCTAGTAGAGCCCAGAGAGTCCCAGGGCCATGCAGAATTTTGCCCTTCTCTGCCCTCCTGAGTGTATAGAAGTGCTTGTTTTAGTTGGTGTTTGTTAATGTTAAAATGAAAACAGCCTGGTTTATGTTTTTTGCCCCAGAGATTTCTGATTTTTTTTGCTCTCCCTGAAATGCCAGTGCTACCCACCGTGTGACAAGGTACCACCCCAGGGGCCCTTCCTGTCCTAGGCAAGCCAAATACCAAATCTTCAGGATCATCTAAGTAAGCGATCATCAAACTAAGTTGCCCTGGCAACAGATGGAGTCTGTAAAAACGCTAGTCAGGCAGGAGAGGCTGGGGGTTATTTTAGAATACCTCTCTAGTATAACAGGGAGAGACACTCAGAGAAATGTTGGAGGAAAACAAGCCTATTTCCATACCAAGAAATTTCCAGACAAATATTTTGGATACTTGCATAATTCGACATTTAATTTTTCAGGAGGAAAATATAGTTAGCCCCCAAACTCTCACAGAGCTCTCACTGACCTCCCCCCATCACATCTGAGGTCCTCCAAGAGCAGTGCAGGAAACATTCATCTGGTCCAATGACCTCCTGTTATGAATAAGGAAACTGAGGCCTGGGGACTTTACTGGCAAGTGGCCTTTCCTGTCTTAGTGTTCGAACATGAAACTCTAATAGCTTCCTGAATTTCCCAGCTGCCAGAGCTCCAGAGCCAGGCCACGAGTGATTTTTTCCTCAGCTCCAAACGTTTAAGTGAAAATGAATACTTGAACCAAAGCCACCTCTCGAAATAGAAAAATCCTCGGGACGTAAATGTGATGTTCCTTCTAACCCCGGACACTAATTTCAAATGAACAAGTTTCAGAAGAACAAATAGCACAAATCTTCATCTCATCGGAGCAGATTATTTTACCCAAATGGAGGCAGAACCTCTGCATTTTGAATTTCTGCTAATTACCCCAGCCAAGAAGTTATTCCTTTTCTCCGGATGCCCAGACCACTGAGCTGCTTTGCCTCATCCTACAATTATTTGTGGCCCTGTCTTTTCTCTCCCCTAGTCTAAGCTGCTTCGGGGCACACAGTGGGTGCTAAGAAATATTTGCTGAATATATAAAGACTTGCAAGTAAAGTACACTATTTTCATTCTCTTTTTATAAGGCAAAGTCATTTTAAGGGGAATAAAAACATTAAAAACAACCACTAAAAATGTCTCCTCCCCCTTTACTTGGCAATGAAACATGAATGGGGCCATTGAATAATTCAGGGAGACATTTTAGGGTGTGTTGTGTAGAACGAGGCAGACTTGTCCTTCAGTCTGGTGCCATGGCTAACCAACTGCCGTAGGTGTGGTGACTACCAACCATGACAAACACCACCTACACCTTCTTCCTTAATTCAAGAATGTGTGCTGACTTACATCAAAGCAAGGGGTAGCTGGAAGTTAGGTCTGAAAGACTAGCTCTGGTGCAGGCTAATGGGCCCTAACAGCAAAGCCTTCTGTTAGAGCAGAGGTAAAAACAAAAGGGAGGAGGAATGGTGGATGGAAATTCAAGGCGAGTCACAGCACCAGAAAAGCAAGCAGGGGAATGGGTGGGATTCTATTCCTAGTCCTGTCCTTGACAGCCTATGCAAATAAAGAGTGAATGAACAAAGATCTTTCCATCTTGGTTGCTGCCCAAGGGAACAGAAGTGGAAAAGGGGGAGAAAACCAAACCACAGCCCTCCGAATGCTTTGGGGTGAGCAAGTTATTACTAAGATGAAGCAGCACAACCTTGTGTAAGTTCTGTCCGGAGTCACACTTAAGGAGAATTACACCTGAGCCTCCACCACCGTCCTTGCTGCACTGAGGCAGTACGAACCAATGAACAGCTTCCTCCTGTAAGACAGACCTGGACTGTATTACATCGGACATCATCGGTAGATAGAGTTGTAGCACAGCTCCAATGCACTGTCTCTAGAGGTCATAGAGCCTGGGAAAACAATTCCAATCCTTTCTGACCCACAGATCACCTCCTACTTTGTGACACTCTCCTGTCCTGGTTTCCATGCCACCACACAGTCTGGACATTGCTTACTTCTCTACCCCTAATTCCTTCTTTGTATCCTTGTCTGTATCTCTTCTTCCTCTCTATACTCCCCAACTTTTAACTCTGGAGGTACTAAAGACTGAGTCCTTGATCACTGGGTCTTCTCTTTATATACTTTCTTCCTCAGAAACTTCATCTTTTCCCTTGGGTCCAACTATCATCTCAATGCAGACAGAACTTCTGGATCAATCACTCTCTCCCTTACTTCTGACAAATTACAGTTCTAGAATATTTCTACAGTCTACAGGACAGCTGAGTTATATGTCCCCTTACCTCACTCATGTTCCTCCTTTTTTCCTCTTTGGAGAATTTTACACATGAAAGAAATACATCTCAGAAGTACTGAAAAGAAGAGACAGAGTGCAAATCAACAGAATTCACAAGACACTGACGGAAATGAATCCCAAATTCAAGTCATCCAGAAACGTTAGCAAACTCCAAAATTTCGGCAAAAGAGAGAGGATATCACAAATGGTCAGAAAGACACAAATCATAGTCCCTCAAACATCATTTCAAAATGTACAAGATTTATCATTAAGATAAGAAAAGACTAGAATGCAATATAATAAAAAGTAAATAATAAAAAGTCAACCTTCATTCATCCCCAAAGTAGCTACTGAGCAAAGCAGAGAAAACTTTTTTCTAAGAAAAGTTTTGTGTTTTTGTTTTTAACTCAAAGACCTTCCAGGCATTCTTACTGAAGGAAATAAGCCCGGCAAGGGCCATTGATATTCAAATCTACCAGAAGGAAGAACCACAGTAGGGTAAAGCAACTGTAAATGACAGAGTGAATAAATAATGACTCAAAGTATTTAGACAAAATAAGATATCAAAGAAACATTCAGGAAATAATGACTAATATGTGATTGGCAAAATCCAGAGAAGGGAAACTTAAGGAAACCGGGAATCTTGAAGAGGGTAGAGCAGGCAATCTCAAACAATATCTGGGATTGGAGGAAGGATGGGAAATAAGGGAAAATTTATGTAAGTAAAAGTAAAATTTTAGGAACTGTTTTTAGTGATGTGGGTGAGGGTGTATGTGTGCTACAAACTCTTGGATAAAGTCCTTAGAATGACTTAAACTGGATTGTAACTTGTGCTGAGAAAACGACATAATAAGATACATGGCTGATGAAAAGCTAGGCTTAATTATGAATTTAACTGGATTAAATTTTCCCCATAAAAAAAGGAAAATAGTTTCAGTACATATTAAAAAAAACAACAACCAAGCCTCAATAATATATAGCCAATAAAAAACATATCCAAATGTAAACGAACAAACAAATTTAGAGCAAGAGGCTGGAATATAATATATCATGCTTTAGCCAAAGCCAAAGCTAACGTCACAGTAGAAAACATTAAGAAAAATGGGGAAACTATATGTTGGCATATAGACTCCATAACAATAATAACATCTCATTTAAATATCACTAAAGGCAAACCCAGGCTGGAGCAGTCAGATGGTACAGCGACTAGAGTGCTGGGCTTGGAGTCAGGAAGACTCATCTTCCTGAGTTCAAATTCAGTCTCAGACACTTACTAGCCGGGTGACCCTAGGCAAGTCATTTAACCCTATCTGCCTCAGTTTCTCATTCATAAAATGAGCTAGAGAAGGAAATGGCAAACCACTCCATTCTCTTTGCCAAGGAAACCCCAAATGAGGTCATGCAGAGTCTGAAATGACTGAATACCAACAAAACCCAAGATGGGCCATCTAGCTCACCAAAGTACTGAATTAAGTCTTGACTTCCTACAGCTTGACCCTGAGGACAAGGGAGTCCTGGATAAACTGATTAAGGCATTAAGACCAATTAACGACAGAGATGACGAGATCCCTAGTCAGCAAGGTGACACACCCTGAGTCCCAAATCAGTGACTTGAGAATGCAAAACTAAGAAACTTAGGACCAAATTGGCCTAAATATTAAAGTTTTATTTTTCTGTCCGTAAAAATTTCCTTAAGAGCTCTCTCCCCCACCCCGAATAACATGTCCTCACAACAACGCTGTTGCTCTCCTAGTTCAGCCCCTTGTCACCTCTTGTCTGGACTACAGCAATGCTCTCCTATCTGCCTCCCTCTCTCTCCCTCTACTTCATCTTCCACACAGCTGCCAAAGCCCAGATCTGACCACATCACTCTCCAGTTCAGTAAGTTCTGGTGACTTCTTCCTGACTCAAGGGTTGAATTCAAACTCCTCGGTGCAACAATTGAGGCTCTTCACAACCCAGCTTATCACAGATCACTCCCCTTCATACACTCTATCTATACATACAAAGATCCATCTCCCATCTCTGTGCCTTTGCATTGATTGACTGTTCCCCCCACTCCCACACCTCTTCCTCTCTACTCCTAGAATCCTTAACTTCCTTCAAAGCTCAATTTAAGCACCATGTCTGTCCTCTGAGAGGCTGTTCCAGATCACTGCCCAGTAGGGCCTTTCCTTCCTCCCTCTCCACCAGTTCCACACCCCAAACGGGAATATTTTGTATATATATTTTATAAATACACACACACACACACACACACACACACACACACACAAACACACACTATTTCCCCTAATACAAGAGAGCTTAACCTGGGGTCTATGGATGGACTTTGGGGGAGAAGGTATCTGTGAACTGGTCTGGGGAAAAAATTACATCTTTATTTCAACAGGATTCTTTTTCTTTGTAATCTTAGAGAATTTCCTGGCCTCTGTGGCTGTCTTCAAGGCCCGGTTAAAATGGCACCTTTTACAGGAAGCCTTTTCCAGTCTCTTCCTTCCCTCTGTTGCCTATCTCTAGGACAGCCATTGTTGTTTGTAGGTTGTCCCTCCCGTTAGACTGTGAACTCCTTGAGAGCACGAATATGTTATGCCTTCCTCTTCATTCCCAATGTTTAGCACAGTGCTGGCACACAGTAGGTGCTTCAGAAATGTTTACTGACACTCTCTTTTCTTTCTTGTTTCATTTCTAAACCTGATTCTGAGCAGAGGCCTACCCATTGGTTTCTTTATCAGACAGACTGCCCAAACAGGGATCCATGACCCAGAAAAGGGGCCAAGTCCACATTGTCACAAAACGTGAGCTTCTTGAAGAAAGGGCTCATTTCATTTTTGCCTTTGTATCTTCAGTGCTATGTACCACAGATTCACTGGCTGATTGCTATAGGAAGCAGAAGCATCTGTATTTTCTAAAAAGGGAAACTGAGGACTGGAGAGCTTAAGTGACATGTCTGGGTCACTCAATGACAGCAGGGTCTGAGGCAGGAGCCTGCTTTCCCTGCCCACATCCCAACCTTGGTGAAATGCAATCAGCACCATACATGCATACAACAAACAACCCAGCGAATAAATATGTAAAGGGAAATTTTCCTAAGGGGTAAAAAAGCAGAGCAGTAAGAAATCAACAGGAGGAGACTAATACTCCACTCTCAGAAAATTTACAAGTCAAACAGAAAGATAAATAAACTAGTCAGAGACCTAAAGGGGACCGAGATGCAGACAAAACCGGATTCGGTGAATTCAGGGAGAAACATGGCCCTGCCGTGTTTCGGAACATATTGATTTTTCAAACACTCTGGGGACTATCACAAACGTTGGTCACGCTTTAGGGCATAAAGAACAGACCCATAAATGCAGAGAAGCAGAAATGGCAAACAAACATTTGCTTTCTAGATCACAATGTGATGAAAATAATCAGGGAAAGCTGATTAAGATACTGAATAAAGAGACCAAAAATGATTTGCTAAATAATGCAGAGGGTCAAGAACAAAATTATAGAAACAAACACTTAAAAAAAGGACATTATATATACATTATATAATCTTATATAATATGATACAATGATATAATATGCTATATAACATGTATGTGTATATGTATGCATATGTGTATATACGTGTGTATATAAAACAAATAATGTTATAACATATCAAAATGTACGACACAGCAGAAGCGACAATTAAGGAGGCATTTCTATATTAATGTTAATAGTAACCAAATTAAGCAAAGATTAATGAGTGGAAAGGAAAATTTAAAAACAGATGAACCCAAAGCAAAGATGAGAAATAAGAATAAAAATTGAAAAGGTGAAATAAACCAAACTGAAAACAACAAAATACAAATTAACAAAGGGCAGGACCAAGGAATAAGTTACTAATCCTTCAGCCCGCTAACTGGATCACCAAAGAGCAAAGCATATTAGCAAAATGAAAAATTCGAAGGGAGCTATCACAAGGGAGAGGAAAAAACGAAAATGATCCAAAATTATAATGCACACTTAGTTACCAGCAAAACGGAAAATGTCCACGAAATGGATGAAGATCTACAATAATATAAAATATTCAACTCAGTTCAACAGGAAATAGGGAACCTCAGAAAGAGAAACTCACCAGGCTACAAATGAACTGCCACTGGAAAAAAAAAAAGCAACCCCGGGATTAGATGTTTCACAAGTGAATTCTATCAAAAATTGAAAGAACAAAGAATCCCTATACTATAGAAACTATTTTGGAAAATAGGCAGAGAAAGCATTCTACTCATTTATTCTACAAGACAAATATGGTCCTAAGACGTAGCCTGGGAAGAATAAGGCATAGAAAAAAATTCCAAACCTGTATCAGTAAGGAACATAGATGCAAAAGCTATTAAGTGCTGGAAAATAGACTTCAGCCACGTACTCCCTCACAGCCCTTCCCCCCTTCCCGCCAAATTTATTCATTATGGCCAAGCAGAATTTATACCAGGCATGTAAGGGTAGTTTAACAGGAAAACAATCAATATACTAAATCATATCAGTAACAAAAGCAATTAAAAACACATGCTCATATCAATGGTTGCAGAAAAAGCCTCTGATAAAACACAAAATACTCATTTATGTTAAAAAACACTATAGCTGAGAAATAGAACTCTCTCTCACACGGTGAAGGAAAAATGTAACTGAAACCAGGAGCTCACGTTACTTGTAATTGAGAAACATTAGAAGCTTTTCCAATAAAAACAGGGGTGAAGCCAGGATGCTATAACTAGCGGCATTATTCTGGGAGAGGCAGCCGGGGCCAGCATTTCTACAATCAGGAGAAGGAAAAGGGAAGGGAAGAAGCAGTGGCAAAGTGAAGGCTAAAATCATTTTTTGGCGCCTAATACAATTATTGACCCGCAAAAATCATCAGTATATCATCACTAGCATAGTCCTCTTTTCAAAAGAAGATTTGAAATGAAATAACCAAATGTATTCAAGAATCTGAGAGTTAGTTGACCTGCCAAGACACACACAGACAAGACTTACATAAAAACGACAAGAAAATAAGAACGTTAAAAATGGCTGGCCCCTCTGGCCCAAGGAGCCCTGCGTGGGGCCTAGATCCCAGGATACTATCAACAGACAAAAATACCTGTTGGTATATAAAATATTCCCACACTAGAAAACCATGTGGCCAATGTCTGGGGAATAGCTGACTCAATTATGGTATATGAATGTAACGGAATACTCCTTTGCCATGAGGAATGAAGAAAACGAACAATCCAAAGAAATGGGGAAAATCTTCCATGAATTAATACTTAGGTGGGGGATATAGTCTGAAAGTCAGGACGCCAGTAAGCAATTAAACCTCAAGCTAAACAGCCTATGCTAATAAGCATGAATTAAACATTTAATTAACAATCATTTTGTTTGCCATCTTAAGACTTCAGAAGAGCTTTGATGCAGTGGAAAGAGCATTCGATGTGGAGTCAGAGAGAGGGACAAGGGTTTGATTCCTAGCTCAGTTATTGCCTACCTTTGTGACCTAGGCATGGGCCTCAGTTTCCTCATCTGTAGGGTTAGATTTAGAGTCAGAGGATTTCTGCTGTGCCACTTAATTACCATCTGATTTTGTGCCTAACCTTTGGAAGGGCCTCAGTTTCCTCATTTGTAAAATGAATGTCAAATTTGTCAAATGATGGCCTCCCTTCTAGCTCTAACATCCTGGGAGGCTCTGAAATGATTTGAATGACTCAGGTTTCTGCTCATCAAGGCCATTTAAGCCTATGACTTCTTGAAAAGAACATTGGATTTGGAATTAGAAGACCAGAGTTCAAATGCCTCCACTGACAGTAGCTATGTGATCTTGGACAAGGCATTTAACGTCTCTTTACCTCAGTTTTCTATCTGTAAAATGGGAACTATAACATAATGTGTGGTAATCACCTCCTCCCAGGACTGCTGGAAGGTCAAATGAGATCAAATTGCTAAAGATTAATTGACAAAGAAAGAAATCAGGGTTCTGCAGACTGAGCCAGGGGAGGACCTCTCTGGGCCTCAGTTTCCCCCCCTATAAAATGAGGTCATTCGATCTTTCAGTCCCCCCCTTGCTAGTGCTAAATCTGTGACTACAAATGGTAGATTCACTTTCAATATCTGAATCGCTGACAGAGACCCCGATAATCGGCGCACTTAGTCAAGAACCAAGGTCCTTTGGAGTTGGGTTAATGGGGCCATGGAGCCACTGCCACCCCATGGCTTGACAGGACCGGGATGCAGGCTAGAAGAGTTTTTTTGTTGGGCATCTCCCCGAGGTCTGAAGACACTACCCTAATGCTTCGCACCTGGAGAGCAGATTCTGTTAAGAATCTTACTGTAGGCACTGATTCAAAAATGCCAGCTTTGCAAACCACACAGTGCCTTTAAGAAAAAAAATGGGCATGTTTCCCAACCTCACTTTATGAGGTTTGTGCCTAATCCTAGGGCAGGACCACGTATAAAATTTTTAAGTCTGAATTCATCTTCTGAAAGTTTAAAGAAAACAGGAACAGGAGAAAAAGTGAGGAGATGGGAAAATGTCTGTAATTTTTCCAAGGTGAAGCTGGGAGGCAGAAAAAAATCTGTAGGGGGAAATGGTCCCTTTGCAGCTTCTCTGGCACCACAATTAGCAAGCTGTATCAAGGTGGTTCATAAATTGACTGCTAACCAAGGCTAAATGCAGCTCAAAAACACCTGGGTTGGTGTTGGGGGTTTTTAATGAATTGAAAGACCCTATAGATTTCAACAGTTTTCAGCATCCCTGCTGCCAGGCAGATGGAGGCAGGGCCCTCAAGCAAACAAGACAAGTCAAAGACTTAATTCATCCGCCTAAACACCTCTTTTGCAAATGGGTTATTATTTACACTCCACAGTACACACACCCATAAATGCCTATCGTCAAGGAACTACTATTGAGGTTGGGCAAGAAAGTCAAGGAAATTCCCCAGCAAGTGACACACCGTCCTTCAGGCCTCAAAGAAAAGTAGGTTACTTAGAAGAAGAGGGCCCCAGCTCGTGCTGCCTATGTGTTTAAATTAGCATGGGGACTGGCCTTGCAGGTTTGGATGAGTAAATGGGACTGCTGGGAGCCAGTTGGCAAACTCGTGCCTTGCGAGAAGAGCCATCCCTGAAACCAAACACTCAGTTTCCTCATCCATCAAATGAGGGGGTTGGGCTTGATGGCCTCCGAAGTCCCTTATAGCTCTAGATTGGAATCCTAGGAACCTACAAGCAAGTGTCCGATTGCCAGAGTGAACACCACATGGACTGGGTCACCCCATAAAAGCCAGTCCAAGTCAGGGATTCCCAACAAAGAGCCAGGGTTTTATCAGCGTTGGCAATCCCTCCACCGATGCTGATCCTCACCCTTCTTTGGCCCGGGTAAAGAGTCTTCCAGAGTGACTGTGGCCAAAAACCCCACCCAGCATACCACTGGGATGCCCTGGTGATGGGCAAGCCCCTGATCAAGCTTGGGACCCACCGGCATGGTCCATGAGGAGGTGTCAGAAGACGAAAGCAGAACAGTAGCTTGTGATGCCAGGGCGTTTCGCCCTGTGAGAAACAGGAACGCAACCATCGTGCCCACTGTACACACAGGGAAACAGAGCTGCCTTGGGCAGAGTCAGACAACTAGCAGATGGCAGACCCAGGACACCAGGTCAGATCGCCTGACCCTAAATCCAGTACTGTCCACTATACCACAGAACCTGGAACTTCAATACCACTCTCACTCCTCCAATTGTGCCCCCTAAAGGGAGGTGCTGGGTATGCTTTAAAATAATGAAAGAGAGAGTTTTGTTTTGTGAAACACATATCCTACCTTAAGCTCACCAGCAACACCCTGGCGCATCATAAAAACAAGGTGAGGGATGAGTGGCTTCCTCAACAGGCTATGTCTACCAGTATGAGGGTACCAAGGCAAAGCCTGTGCCACCACAAACTGCAGTTGGCCAAATTCACCAGGGAAATAAAAGGTCTAGAAGCACCTGTGGCACTGGAATCAGGGGGCCTTGGTTCGAATCCTGACTCTGCCACTGATGACTGTGGACTATGACTGGGGTCAAGGCATTTCACTTGCTTTGGCACTCAATTTGTCCATTTGCAAAATGAAGAGGCTGGGTTAGGTGACCTCTAATGTTTCTTGGGAATCTAAATCTATAACCCTAGAAATTACAAAGGAAATAATGGAGGGAGAAGCAGGAATGAAGGCAGCACAGCCTCACCAGAGGTCATATTATCCTTTAAGTTGAGAATTATCAAAATTCTCTGGTACTAGCTAAAAACCAGGAATGTCTATAGGCAGAACAGCATGCCAGTGTTTGATAAATTCAAGAACACAATCTCCTAGGGGGAAGAGCTCCCTGTCACAAAGCAGGTTGGCAAAAAATGGGGTCAGACTAGCATTTTATACAATATACCATAAAATAAGTACCAATGACCAAAATAAATTTTTTTAATTAGAAGATATTGAAAGAAGGTACCTTTTTACAACTATGGCTAGGTGGAAAATTCTTAACCAAAGGACAGAGGTGATCAAAAGGTAAAAGAAGATATTTTGATTGCAAAAAAATTTTAAGAAGATTTTTCCCCAACAAAATCGATGCGGCTAGGATGAAAAAGGAAATTGCACAGTGGGGAGGAAATATTCTTTACATGAAATACCCTTAATACAAGTCTGATATACAAGACAGATAGGAAATTGATACAAATATGATCAAGAATCATTCTCCAACAGGTAAGTGATCAAAGGATGAACAGTCGGCAAAAATAAGGAATTCTCACTAATCAGAGGAAAGAATGCTTCTCAGAAGGAGAAATATAAACCCTAACAACTGACATTTCACCTTGAATTGGCAAAGATAATAACAGACAGCTATCTTCCTGTACTGCAGCAGAATCAGTGAGTTGGTCTGATTGTTTTAGAAACCATTCAGGATGATGTCAAGTTATTCACAAAACCAACTGTTCATAAGCTTTGTTTGATGCAGTGATCTCACTATTATTGGACAAATAGCTAGCTCGAGGAGATCCAAGTCAGAAAAAACCCACCTTATGCTGCCCTAAAATTCAAAGTAGGACCTTGGTGGTAGCAAGAAGCCGGGAACAATGGGGGTGCCCATCACCTTGGGAGCATTGTGGAGTCTCAATGTAATGGGATACTCTTACAGCAATAAGAAATGACAATTGAGAACTTTAAGAGAACCATGAGAAGACTCATACTAACTAATGCAGAGCCAAATAAGCAGAGCCAAGAAAATGTACCAAAGTACCATCCCCATCTCCTACCTGTGCCTGGCACATAGCAGGTATCTAATGTTTATCAACTACCATGACTACAATAATGGATTCAAATATAATTATAAGGGGAAGAACTTTTATTCCCCAGGTGAATCTGGTTCACTGCAGTTCATGGTGGCACCTTAATATTGACAGACACAGCCTGATTTTATGTAATGCACAAGGGTGTTGCCTGTGAGTTCAAGGTGAAATATGTGTTTCACAGAACAAAACTCTCTCTTACTTTAATTGTAAAGGCTACCTAGGTATGTACCACCATCCTTCCAGTCCCTCAGACTTGCAACCTAGAAATTATCCTTAACTCCTTATTCACTCACTCTTTCTTTGTCTGTCTGTCTGTCTGTCTGTCTGTCTGTCTCTCTCTCTCTCTCTCTCTCTCTCTGTCTCTCTGTCTCTCTCTCTGTCTCTCTCTCTCTCTCTCTCTCTCACACACACACACACACACACACACACACACACACACACACACACACACACACATCCATCCAATCTGTTGCCAGGGCCTGTTGATTGCAACCTGCAGTATCTCTTGAATCCCTTTTCTCCCCTGACACTGGCCCCACCTTGGTTCAGGTCCTCATCTCTTCATGCCTGGACTATTGCAATAGCTATAGATGAGTAGAACTGCCTCAAATATCACTCCACTCCAATCCATCCTCCATTCTGCCACCAAACTGATTTCACTAAAGCCTAAGTCTGATCACAAACTTCAGTGGCTTTCTGTTACCTCCAGGATCAAATACAAAATGCTCACTGGTTGGCAGTGACCTAGGCTCCTCCCACCTTTCTAGTCTTCTTACACCTTCCTCCCCTACATCCAATGACACTGACCAACAAGACATCCATCTTTGCTCTTCCTCCTGCACTCCCACTACTGACCTCCCTGGTTTTCTTTAAGACTCAACTAAAATTTCACCTCATACAGGAAGACTACCCCAACCCCTCTTCATTCCGGTGCCTTCCCTTTATTAATCATTTCCTTTTCCTCCTGGCTAGAGCTAGTTTTATGTATATTTGTTTGCACGTTGTCCCTTCCATTAGATTGTAAACTTGAGGGTAGGGTTTGTCTTTTGCCTCATATTGTATCCCCAGTGCTTAGCACAATGCCAGGCACATAGCATGTTCCTAAAAAATGTTTACTGATCATTGAAATAGCTATAATAATGACCCCAAATATAATCAGAAGAGGAAGGCAAATTCTGTCATGACTAACTTCAGGCCTGGACAATGAGATAATAAAAAGGCCCTTTTGGAAGAGGGTTTCAGCACATGGCAGCCTTTAGTTATAAGGGACAGAGAGAATATGGGCATCAAAACAAAAGGCCTCAGGAAAACTTGAAAAATCTATTCTTAGTGGCTCAGGAACAGAAGTGAAAAAGTGGTGATGGAAGTTACTATGTGACTACTAAGTAAGTAAGGCTCATTTGGTAAAATGCTGCAAGGTGGAGAAAGGAAACAGTCCTGAGGGTCACCAGGGGATCAGGTGTGGACAGCGCAGAAGCCAGGGTGTAAAAGAGGGGGAGGAGGACACAATGAGGGCAGAGAACTTGTTCAGGAACATTGCTGACGAACTTGCTTACAGAAGGAAAATGGGATTCTAAAACTGACGGATCTGCTTTGTGCCCATTCTCAAGGACAGCTGTTCGAGGGGGTGAAAGATGCTCTGAGGAGCTGTGTGGACAGGGAAGCTAATGATACATACGATGACAATGGACATTAGGACAAGAGCTTCTCAAACAACCCACTTCAAATCACAGTTTGAGAACACAAGCCATTTATAAGCTGCGGGTGAACAGTGTGACACTGACAGGGCATCTCAGAGGGCACCTTAGACACCAGTGCCAAGGAATTCATTCGATCACAAAGGAGCCCAGTTGACTTTTAAACAACAACAATCTGCTTGCCAATGATGACAGCTGGGGTGGGGGTGTCAAGACCTAGGACTTCCCAGGCAGAAGGTGTTCTCTTTACCAAGGAAAGGGGGCCCCTTTTCAGGAATTTCCAGTCTTCAAGAACTGCCTAGAACTCTCACAGGTTCAGAGGTTAAGCGAACTTGCCCAGATACTTTGTAGTCAGCTCAAATTTGAATCTTGAGAAAGCTTTTCTCAATCTTTGGTTCATGTCACCTAACATATTTTTCCCTAGACTCAGACTCCCAGCTCCTACTGCGGCCACTAAGAGCACAAAAGAGGTTCTTAACTCTGGGACTACAGACTGGCTCTGGAATACCTGGGCTTGACACTAACATCCCTCAAACAACACAATGGCTGGGAAGGGCAAGACAAAACTACTCTGTGCGGACCTTGGATGGGCCAGGTGAATTGACGCAATTGTCTAACACGGGGTAAGCAGGGAAGGGGATGGTGTCCAAGGTGACTGAGACAGAGCCAGAAACCCAGGATGTGGCAGGAACAGCCAAAGGGAAGGACTCCCAGGAGGCCAGGGGGCAGGAAGCTGTCCTCTGGCTTGTTCTCAGCCCAGAAAGTAGCCAGAGTAACCACTGCCCCTTCACTCGGAGCTCAGCATGAGTTTCTAAAAGACTCTACTCGTTGGCTTTGAAACTGACCACAAGACACATTCTCTGCCCATTGGCTCCAATTCATCTTTAATAATCTAGCCCCCTGAAGCTAAGAGGGAACGAAGTCCAGCTCTGCTGTGGTCAAAGGGCCCGAACACCTCCAAGTGTTAGAAGAACGAGGAAAGCGAGTGATGATTTGGGCGATCATATCGTCTTTACAAAGCATCTACTCTGTGAAGACGAGGAGGCGGAAAGAGGACAGGACAGCAGTATGGTACCTGCCCCAGAGGCTCATGGGTGAGGAATCCATGAAATGAGCTACCACAGATTCGGAACTGAAAGGCAGGAGCCTCGAACACCCTCAAGGCGAGGGATTCTTCACTTTGAGAGCACCATGGCCCCCTGTCACAGTCTGTCTGTCCGGAATCATCTTCCAAAACACACAGAACAAGATACAGAAGATTACAAAGGAAGCAAACTCTGTTGGAACAGTTAGCAGAGTATCTAATGCTTCAGCCCCCAGGTGAAAATGGCGGTTCTGCACAATCCACCCACCCAAACATTTTCCATCTGAGGAACCCAAGGCCCAGACAAAAGTTTTTCCATTTTTGACAGGTGGAAGAAAAACACAAAGGTGGGATTCTACCCCCAAGGCCCTCATCTACACTTGGTGAGCCTAAAAGTCAGGGGGCACCACCAAGAGGTCACACTTGGGAGTCCAGTATTAAGTCCTGGGCTAATCCAATCAACATCTCCCTCACACTCCTTAAAGGACTTCTTCCGGGTTCCTAAGTACATAAAAATGAAGTCTCCCAGATCAGATCCTAGCCTCAGGGATGGGGAACCTGTGGTCTCAAGGCTGCAGGTTCCCCACCCCTAACACCCATCAGACATCCCCCAAGCCATCAATCATCATAAATTGCCTTTCTCAAATCTTCCTCTTTCTCTCCTCTGACAACTGCCACCACCTGTGTACAGCCCATCCCACCCCCCTCACCCCACACCTGGACTATTGCAATAGCTGCTGAGGGGCCTGAGGAGGGGGTATCCTCCTGCCTCCAGGCTCTCCCACTCAGCTTTCAAATTGGCCTTCTTTAAGCACTGGGCTGACAGTATCACTCACTCCTCTACTCTATAAACTCCCATGGTTCCCTAGCACCTCCAGGCTCAAATGCAAACTCCCCTGGCTTTTAAAGCCTGGTCCCTTTCTACTTTTCCAGGTTTCTTACACCTTACTCCCCTCCATATACTTAGAGACCGAGGGACACCGGCCTCCTGTCAATTCTTCTCATCTGGTGACTCAGGAACTTTTCAGTGGCTGTTGCCTAGATCTCTTAGTCTCCACCCCCTGACTCCCAGGCTTCTCCAGGCTTTGGCCCAAACCCCACTCCTTCCACCGGAAGCCTGGCCAGGTCTCCTCTGATGGTTTCCTTCTGAGGGTTCCTCCAACACAACCTGTCTCTAGTTTCTATGTCCTGAGCTGTTCGCTTGTCGTCTCCCCCTTTAGACGTGGGAGTTCCCAGAAGGCTCCCCAGCACCTGGCACATGGAAAGCACCTAATAAATGCGCGCTGACTTGACCTGACATCAGCCTCTATATGTGTGAGTGGACAATGAGTTGTGGCCAATTATTGCTTTCTCTTTCTCTCTATTTGTTCTTCGTTCCCAAAGAGGACCATGACATCAGGGATGTGATGTCGTGACATGCTCATGAATTGGATTTAAGTGAGGGAGGGCTGAGCAAAGGCCCCAGCCTCACTTTCTCCTCAGGAGCCATCTGGGGCCAGTGGCCAGATATGAATCTGGACAACTGAAGTTGACCTGGGATGCAATGGGAGACCTTGGCTTTTTCAAGCTCAGGTCTTTAACAGGACTCAGTTTGATTTGAGGAAGCCCATCAACGACGAAGTCTTAATAAAAATGAGGCAAAGAGTGGCCTCTTTTAAAAGAACAATAGATCTGGGAGGGGAAGACCCTCAGGGTTTCTGGCAAAAACTGAAACAACTGTTATTTGCATTCATTCTGAGTCCATCAGGTCCAAACAGTGACCAAGTAGGGCTTGGTCTGTGGTAGGAAAGGAGAGGTTAGTTAGCACTACCCCTGACAAGGTTGAAGAGGTCGTAGTGGCCTTTACAACACTTTGTTGCCACCTACTCTGTGGCATCTAACTCAATTATACGGCAAGAGTAAAGGACCTGAGTGTGTGTGTGTGTGTGTGTGTGTGTGTGTGTGTGTGTGTAACCCTGGGCAGTGCCCCAGCCAACGAAGATGACAAGGTCCCTTGGTGAAGGGAACTTGTTCACTTGGAGTCCCCTAGGCCAATCCTCATCAACATTTTACACCAAAATTCCCGTGGAAAACACAGAAGCTTGAGCAGTATCAGGTCCCCCATGCACCGGACTTTAGTGAACATCATTTCCCAAGATCTCGGTGCACACACACAGCTCCCACTGGCTTTGTTGCCCCCAGCCTGTCCCTCGCCAGCCCATAGTGACCCAAGTACCGCCCAATGGCCACTATCTCCATTCATTTACCTTGGGAGTCAGAGGTCTGGATGTGTCTCTGAATAATCAGTGGGTAGCATGAGGGCGCTGAAGTCCTGGAAAGAAAGGAAGGCTCAGTTAGGAGGTGCTTAGCTGGATCTGGGGCCAAGCTGCACAGGGAGTCAGGAAGCAAGATAAGCCTGACTTTTTTCCACATTCTTAAAGAGGTATGGGAGAAGGGAGCCCTTGGCCAATTGACTTTGGGAGCAGAAGTGGCCCTTGGAGATTAGGGGAGAAGGGGAATCATTCCCCTTCTGGAGTCTGCCCTGGTCCCCCTGTCCCTGCCCCTACTACCCAGACAAGCCCCACGTCAGAACGCAAGGCAAGCTCTAGTTTGGCTTTGGCCCTTTCCCTTTCTCCAGCCCGAGAGGCCCCTTTTACCTGGAGCCCAACTGCCAACCCGTACCCCTTTAGGGCTAGGTTTGGGGGATTTGTTTAGGCTTTATGATTTAGCTAAAGGAAATCTGTGAATCCTTGGGCCAGAGGTTTTCAGTAATCCAAGGCTTCACCTCTCTTCCCTCCCTCCTCACCTCCTTCCATCAGGAGCTTGCCCGCTCCCCTCCCCCAAAGATCCACAGATAACCCAACCCAAATGGCCCTTTGAGGGGGCTGGTCTCCTCCCCCACAGTAGCATGCGACCACTAGAGGAAGTTTACTACAGTTACCTAGGTTACCACAGCTAAAGAATGAGGGGTTTTTTCATTCATTTTTTCATTCATTTTCGTTCATTCATTTTCATTCATTCATTTCATTCATTTTCATTCATTTCCAACTTAAAAAGCTATTTAGCATAACACTACCTATTGATGGGAACCTTCCAAACCCAACCTTTCTCTGCCTCCCCCAGGGAGAAATCTTTCCCCATTCTAGGCAGGTCTGTAATAACCCTCCAGGGGCAAGGGAGCAGGGCCACCAGCCTAAGGGCCAGAGGGGAGGGCGGATCTGCATTGGGCACCCAGTGCCTGGGGGGTGGATTTCCCCTGAGACCCTCCCCAGTCAGGCAGGCGCTGCTGCACTAAGGCTCCAGCAGGAAATCTGGTCATTACTGAACCCAGACAGAGCTCAGGGAAAGCTAAGGAGTCTGCTCAAAATGGTAAAGCCCCCAGCCAGGCACACAGGACCAAGGGCGGCCTTCTGTCCAGCTAACATGGAGGAGAAAACCTAGAGAGAAAGTGTGCTAGACTTAGGGCCCTCACACACGTATACACATGTACACACACACACACACGTACTCGAGCAGACATGTACGTGCAAGTGTGCACACACACACAAAGTACATATAGCCTAATCTCCCCCTAAGGAGGTAAGGGGGCTGGAGGAAGCCCTCTAATCTCCAGGGTATAAAGAAAAAAGTAAAAGTTTCCTTAAAAGACCAAAGTATTGGCAGTGGGTGTAGGGGTGGGGGAGGGCGCTACAAAACAAGCTGTGTCAAGAAGTGGATCTTTGAGGGTCTCTGATGCTCTCTCCCTACTGGCTGCCTTCCTCCTCAGATGTCCCTGATTCCATCATGGAAGACAGGCTTCCAAACAGGTGTTGCCCTAAGCTAGCAAGTCCCTCTGCTCGGCAGAAACAATGATCTCACCATGTGCTCTAAGTTTTTTTCGGATACAGATAGAGGCAAAAGCATCCTGGGCCCTTGTAATGGGCAGATCACATATACACAAGATACATTCAGCACAGATGGGAAGCCCCAGCAGCTGGGGGGGGGGGGGGAGGGGCTCGGAAAGATTCCCCCCCACCCACCCAAGGTTGGTGTTAGGATTCTGAGAGGCAGAGGGGAGGTGGGGGACAGCCAATGAGGCTTTTTCTGATCCCAGGCCAGTTTCTGGGCCTCTTTACTGGGAAGGCTGGTGCGTACTTCTCTGGGAAGCCACCATATTTCAGAATCTTTTCTTTTGTCCAGTCCTCACCCTAATCCTAACCCTAACAAGCTGCTATTACCACACTCGATGTCTTCTCCATTTTCTCTTTGATATTTATGGAAACCTCATGATCACCCAGGGCAGGTTTGGCAATGATTGCTATGTCTAGAACCCGGCCTCTCCCGCCTCTTAAGATTGAATCAATTTCAGTTTTTATGAGGTTGTTCACTGTTCACCATATGCAGCATCAGCTCATCTTGGGGAGAAAGGTTGCAAATACATGTCCCAGATAATTTATTCTTAAACTCTCATGATGAAAATGGAATTTGAAAGCTAGAATTCAAATGTACAGGAAATTCCCAATTCCCCAATGAGATGTATTGCAGTTCATATGTGAGTCAATTGCTTGTTCAATTGGAATGAGGCATTTCCTCTCAAACACCATATTGTTGTGGAGAGGTTCCCAGGCTAGCCCACAAAAGACTCTTTAAAGCCCTAATGTTACTGAAATACAATGTGGAAAGAAGTAGGGAGGTTCCTGTAGCCTTCATCAACTCACAAGCTCACAAAGAGCCCAAGTATAACAGTATTAACAATAATGGTTTACTCTTTAAGACCAAGAAAAATCCATTGTAACTATGCCTGAACGATTCTTAAACAGCCTCAAAACATCTGTCTATACACTGGGGGAACCTTCTCTCAGCCAGGGCTAAATGCTGCCCGCCTACTCCGAGGGCCAACCAAGGGACTTCTTGAGGAAAGTATTTATGATATATGGATGTGTCCAGATGTGTGCAGATGTGAATTTTCCAAGGAGGCTGTCTCTAAGCCCTTGGCTCATATTTTTGGATCCCAAATAATAACTTTCAACTGTCTCCCCAGTCTTCTCCTTGCTCATTAAGTATCAGCTTCTAAGTATGAAGGTACATGCTAACTTTGTTTGGAATACCTTAATTCATCAAAGAATTCCTCTACATGACAGTGAGAGGCCCTAGATTTGGGGGCAGAAGACCCTACTTCAAATGCCAATGAAGTCTTGGGAAATCCTTTTCCTCTGGGCCTCAGTTTCAACTTCAGTAAAATTAAGGGATAGTAAAATGACCCCTAAAGACCCTTCTGCTCCGAACACTCAACAAGCATGTTAAGAACCTACAATTTGCCAGGCCCTTTGTAGGGTGAAAATGAACTGTTCCTTACCCTGCTTATTCATCGACCCTGCAAACCAGACCTCCTTCCTGGTCACAACCTCATTCCATCTTCTGATCCATGCTGTGGTGGTATGTTCCTAGACTGGCCATGGGTCAAACCATCAACAGTTAAATGAACGCCTGTAGGCAATCAAAGAGCACTGGGTCACCAGGGCTTTAGAAATAAAAGTACAGGACTGAGAACGCTCCACATCAGTCACATGGTGGCTGATCTTCTGGTGCTAAGCCTCTCTGGTCTAAGTGTGGCTGAACTTCAGAGAAAAAGCACATCCCCGAACTCTGTTTCCCATCTCCCTGTCTTTGCACTGGCTGTCCTCCAAGCCTGGCATGTCCTCCCTCCTCACCTTTACTTCTCGGAATCTCAGGAAGCCTTTTCCTGAGTAGTCAGTTACTAAGTATTTATTAAGCTCCTACTATGTGCTAAGTCTCAGGGATACAAAAAGAGCCAGTCCTTGCTCCCAATCAAGAGGGGGAGGGGGCTTAAGCAAAGTTCCACACTAAGGGAGGGAAGCCTATCCTAGAGCAGCCCTTTGTTCTGGGAAGTTTGAATTCAGTCAAAAGGCTGCACTTGAGGACCTAGAGGGCCACAGGCTCCCCACCCCTGTCTTAGAGGTCCCTCCTCCAGCACAGATTTGAAACTAATGAGGTTTCACTGTCAGAAGTGAGC
Source organism: Notamacropus eugenii (assembly GCF_028372415.1). Classification (NCBI taxonomy): domain Eukaryota; kingdom Metazoa; phylum Chordata; class Mammalia; order Diprotodontia; family Macropodidae; genus Notamacropus; species Notamacropus eugenii. The sequence goes on along the minus strand of NC_092879.1, from coordinate 98,649,485 downwards.
CTCCCCCATAGTGCTTCCAGTGTCAGCCGCCTTAAAAGAAAAAGAAAGTTAATTTGATTTGAAGAGAAGCTTCTTGCTTGCTCCAGGCATGCTCTACTTAAAAGAATTCTCATTTAGTTTAAGGAATAATTTGCCATCTACTTAACAGGAAGCTAGGAATCCTCAGGCTTTGAGGATTTGAGTAGTCAGAGCTGACAAAAAAAAAAGAAAGAAAGAAAAAGAAAAGCCTGTCCCTGCTACTGGACCTAGCAAGAAAACAGATTCAAGATCTCTGCCAGCTCTGTGCCACCTAACCGGTTGATCAGCTTCGATGAATTTTACCCAAGATAAGAGAGCTGCCAATTGGAGGCAAAAGCAGCAAAAGAGACTACAAATGCTGGGGCAATGAGATCACCCCAATTGTCCCATCGCCTAGAGGGATCTCACCTTGTTCTGGCTTCTAAAATATGGCCAAGCACAGGAAAACCAACTAAAAGCCCAATCCTGGACATAGATGCGCAACATGGATGTGTGAGGTGTGAGGGCCTGATGAGTCACTATCTGATAAGAAAGGGTGCAGCATGTAGGGGTTAAGCTTCATGGTCTCAGTTACAGCCCCACCCCAAAGTGGGAGTCAGCAAGTACCCTCTTTTAGGGAAATGACCCTGGTTCATTAAATGTCCCTAAGGGCAGAGACAGGCCCAAGGAACACCTTCTTGCTGTATGCCCACATGAGCTAGCTGCCAGGTTACAAGCTATACAGGAGGCAGTCAGGTGGCACATTTAATAGGCCACAAGTTCTAAGGAGTTACAAGGCTGCCCTGGCCAGTCATTGCTCCTCCCACCCCAGGATGCTGCCTTGGTTTCTTTCCCATGAGCATTCAGACTCCCTAGAACATTTGGCTCACTCCTACCCACCCATCAAATCAGCTTCCTCTTTATCTTCAAAGCCTTTTGCAAAACTCAGTTTCCTCAGTAGGGCAAGCACTTAGCCCTTCACTGCCAGGACCACACTTGAATGATACCCTTAGTCACAGGCTGATCACTCCTGCTGTCTGCAGGCTTCTGAAATTGCCCCATCTTTAATCCCTCAGGGCTGAACTGAAATAGAAAACACTAGCCTAGGCCCTCTTCTCCTTCTTCTCTTGGTGAATTCCTCAGGTCCCATGGATTCAGTGATCTCCCCTATACAGATGCTCCTCGATGTATAGATCCAGAGCTCAAGGCCTACACCACCAACTGCCATATTTCCAACTGGATGTCCTATAGACATATCAAGGTCAACATGCTCAAAACAAATCTCACCTTTCCTCCCAGACTCACCCTACTTTCTGTCAAGGGTGCCATCATCCTCCCAGTCACCCAGGTTTACAACTCCTCATTCTGCCTCTCCCTACCCCCACCCCCCATAGACCCAATTACCAAGTCTGGCTGATTCACCTCGGCAGGATTTCTTCCATCACTTCCCTTTTCTGCACCCCTGTCGGTGCAGGCACACATCGACTCTCACCTGGACTAAGGCAATAGCTTCCTCTTTAGTGGCCCCTAATCTATCCTCCAGGTAGCTACCAAAGAGATGGTTGTAAGGCACACATGTGACCAAGTCACTCCCCTGCTCAGTCCACTCTAGACCAGTGGTTTCCAGTAGGAAATCTTTAGCATTCAAGAGCATTTCAAGCCTTTCACAATGTGGTCCCAACCTATCTTTCTAGACTTCTTACAGCTCAGTAAGTACCACTCCTCCCTGCGTAAGGCTGTTTCGGAATCCTTCAGTTCCTAGCACCTCCCTCCCTCTGGAACTCTAGCATGGTAGAGTGGACACACATTATATACAGGAAACGTGAAATAGTGAAAAGAGTTGGCTTTGGAGTCAGAGGACCTGGATTATGATTCTGCCTCTGGCATATGCTGGTTTGGGTGATCCTTGACAAGTTCCCAGAGTGCGGAGCTGTAGTAGCAGGGAGAGTTTTCTCATCCAGGAGTTTCCAGGACCAATGAAATCCCAGGTTCTGCCCCATCCCCACCTTCTCTGCATCTATTGTGCGGTTATTTATATGTACACAAGTAGAGAATGTCAGGTCTCCTAGGGGAGGAGCCATGTCGTGTGCCTCACCCAGGTGTGCACCACCTGGAGGAAAGCAAGGGGATTCTCTTCAAGGTCAGGAAGCCAAAAGAGCCTAGGAGACAGATCAGCAAACCCCCATCCCTCACTGACAGAAGGGAAGAGGAAGGGGCTTCTGGCAGCCTGAGGCTACAAAGACTTAATTTGGTAGGTCACAGAAGATTGAGCTAATTGAGGGATTGAAGGTGAAATTGGAGGAGAGAAGAATGTCTGCAAAAATCTGTCAAATGAGATACTGTAGATAGAAAGTGCAACAAGTGAAGGGTCACCCAGTCAGTCATTCAAGCAGAAAGAAGCCTTCTGGTGTCAGATGTCACAATGACCTACAGAACAGAAGCAAATAAAGCATGGTGACAGCTTCTCCACCAGTGTCTCCCGGACTTGGTCGGATCGGACACATGGCCAGAATACAAAACTAGGACATACTCTGTTCAAAAGAAAAAGCCCAACTCGAAAGGTCAGAGAGATAATACTGTCAAGAAAGTAGGTGCCCATACACAATCCTTGAAGTAGTACATGGAGTCATGGCGGGTTAACACTAAGGAGGAAAGAGAAGCCAAAACCACAGTTACAAGAATATGCTACAGACAGGCCAGCCAGATGAAGGATTGGGATGCTGCTTTCCCAAGACAGCACAACACTGGTGCAGAAGGGAAGGAGAGCAGCATAAGGGAACTCTAACCTGACGTGTGTTAGAGGTTCATTGCACTAGCACCAGAGCGCCTGAGAAATTCCAGACTTCTCTTGGTAGTAATTTCAACTTGGCAGAAGCACAGGAAGCAACAAGGGGAACTGCCACTCTTTACCTAGGCACAAAGGATCGCAGATCTGGAGGGAAAAGGGATGCTAGAAGCCTAGTCTAACCCATGCATATCAGACATGTGAAAAATGAGGCCTACAGATGTGAACTGACTTGCCCAATATCCAATAGGTAGCAAGTGACAGAGGCAGAATTCAAACCAAGGCCCTGGGTGTCCTCATTCAGCACTCTCTCCTCAGCTTTTTATGACCTTCCTTGATTCTAATCTAAAGTGAGAGGGGCCTGGGGAATAGGGGAGGGACCTCACCATCCCAGGCTTCAAAGGCTCATGGACTGAGAGACTGAAGGGGGCTTGGAGGCCTCCTAGGCCTTGGCTCCCTCAGCTTGTTTTGTTTTGGGTAATCTTTATATCCCTTCTTCTAATCAAAGTTAGCCACCTATATTCACAATGTAAAGAAATGCTGAATTTGAGTTAAAGGACAGTGAAAATAAGGAAGGTAGTCTTTAAAGGCATAAAATACATCAATACAGAAAACAGAATTACAAAGGAAACATATTCTATTAAACTAGAAATCAAAATAGGAGAAAAAAGTTCATGGAGGCCAGATTAAGAACCCCTGATTTCATTCAACTCCGCCAAGGCCCCCAAGAGGTTAAGGAACTAACTCACAGTCACACGGGGCAGTAAGGAGCAGAGCCAGGATCTGAATTCAGGACTTTGGCTCTCTCTCTCACTTTCACCAGAAACTCTAGACTTTAGGAAAAAGAAGTTTGTTAGAGCTCAGGGAAAGTACTGAATATCAAGGTCCAATCCCTTAGCCTGAGACTCTGAAAGTGAGAGTTGGCCCGAGCAAAATAAGAGCTTCTAACAAGGAAACTCTAAGAATCCAACTACACCCCATCACCACATGACAAAAAGAAGCCCCAGTCTCCACTACCCAGGACAGGGGATGCTGCTGCCCAGGGGGCTGAGCTTCTAATAGGACACATACTCCCAAAAGGTGGAAAGGGGAGTACTTAGCCAGCAAGGAATACAAAAAGAGAATGGCAAGGACCCAGAACAAGTAGCAGCCTCGAGAGGCACATGACCTAAGGCTTGGAAAACCTTCGAAGGCAGACAAAAAGGACTTTCAAAGCTTTGTGTGTGCTTATAGCAAGACCTAGGGAGAAAGACTGGGGGCCCACTCCAAGAGGCACGGCAAGGAAAGGGTTAACTGGTCAAGTCAGAGGCTGAGCTGGGGGTATGCTAGGGTGGGCTCTGGGGTACTGGGAACACTGGGTCTCCTTGTCTTTCCCTTTGTCAAGGGGTTGGGGGGGGCAGCTGGTGAGGGATTAGCTCGGAATGTGGACAGAACAGGCCCAAACTGGCCATGAAATCAAGAAGCTCCTCCATAGGCTGAGAGTGAACTGGAGATTACAGAATCACCCAATGAACTCCAGGCCAGATGGGCCAGGTGGGCACCAGGGTGGGGGTGCTGCTAAGGCCCAAGGCACCATTCTCTCATGGGGCCCAAAAAAGAAAGTGATGCTGAGGCAGGGGCAGCCTGCGCCTTTTCCTCAACATTTTCTCAATAACGAATGAAAATGCGTTCATGAAACCCTTCCTATGTGTCAAGCATTGTGCTAAGTAAGCATCAGACACAGAAAGAGAAAAACCAAGATTGCTCCTCCTCTCAAGGAGCTCATGATTCAATGGAGGAAGAAAAGACATAAAAATGGCCAACCCTGCAAGTCCTAAGGATACAAGGCAAGCCCCAGGGGGTCTGAGGGTATAGCCAGGTGGGGCCAGTGCTAATGCCTGGTGGGCTTTAGGAATGGAATGGGTGACCCCACCTCATCCAAACCATGTGAGCAGTCAAACAGCTCACAGGACGACAGTCATAATAACAGTGGTGATGATGGTGCTGGTAGCTAACATATATATACATATGCACACATATATTAGATCTTATATTTCTTTCTTTCTTTCGAAAATTGCAAAACATTTACAAGATTATCTCATGTGAGCCTCAAGGTGTTCGTCCTTTATTTTTGAAGAGGACCATGACATCAGGGAGATGATGATATGACTTGCCCTTGACTTTGTTTTGAGTGAGGGAAGGCTGTGCAGGTCACCAGCCTCACTTCTTCTCCTGAGCCATCTGGGTCTAGTGCCCAGATATTCATCAGGATGACTGGAGATGGCCCAGGATGCAACGGGAGACCCTGGCCCTGTTGGGCTAAGGCCTTTTCAGGTACTCACTTAAAGTGAGGTAATGTCCATTCAGAGAATAGGCCTCTCCTCTTTAAGAAGTGAGTTAAGGGTTGGCCCCTTTAATGAAAAAGAAAACAAACACAACAAAACAATAAAGCTGGGAGGGGGAAGGAAGGAAGGAAGGAGAGAGGGAGGGAGGGAGGGAGGGAGGAAGGAAGGAAGGAAGGAAGGAAGGAAGGAAGGAAGGAAGGAAGGAAGGAAGGAGAGAGGGAGGGAGGGAGGGAGGAAGGGAGGGAGGGAGGGAGGGAGGAAGGAAGGAAGAAAGGAAGGGAGGGAGGGAGGGAGGGAGGAAGGAAGGAAGGAAGGAAGGAAGGAAGGAAGGAAGGAAGGAAGGAAGGAAGGAAGGAAGGAGAGGGAAGGAGGGAGGGAGGGAGGGAGGAAGGAAGGAGAGGGAAGGAGGGAGGGAAGGAAGGAGGGAATCTAGATGGATAAGAGATGAGGAAGAGAGGTTTAGTGACTTACCCAGAGTCACAGAGCTATTAAGTATCTGGGGCCAGATTTGAACTCAGGTCCAGCCCTGGCAGAAATAGGCCTGAGGATATGACTTCAGTGGCAGAAGGAGGCAAATAATTGGAAGTCAGATTAGACAGATCCCAGCGCGCAGGGAACTGAGTAAGGCTCAAGGTGCATGTGTGATAGTGGTCAGGCCTGTGCCTAGAACAAGAAATCTCAGCTGGAAGAAACCTTGAAGGCCCGCATTTTATAGAGGAGGAAAATGGCTTATAGAACAGTTAAGTGACTTGTCCAAGGTTCCAAAGCTAATCAGTCTAAGAATTTGAATCTAGGTCTTCCAGACTCCAAGTCTGATCCATTCTATGCACCAGCTACTCTATTTATCCTATTAGCTTATTTTATCAGCTTGGAGGAAGATAAAGAGGGGAGATAAAGAGGATAAAAGGAAGGAAAGAGACCAGTTAGGAAGCTATCGCCATCATCTGGATGAGAGGCCAGGAAAGGCTGCCCTAGGACAAAAGCCCCATTGAGCCCTTGGCCCTGGCAACTGACCAGCCTGAGGCGAGTGTGAGAGAAGGAAGTCCTAGGTGACTTGGAAGATGTTGGTAGCCTCAGCAGAAACAGTGACTGTGGGAAGAGGGAATCATGGCTGGGGACCTGTGGAAGACGGTTTATGCCCAGCAGGAAACAGGCAGCGTACACCAGGGTCAGACCAGGGCTGAGGCCTGTGGGAGCCATCTGGGGAGAGGGGGATAGAGAAGAGTGATAAGAGAGGGGCGTTGGCCCCGAACTGTAGACCTTGCACAGTACTTTACATACAGTCTCTGATTTCAGCTCTAAGTGCTATGGGTCTTACTATCTCCAGATAGAGAAACTGAGACTCAGGGGGTGGGGTGAGGTTCAGGCCTAGGCCTGCTTGGTCCTAACCATGATGGTCTGCTGCCTCATCATCTTGTCTCGGAGAGGCACCATGCAGCCACCAAGTCCCTCACCTTAGGTGGCCCAAGAACACATGCCTGTACTCTTAAGGGAACCCAAGAACCTGAGCATCTTTGCCTATAGAGTGGGCAAAGCGACGACAAGGAACTGATGCTCAGTCTCATGACTCTCAAAGCAACTGCAGCCTGAAGCTAAGGGGGGAGCAAGATTTTGAGCAGCGGTTTGTCACCTGTGGACACATTTCAGGCTGTCTGGGAACTTGGATGGGGAAAATGACATTGTTATTTTCACTCACTTCTAACTGAAATTATTTATATATTATGATTCTAAGCAGGGACCCAGAGGTCTCACCAGACCAACTGGCAAAGGGGATCATGCTACATACAAAAGAGGGGTTTATGCCAGCCAGGGATATGTGTGTTCGTCCTTCGTTGCCAAAGAAGACCACGCAATCAGAGAAATGATGACATGACTTGCACTTGACTTTGTTTGGAGTGAGGGAGGGCTGGGCAGGTCACCAGCCTCACTTCTCCTCCTGAGCCATCTGAATCCAGTGACCAGATATTCATCAGGATGACTGGAGATGACCCAGGATGAGGCAATGGAGGTTAAGTGACTTGCCCAAGGTCACACAGCTATCGAGTGTCAAGTGTCTGAGGTGAGATTTGAACTCAGGTCCTCTTGACTCCTGCACTGATGCTCTATCCACTGCACCACCTAGCTGCCCCTTACAAAAGAGAGTAAGAAAGCCTTAGAAGCCATTGTCCCTCAAAGGATGGGAGGGGCCACCTATTAGACCTCTGGGACTTCTGCCAACCCCCTCCCCCCAAGCCATTCTACCTACTCCTCACTGTGGAGGGAACCTTATGTCCAACGTCAGTCAAAGGCTCTGTTTAGATGGGATTTCACTGGTAAAGGAAACTCCCAGGAGTAGAAAGTCTTTCTACCAAGGCAGGTCAGCACCATCTCAGTAGCTGTTAATGTTAAGAGAGCTGTTGAGGGCACAGAAAAGTTAGGTGACTTGCCCAGGGTGACACAGTCAGTACGTATCAGAGGTAAGGCTCCAAGTCAGAGCTTCCTAGCTCCTGGCTCCCCAACCAGCATCCCATCTCCCTTCAGATGCGAGCAGCCCCCATTTGCTGGTGCTTGGACAAAGGCACCATCAGAAAATTGAGGAGGCCTGAGCCTTCTTCCCCTTGTTCTGGCCCACTCCCTAGACAGGCCAGGCCAACTGGTGAATGCTAGATTACAGACAGCTATGCTGAACGACTGCTTCTTAACATATGCAATAAAGATTAAAACAAAATCCTGTTTTTCTTTCCCATTTCCAAGTAAAAGCCATGAATCACCATTATTAATTGCCTGCTTCATTTTCCTAATGAAAATGTGGCTGCCAAGAAGGACTGGAAATGTCCACATCTGAGTGGGCTCCCAGCAGGTTTTTCCACCCTTGGAGCCTCAGTTCATTTGAGTACACCAAGTTTCCAGGAGGCCAGCCCAGCTTCCCCATAGCAAGCACTTGTTTGGAGAATGTGTTCGACTCCCAGCCGACATGACAAGATTTTAGACACTATAGCTTGGGAACGTGTCAGTATCAAAAGGGCAAATGCTTCAGCTGTTCAATCTCCTGACCACAGGCCTGTCCCAGGCTGCTAACAGGGTTCCCAAGCTAGTTTAGACTTGCAGTGTATTGAGACTACCATCACTTGGCTGACCTGCAAAGTTCTAGGCAAGGGGTGGGGAACCTGCAGCCTTGAGGCCACAGGTGGCCCTCTAGGTCCTCAAGTGTGCCCTGGTGACTGACTGAGTCCAAGTTTTACAGAACAAATTTGTTCTGTAAAACTTGGACTCAGTCAAAAGGCCACACTCGAGGATCTAGAAGACCACATGTGGCCTCTGGGCCACAGGTTCCCTACCCTAGTCTAGGGGATACATGAAGTACCACAGGATAAAGGCAGGGAGAGGAGAAGGGCAGACAACTTGTGGAAAGAAAGAGAAAAAAGCCATTTCTCATAGCTGGACTTAAGAAGGATTTGATAGTACCTATTTTCCCCTCAAATATAAACTGTGGCATTCTGATTAGCACTGAAAGCTTCCTCTTTGCTCTAGCATTCTAGGAAGGTCATGCAGAACACAGCTTGGGAGAACGTGACCCCAAAGCAAACATCCCAGCCCCACTGTCCCCAAGGAAATAGGAGGGATGGGAAAACACAAGCCAATTTCTAGCAATTCAGCTCTGTTGGTCCAATTGTTTCACTCTCTAGAAACATCTTTCCCGCCTGCAGGGATCACCCTACTTAGTTACTGTTCCTCCCGAGCATCTCAAACACACAAATATAACTTTCCATAAGAAGGCCCAATACAAAGTGAGTCTGAGCCAACTGAGATGGAAGCAAAGAGCTGAGGAGAGGGGGAAAACCTGATTAGTTAAAGAGAAAGGATGTTTTTTAAACATTTAACAAATTAAAACAGATTCACTCCTCCACCCCTAATTCTCTCAGCAAAAACTTGGAGACATGGCTAAAAATTCCCCTCAAGTTACTACCTCTGTTTATGATCACTGTATTTCTCTGAGAATCTCAGCCACCTCTCTCTCTCACTCTCTCTCTCTCTGTATCTCCTTCTCTCCCTCCCTCTATCCTTCTTTCTCTCTCTCTAACACACACACACACACACACACACACACACACACACACACACACGATCTGGTGTGTTCCCATCCCAAGCTTGTGTGAATTGGACAAAGTGGGCTGGATTAGGTCTGTCCCCTACTGCATTCATCAGCCTGGTGATCAGGAAAGCGTCACCCACACCTGCTTACAGAGCCCTTTCTCTAACCCAGGGCTCTCTGCCAAGCCATGCCTGAAGCCCCAACAAGCACTCCGCCAACCAGCCATCTCAGCTCTTGAAGACTTCCAGGGACGGAACTCTCCCTCCCCAGGCAGCCCATTCCATCGCTAGACAGCTCTAATTGTTAGGAACATTTTCCTTATATTGAGCCAAAATCTGCCTCTAACTTCCATCCATGGATGGGCCCCAGGGGCCAAGCAACATAATTCTCATCTCTCTTTCACATGACAACCCTTCAAATATTCAAATATTTTACGACTATCATCATGACCCCCTCCCCTCCCAGCCCCTCCCAGTTTGCTTCAAACTCCACATCCCCTGGTGCCTTCCATCTGCCCTACAAAGCATGGCTTCAAGGCCCCTCACATTCCTTGTTACTATTCTCTGGACACGCTCCAGCCCGTCCAATTCCACCTTAAAATGGGGAGCCTAAAACTTGACCTAATACCCCAGATGTGGCTTGAGCAGGACAGGGGACAGCAGGCCAGTCAGTGTCCTCATTCTGGATCCACTACAGCTGTTTCTGGAGACTAGGACTGCATGAACTCTGCTGGTGATTGAGCGAGCTTGCAGCCAGTCCTCCATGATGGATGGGCCAGCTCCTTGGGCAGTACTTGGTCAGCAGATTTGTCTGATCCCAAATTTAGAACAATAGCTGCACATTTGTCCTTATTAGTCATCCCAACTTTCCAATGTGTCAATAACAGCTTCCTGTGGTGCTGGCCCTTTAGGGTTTACAAAGTGATCAACATACACCATTCCACATGATCCTCAGACCTTTTATAGAAGGGGAAAGTGAGGATCAGAGGCACTGGACAACTTTTCCCAAGTTATACAGGAAAATGGTCAAGTCAGCATTCAAACACCCAGCTCCTGACCCCAGAGACAATGGCCTTTCCACCAGTGCACTTCTGTGTCACTCTCAGGTTTAGTCCGTGTGCCACCTGATTTCAATGTCCTGGGCAATCACCCCTTCCCCATCACTCATAAAATCCCTCTGAGTCAGATCCCTCAGATGGTTTCACACCTGCTTCACCACTCTGTTACCAGCTGTCACTGCTGGGAAAGCCCACCCACCTCAAATCCAGCCTGGCCCTGGCCCAGAAAGGCTCAGTATGCCTTCCTCGTCCTGAACCTGTGCTGGCTCACAGTGATCATATCTTTCTCTAAGTAAACCAACTTCCTGACCTGGCTTGAAGAGGTTGCTTCCTGCTTTTTTGAAAATCCGCACAGGCACGCTGGCTTGTCTCTGGGCCTGTGGCACCTCTTTGGGTCCCCATGTGGCTGAAGATCATCCCTCCCCCCCAAAAGAAACAAGTTATTATACATGTAGGCCACAAGGTAATGGAGCAGCCCTGGGGCCACAGACCACCAAAGGGGAGGGAAGGGGAATTGCCCCATGATAAAAACCTGCCTGCTCCAGAGCAAACATTGGTCTCTTCTCCATTCCCCATCATGCTCCTATAGGGTCAGATTCATTCCCTAAGGATAGCTGGTCTAAGAGTTCATTGAACATAGCATGGAATCACACTGACCATCAAAGAAACAGCCTGAGGTCCAGTGACAAAAGGAGAGAGTCAGGGCCTCCCCCATTGGCTAATCAGAGGGTCAGGAGCCAGCACCCCTCGCTGCTCCACCTGGGGACCATCTATGGTCTACTTCCTCACCGCCTCTGGGCCATGCCCCCAGGAAGAAGGCTCTAGTAACCTCCAATGCTTCCATTTGCTTCCTAGTAATCAGTGATGTCAAAAACACCACCTAGCACCCACTAGACAAGTAAAAATAGCACCCAAAAGAAGATGTGCTTCAACACTGGTGGGGATATAGGGAAACGTACAAATAAAGCATTCTGTACTGTCTACACTGTCGGTAGTGCTGTAGACTGGGGAGAAACAAGGTGAGGGAGGGAAAGAGATGAGAAGAGTGGAGAGGAGGGGAGAGGGACATTACACACAATCGGCAGTGTTGCTAGACTGACCTGGGTCAGAAACAAACTGTGACCCAGAAAGTCTACTGCTAGGACTTCATCCTAAAAAATCAGGAAAAGGGCAAAAGAATCTCTCTGTTCAAGAATGTTCCCAGCAGAGCAAAAACCTGAAAACCTCTACGTGCAACCACTGGAGAATGGCTGAATAAATTATGGGATGGAATATTATGGTGGTGCAAAGACAACAAATCAGAAGCCAAGAAATATGGAAAGAGCGCTAGGGAGCGACGCCCAGGGAGGAGGGGCAGAGCCTGGGCCCAGGCGCGCACGGCCGGCCCGGCAAAGTCGGGACGGCTGCCAAAAGGTAGCGGCCGGGCTGCACACACAGCGGGCGTTTGTCTGTGGGGCCACTTGGGTCGACACTATTCCATATTTTGTATGTTTATTTGATTGCTTGTCTTTGTTGGTGGCTAAGTTTCTAATAATAAAAAATTGTTTTAATTAGCTGAAAATTCCACTGGATGGTGAGTGAGCCAAAGCTTTCCATCAGTGAAGTCCATTCACATGGGGCCCTTGCCCAGAGCCTCCTTCTCAAAGAAAAGGGAAAAAGCATCCTTGGGTATGTCTGCTGCGCCAGGGGAGTGGCTCTTGGACAGACCCCATTTCCAGTGCTCTCAGCCCTCTGGAGCTCTTGCCACTCTTGTCAGAAGTACATTTGCCTGTTGACAGACAAATAGGCCAAACCCCAACCCAAGGAGGACTTACAGTGGTCACAACTCTGTCCCCATCCTGGAAGTTCGGTATCATGAGAAGAGGATAACAGGGTCCTGGGCAGTGATCTAGCAAATGAAATGGCCCACACCCAACCAAAGAGCCATTGCTTTATCCCTTGACCCCTTGAAAGGAGAGCAGAGGAGGAAGTCTTTGGGTGATCACAGCCCAACCCACCCTCCCCACCACCTACGTGGGGGGAGGAAAATCAAGGCCAGAAGGGCCAGCATCGGACTGATGGCCATCCAAGAAGTCGGTGGCAGGGCACTGGCCAGAACACCAGGGCCACCAATTCCCTGGTCATACCTCCTCACACACACTGCACTAAGCTCCCTCTGGCTCCATGGATGTGCCCACTGCAGAGCCTTGAGCAGTGGCAGGGGAACTTAGGCAGTTTCCTAGTGGAGGTGGTAAGAAAGTGAAAAAGGAAGTTGTCAACCTTGTGAATCCAAAGACCTTTCCTCAACCTCTCACTCAGGATGCTCCTGCACACAACAGCCCTGTCGTGTTGTCATTCAGTTGTGTCCAGCTCTTCCTGGCCTCACTTCAGATTTTCTTGGCAGACATCCTAAAGCAGTTTGGCCTTTCCATCTCCAGCTCATTTTACAGATGAGGAAACTGAGGTAAGCAGGGTGAAGGGACTTGCCCTGGATCACACAGCCAGTAAGTGTCTGAGGCCACATTTGAACTTGGATTATTCTGACTTTGGGCCCAGCTGCCCCTATCACATTAACTGGATCACAAATTGGGAGCTGGGAGGGACCTTAGGGAACATTCAGTGTGCAAGTGTGAGATCCTGGTCCATGCCTAATTTCTGCCATACTATTTTCCAGTTTTCCCAGCAGTTTTTGTCAAATAGTGAGTTCTTATCCCAGAAGCTGTGGTCTTTGGGTTTATCCAACAGTACATTGCTACAGTCACTGACTATAGTGTCTTGTGTATCTAACCTATATCCCATTGATCCATCACTACTTCTTAGCCAGTACCAAGTAGTTCTGATGAGTGCGCAGCTCTGCTAAGCCATGGACTCTCCAGTTCCCAGCTTGCTTGCTCTGGCTTCCTCTGTTAGCCTCTAAGGGTCTTGTTCCTTTGGTTTTTAGATATGAGCGAAATCATGGCACGTGCTTGGTCACTGGGCCCTGCTGATTTTTCTTTCCAAATCCCTGTTGTCTCTTTCCTTTCCCTATCCAGCACCTTCATCCTGCTCCTTGCCTACTGCCTCAGGCTCCCCATTGTTTTCTGCCTCAAATCCTGTTCTGCTCCCATCCAGCCCTGCCATAAGAAATGGTGAGCAGGTGGATTTCAGAAAAACCTGGAAAGATTTGCATGAACTGATGCTGAGTGAAGTGAGCAGAACCAGGAGAACATCGTACACAGGAACAGCAACATTGCTCAACGACTAACTTTGATAGACTTGGCTCTTCTCAGCAATGCAAAGATCTAAGACAGTCCCAAAAGACTCATGATGGAAAATGCTGTCCACATCAGGAGAAAGAACTATGGAGTCTGAACACAGATCAAAGCAGACTGTTTTCTCCCTTTTTTTTCTTTCTTCTGGTTTTCCCCTTTTGTTCTGATTCTTCTTTCACAACATGACTAATGTGGAAATATGTTTAATTTGATTGTACATGTATGGCCTACATCAGACTGCATGCCATCTTGGGGAGGAGGGCAGAAAAGGGGTTTGGAACTCATAATGTTATAAAAGTGAAAGCTGAAAACTAAAAATTATTTTAAAAAAAGATCAATATAGAAAAAAGCAGGGCTGCAGCTATACTGTATCACCTTCCTGTATTTTTTAAGGAACAGGCTCCTGGCATCCCAGTGAGAAAGTTTTGCCTTTCTTTGCAGCCCCAATGCTTAGCATAGTGTCTGGCACACAGTAGACACTTAATAAATGCTTCCTAGAGGACACAAGTAGCAACCCTAAGTTATTATTTCGCTTCTATTTGAAAACCAAGGGAACAGAACTTTAGTAGGTATGTGACTTCCCCTCAGGTCCCTCAATGGTTCAACGTAAAGGTTAGACAAAACCTTATGCCCTAATAATTGTGAGTACCCCAAGTCAGGCTTTTGCTGTGGTCCAACAAGCCTTCAGCATCATCTTGGAAGCAAAGGCAGAAGAAATGCTTCTCTCCTCCATAACCAATCCTGCCTTTCATAGCACTGCCAACTGTCTGCAGTTGCCCTGCCTTCACCACCCCTCCTTCTGGAGCCCCCTGCAGGGCTTCCCATTGGCCTTATACCACCCCCTCCTGATCACCCAGTGTTCTCCAGTACCTTGGATCACCCCTTGTCCCCAGTAGAGCCTCACACTCTCCTCTTTGCCTAGCCAAACTGACCTGTCATGTATCTACTCTCTCCAACCCTGCTCTCAGGCTGGTATTAATGAGCCTCTAGATAAAAAGTACAGAGCAACCAAAGATGAGAATTGCAGGCTCCAAAGAGGGGAAGGGGGTAGGGCTGGAGAACATGGGTCAGACCAGCCTCCCCGCATTCCTCAAAAAGCACCAAAGTAGATAACTCCCTAAAGCAGGGGTTCTTAACTTGGGCTCTATAAAGTTGGGGTGTGGAGGGCTGGGATATTAATTTTTTGATAAGTATTTCAATAGAACTGGCTTCCTTTGTAATCATCTGTATCCTATAGGAAGCATTTACTTTATTCTGAGAAGGGATCGCCAAGCTTACCCAGAATTCCCAAAGGGTCCATGGTATAGACAAGGTAAAGAAGCCTTGGGCCAGATGGAGGCCTGGCCTCTGAGGGCAGAGGAATGAAGCAAGGTGGAAGCCTCCCCCTTCCCAAGGTGTGAGTCTACAACAGGCCAGTATTTGTAGTCAAGAGGCCTCAGCCTCCTCTCAGAGGCAGAGGGTCCCTGGGGAGCAACACCTCCCCAGGAAGCGTCTGGAAGCTACAGTACTACCCTGGGTGGTGCCAAACCCTGCGAACAGAAGCTGGTCTCCAAGGACTGAGGACACAGAAGCCTTTTACCTTACCATTGGGACCACCACTAAGTACATTTCTTGGGCAAGAAGGTAGCCCTTTCCAGAGACTTCCATTGACTTGTCGGCCCTTTAGTCTGGAATCCAATAAGGAGAAGTAACTGGCTCTTCAAAACTATCATGTGAGGGAGGACCCACACACATACAAACATGTTCATGCATATCCTTGTGAGCTAAAAAAGAACAAAATGAGGTAGAGAACAGGGAGAAGAACCTTGGCTTTGGGGTGCAGATAAGAGCCTGGTGAGAGGCCTAATGGAAACCCCAGGCGCGGTGCGGTACAAGGCCCAAGTCTTACCTGGGTTCTCTTTACACCATAGTCTTGCCAAAGCTTCTACCCAACCAGTCCCTCCTGACCACCTAACCCATTGGCAATTTAGCCCTATCTGTGCCTATAAGCTAATTATATTCTTTCTGCCATCTAATAACCCAAGGCATCCTGGTCCTGTCTGTAATTCTGCTCCTCAGGTTGGTTCTTCTTTCATTTCAGTCTCCCTAGCCAAAGGCGAGAAGCAATCTTTGGCTCAGGTTGACTCCTTCTTGGAGGGAATGACTCCAGCCCTCACCCTGACCCAGATCCCCCACAAGGAGTTGCACTGCCATCCTACACTCTGGCCAACATGAACTGGGCTCAACTGCCTTGGTCACAACCACTCACTGGAGAATCATGTGATCACAAGTATACGAGGCAACTGGATGTATCTTCTTTCAATCATATCATACAATGGCTAAGCAGGCTGTCCCATAATGCAACACGATGGGGAAGCCAATGCAAACTGGCATGGACAATATTTCATGGTATCGTTCCAAGCTAACTTTCCAGACTCATTTCTCATTCTTCCCTTTCACACATTCTCCATTCCAACCAAACTAGTCTCCTACATCTTCTTCCAATTCAGTATTCTATCATCCATCTCTGTCAGAGCCTTTGCCCAGACTCTCTTCCATGCCTGAAATGTACTTTCTCCTTGCCTGTGCCTCTCCAAAACCTTGGCTTCCTCCAAGACTGAGATAAAATGGTAGCTCCATGGGAAGCCTTTCCTAGCACCTTCGGTCTTAGTGAGTTCTATTTATCTGTTTAAATGGCATATCCCTTCCCAATTGAACATAAGCTCCTTTAGGGCAGAAACTGTCCTTTTGTTTTGTCTTTGCAAACCATTGTGTCGGGGACTGGGAATTAATGAATGAATGTTTGGTGAACGAATCAATCTTCCAACCTTGTTTGGTCTTGCCATTCACCCGGATGCTGAGCCCCAAGCACCTCTGCGCCTTCCCATCTGCCCTGATGCTGATTCCCGTTAAAAAAGACTGTCTCCTCCCATTGAGAAAGTGAGCTGCAGCAGGCCAGGGATGCATGAGGCAAGAATTGTCTGAAGTGCTTAGCACAATATATGGAACAGAGTATACACTTAAATGCTTTTCCATTCATACCTGAGACTTGGTTATTAGACATTTAATTCCCTCATATATGAGGTTTCCGTACTTCCCCTCCCCAAGCCTCCCCATACCAGCAGCCCAGAAAAAGTTTCTTTGCTTGGGTGGCCATGTCAACTCAAGGGTGGGCTAGCCACTCTGACTTAGTCAGCATTTAGAGGGTTAGCCTCTGAGATACCCACGAATAAGAACACATTGCGCCCATTAGAGCCAGCTTCCTAAGATGATCGATTTGATAGGTTCTTATAAGAGTTCATAACATAATATATATACATATATATTCACATGCTCCAGCAGTATCATTAGATTTAGATCTGGTTTTCTCCACTTTATTTTCATGGGGGAAAAGGAAACATCAGTCAACGAAAGGGGAGGGTAAACCTGTTAGTTTATTGGATATTCCTTCCAGAGTATGTGGCAGTGTTCTTTCTGACAAGCCATAAGACTGCCATTCTGGTACCATGGAGAGACCTCGGGAACAACAGGTCAGTGACTTGAGAGGAGAGTCTTTTTGCTGACCCTTAACCTGCACAGTTGTCAGAAAAGCAGCAGGCCCAGCCTGTCAGCGAGTGCTAACCAGAGCTGCCCAGCATCCCTGCCACAAACCCCACTGGGATATACTAGGCCTCCATCACCAGTATCTTGAGACGCCATGCGAAATCACCCAATCCAATGAGGCAAGCTAATCAGCTCTTCAGGAAGATCTTTTGTAACTAACTCACCCCAGTGGAACCATCAGCATGCAACTCTATGGAAAACCAGACACTTTCTGTGGGGCCAGACTGAGGTTCAGTTGGCTATAGATGAGGCCAGCAACACCTACGCTACACATTTTCACGCTAAAGTCATCTCTTCCACACTGTATGGCTCAGAACTCTGAGGTCTCAACCAAATACTTATATAAACACTTGAGAAAATCCAAAGTTCGTTTTCTTGGCAGGGGGAAAAGATCCCACCAGGACGCCACCTGTAGGTATCCCTTGGGCCCATGTCAAGGAGGGCTCATCTTTTTGTCTAGGAGAGAATGCAGGGTTCACTCATGGTTTTGCAAGACCTTGCCCTGCTCATGGTTAACATGAGTTAACGTGGTTAACATCTAAAGCTGTGACTTTCACTTGGATCAACAACACAGAGTAGACTTTCCCAGGTCCCAAAGCTCAGGTACTCCTAGAGCTCGGTCAATAATCCAGAGCAATCCAGGATTTGCCCTGGCTTCTTTCAGACACCTAATATTTAAGCACGACCCTCTAATGGACATGTTGATCACCCATTCTTCTAGTTTCTCCACCTAGGCACTAAGTGAAAACATCAGAAAGCAAAATCTCTGGACCAAATGGCCCCAGGACCCCACAAAAATGTCTTCACTAAATTAGGATTTAATGTTATACCCTCTGACGTTGGAGGGGCTTGATCCAAGAATCTGGTCTAACAACATTTCTGAGTCTTTTGCAAAACCTCAGCTGAAGCGATTATCCACCAAGTTATACAAGGAACCAGCCATATGATGAATTTCTCCTTGAGCTAAGTTCCAGGAAAAAGCTAGTGTCTGCCAGCAAGTATGTATGCTTTCTTTGATCAGAAAGCTAACGTTCTATAATCCAGTGTCTTTCCGTTTTTGGCTTGCAGTGGCCAGGAAACCTGAGGCCAGACTGGGTACCCAATCAGCTCCTCTCAGGTGCCTGGGAACTCTCAGGGCCGGTTCCCTTTTCATGGCTTTTGCTAGGTTCCATTTCTTCCGTGATGGCTAACATCTAGGTCTCTCAGTAAAGCTACCCCACTTCAGCTCATTTCAGCTGGTCACTGGCCTCAAATCCTTTTGGAAGGAGAGAGATACTAAGGAAGTCAAAAGAGAAACACTCTTTGCTGTTTTCATGGCTGGGGGACTCGTGAGATTTCCAAGGAAGTTACCTCCTGTCCTTACCTCCATGAACAACTACTGCCCCGTGACCACAGTACTAACACACTCTGGAGTGTGTTAGACCCGATAGGAAGAACAAGGAGAAATCTGACAGCTCTGCCACCCACTGGGAAATTTTCATGCACTGCTGATGGAGAAAAAATAGAAGCCGGAAGTTTTGAATCATAATTCTGGTTAAAACCTGAGATCCCATAGCTTATTTTTTTAATGGTAAAATACTCAGGAACAAGTCAAAAAAAGAACCTAGAAACCTCAGTGGAGACTTTCTTTAGAAAAACAGCTAAAGCTTGCTTTGGGAGTAATGAGAGCCTCCCTCACGGTACAGCAACACAGCGCCGACAGAGAGGCTGTAGCCGGTCCTTGTCAGGGGCCACGGGTCCAAAGGAAGCAGCTGTGAGGCACAGGAGGAAGGTTCCAGATGTGGAGAGGCAACCCTGCTCCTTGCCTTGAGGCATCCTAGCTTCCAGGCCTCAGTTTCCTTATCTGCAGCATGACAGGGTTAGACTAGATGTCTAGGACCCCTTCCAGCTTCCAAATCCAGTGCTATGATCTCATCCTCCAGTTAACAACATGCCTGATTTTATTTTCTCTGCTAGTGCCACAAACCCCAATACAATCCATCACATGGACTTGGGAAAGGGTACTTGCTTCTAAAAGAACAACCACATGAAAGATTTCTTTGCCAAAAGGCTTCTCATCCATCAGAATCTAATCCTACTGAGAAAAAAAATATACACACATACACATGCGCACATACATACACATATGTACTGTGTATATACATATGTACATACATACACACACTTTTTGGGGGGGGGCAGACTCTTAGCTAAATTCTTGTTTTGCCAGACACACACAGCCTGAGTGCCAACAGGCAGAGCTCCCAGAGTGCTTGATTTCTTCGAGGGCAGCCCACAAGGGGACCCACTGACCACCCACAGACAGCACCCCAGCATAGCGCCTGCTTTGTGCCTCTTCCTTGGGGTCCCTGCTCTCCTCCAGTACCACGAGCTCAGCAAGATCAGCATTCCTTTTGTCAACAGGCATCATGATGTGTGAAAAAACATCTGCCAATTCTAAACACCCAATGCCTAGACGTTGGACGCTTGTAACGGAGTGATTTTTCTCTCTAACATCTGGCTCCCTTACAATTCTGACAGGCTTGTTTCTGCATCTCCCCCCCCCCCCCCCGGCCCCGACAGACACACACACAGCTCCACTTCCCACTTTAAGGAAGTGTGTGATTCCTCCCCTCCTCCCCCCCCCCCCCCAGTCCATTCATTATTCCTTCCAGTGGGCTGCCTGGTGGCTCCAGCAGCTCTGAGGAGGAAGAATGAGGAGTTTGCTAAAGGTTATGGTCAGGAGATAATAACATGACTGGGGAGACCAAGGACTCCTGCTCCTGGCCCTCCCTAGCAAACAGAGTGACATCCACAGAAAGTGGTCCACCCCCATCATTCTGAGCAGATGCCATGCCTGAGGAGAAGAAAAAAGGGAGAGTCCATCTAGAAAAGACCATGAGAACCAAGTGATGGCCCAGGCAGAAAGGCAGAACAAGGTTTCACTTGGCCTTCAGGAGAAGGGCACCTGCCACCTCTCAGGAAGGCAGCAAGAGCAAATCTAGGGAAAGAATGTGAGTCCAGTCAAAAGGGATTAACATCATCTCAAGTCCAGTGACATTCCTTATCTAGAAGTCAGACACAGAAAGCTCAGCTCTGTGGAACGCTGGACCAAGCTGGAGGAAAGGGGAAAGGGCCTTGAGCAGTCCAGAGGAGAGAAGAAAGTCCTGAGGCCTTCAGACAGATGTGGTAGAGCCCCCCACCCACCCTCAGCAGAATAATCTGGGCCACCCTTCCTAACTCTTGAAAGAGGAGTAAGGGGGGGGGGCAGCAGGGACACACATGAACAGACAGGACAAAAGAGGTGGCTGATGACGATGATGCTGCAAAATAAAGTGTAAAAGCAGGAGCCAGTGAGGGGGGTGGTGTGCCCCAACAACCAGGAATCATCATGAATGTGGGTCAATGATGGTCACTGAAGAGTGTCGACTGTGCTTAAGAAGGCAGGGAGGGAGGTGCATGGTATCTTGAAAGAATAAGCTTCAATTATGTGGAAAGTTCTTCCTGGGAACAGCCCCTTTCCCAATGATGCCGGACGGGGGTGGTAGGAAGACAGGGACAAAGGGGATGCCCTCATGGCCCACTCCACCAACAAATGATCATGCGGCAGCCAAATGGGCATGCAAAGGAATAGCGGGGATTCATTCAACAACAGAACCTGAGCTCTCCTCTTCCTGCTGCCCAAGTGCCCTCCAAATAGGAAGAAAGGACTTCATTTCATCTAACCCGAGCCCTAAAGTTACACCCAGTGGAAAGAACTGGGGATTTAAAGTCAGGATCTGGGTTCTAATCCAGATTCTGTTACTTGGTTATCTAGTTTCTAGAAGATTAGAAGGTACAAATTGAAAGAGGTCATGGGGTGGACCTAGGAAACCTCTGGGCCTCAGGGGCCTCACCTGTGAGATAAAGGGGACGGACGAAATGACTTGGAAGTACCCTTCTGGTTCTAAATGAAGAGAATTTGAAAGCAGAACTCACTGGCTATGAATGCGAAGCTTGGGTAAACAGAGCAAGAGAAGGCAAAGAGCAGCCCCTCTAGACAGAGAACTAAAATCTCAGGTGCCTTTGTGCCTTCCAGTTCAAGCAATTTTAGTGAAAGCCATCCTGAAGAACTCCCACTACATGGGTCAAAGCACACCATAACAGTAGTGTTACAATTACATTGCTAATTCAACCACCCAACATCTTGGGATTCGGCCAGACGGGCTCATACGACAAAAGAACCCGAACTCATCTCCTTTCACTGCCCAAGTATCCCCACACTGGAAAAGAGTAAGATAAAGGACATCACTGAACTTCAGCAACATTCACTGCCTCCTCTGGGCAAGGCGCTAGGGAGTGCAAAAAAAAGGAAAAGGAAAAGGAAAGCCCTTTCGTCTGTGTTCCACCGTGGGGATGGGACGTGTCCGCAGCAAAGTAACCCCAGAGCCACTGGAAAAGGGAGAGGGGAATACTGACAGGCTTCACCACTGGCAGGTTGGGAAAGGCTCTGTGCAAGTGGTAGTACCTGAAGTGTTTCCTGCCACCCACTGATACCCCCATGCCTGGCACAGCCTTTTCAGAGGCTTTACGGAATGACAGGAGTGGGAAGCACATGAAGCTGAAAACACCAAAATTAGGGTTCGAATGTGAGCACTAACTCTGGCCAAAGGTGAAAAGCCCCCACATCCCAATCTCAATGGCTAGGTAAGCCCCATCCGCCCGTGTTGTCCGGTAGCTGGGTTAACCAGAATGCAGACCACATGCATCATTCTACTCAGGCTAGGGCGGGAAGTTGTACAGAGCAGCCTTCCTCTGTTGAGCTCGAGCATTAGCAAAGCTGAGTCTGATGAGCTCAAAGTTAATGGGAAAAATCTTTCTGCATTCTGGGCAGAGTTCTGTGGAGAAGACGAGAGAGAGGGACAAGGAGACTCGGCAACACAGAATTACCGAAGCGGGGAGTGATGGAAAGGAGCTGAAATGAATTCAAAACCCTATTCAGAGTTTACAGCTCATGTTGCTAGAAATTTCAATGAACGCTTCAAAACAAAGGAAAAGAAAAAAAGGCATATTACTCACATTTTCACACGCACAGATTTTGAGAAGGAAAAAATCAAGAAAATCGTTTTCCCTATTTCATTCCCCAAGTGGAATTTTGGTTCCTGTTGTGAAACACCACAAGATCAAGGCCAGAAGAGGCTTCTCTACGTGGAATATACTTTGTCCTTGCCAGATGGTCAAAGGGTTAAGTTTAAGAAGCAGCTGGCTGCCTGTCACTGGCTGGGGGGGGGGGGGGGGGGGGGGAAGGAGAGCTAGTCAGCAGTCACTCCTCTTATGGTCCCCTCCCTCCCCCTCCCCTCCCCCCAGCTCTAGATCCTCCCTCCTACCTTCCCTGGGCTGGGGGTTACAGTTCTTTGGCTCCCCTCCCCCTCCAAAAAAATGCACCTCTAGTCTTGGGGAAAGCTTGGATATGTGCACTGGCTGGTGTGAGAGCAGCTGTCTGGTCCCTCTTCCCTGGAAGACAGATGTGGAAAAACTGCTGAAACTTCCAAGTAAGAAACTCAAAAAAAGGTAAATCCGCTATTT
The DNA here is from genome assembly GCF_028372415.1 of Notamacropus eugenii. Classification (NCBI taxonomy): domain Eukaryota; kingdom Metazoa; phylum Chordata; class Mammalia; order Diprotodontia; family Macropodidae; genus Notamacropus; species Notamacropus eugenii. The sequence goes on along the minus strand of NC_092879.1, from coordinate 98,626,894 downwards.
TCAACACTTGCAAATCATCTCTCTAACTATCTTTTCTCATAAATACTCCAAGTCTCACCTTGCTGCTTAAGCCAAGTGAGAAGTGTGTGAGTGCGAATAGGGGTCCCAGGGATTTCGCTAGGATCTCCAGTCACTCTGCTCACTCTTTAGTGGGGAGGCAAGTCTCGTTTTCAGTGGTTCTTGAGGGTGATGGGGGGCTCCCCGTGTGCCCTCCAGGAACAAGAAGAACGAGGGAGGGAAAGCGTGCCTGCAAATGGGTGGCTGGCAATTTTGACTTTGGCTTGTTCATTTCTGTTCAAGTTGTGTGTGGTTCAGTAATTGCAAGTGATTGAATACGAGCTAAAGAACCCCCCAGTCCAATAAGGCTGTCAAAGTGTTTGTTGAGACAATGCGTTCTGCTCTATAGAGACTTTCTATGGAGGTGGGCACTCCCTTTGGCTGGTGCAGATCTCAGCTCCTGGTCCTGACTTATTCCTGTCTCTGGCTTGGGAGTTCCCTGCTTCTTCTGGAACTACTCTTAACTACTGCACCAAGGGTGATGCTGCTCTAGAGAAAACGATGAAGGCTGGGTTAGTCTGGTTTCCACGATTCTAAGAATTGAGTTGTTAACAGCCGGGCTCTGGGGCATTGAGGGCAAGCCAACAGGGGAACAAGCTGGGTTTTGCCCTCCACCAGCACCAGTGGTGCTTTTAGCAAGGGAAAACTCACTCTCTGGAGTCTGGGCGCCAAACTGGGGGTTGGCATGTCTGGAGCTTAGACATTATCTCTCCCCCTAAAGGGCACAGCTAAGCCTCAGAGTACCATGCTGAAGCTCTCTTGGAAACCTATCTTTTAAAAAGAAAAAAGAAAGGGAGGGGTGGAGAGGAAGAGAGGGAGAGACAGAGAAGAAAAAAGAAGAGACAAAGAGAGATAGAGACAGAGAGAAGAAAGGAGAAAGAGACAAAAAGAAAGACAGACAGAAGAAAAAAGGAGAAAGAGACAGAGAGGCAGAGAGAAAGGCAGAAACCAACAAAAAAGAGCAGAGGAGAAAGACAGAGAGAGACAAAGAGAAAGAAAGACCGAGACAGAGACACACAGACCGAGAGACAGGAGACAGAGACCGAGAGAGCAAGACGGAGAGACAGGAGACAAGAGAGACATTCCCCGGGTTGAGCAAAAGCAAACCCAGAGCTGAGTGCTGATTTCTGACAACTTCTGGCTGTCTCTGCGTGTCTGTGTCTCTGCGTCGTTCAGTTTTTCCCAATGAGGCCGTAGTCAAGCAGGCTTTGCCCATGGGGAAACGCAATGTAATGCTTCTGGAATCATTCAAACATGGAAACTCGCTAAGAGGACTAGGCGGTCGGTCCACTCGGAGCGCTGGCTTTTCACTTCCCCCCCAACATCTCCCCCCGCCCCCCTCGGCTGCCCCTAATTAGTCACAGCTTCCAGGGAAGGAAATTAACAAGAATGGTGTCTGGGACTCTTCCCGGGAGAACGAATCCAACGGCAGCGGCCTGGGAATTTACAGGAGGCGCCCGCCCCCCGGCCGGGAAGGAGAGGAGAAGCGGGGGGCCCGCCCGGAGCAAAGTGGGGAGCCTCACCCCCCCCTCCGCGCCCCCGGCCAGGCCGGGCAACAACAGCAGCCCCGCACCTCCGCCCCCCGCCCGGCGCCCCCGGGGACGGCCACTGCAGCTGCTGCTCTCGGAGGGAGGCGACGCCGACAACGCCGGCGGCCGGACGATCGGACTCCGCCGGGAGTTACCTTGAGCGCGGCGGCGGCGGCTTCAGCTCGCCCGCCCGACCCGGAGCCGTGGTGGCGACAACCCCGGGCCCCGGCAGCGGCCCCGGCAGCGGCGGCACTCCATCCACCCCGGGCCTCCCCGGAGGAGGAGGGAGGGGGAGGGGGAGGGGAGGGGGCGGGGGGAGAAGGGGGAGGGGAGGGGGGAGGGGGCTCGCGGCTCCCTCGGGCTCCAGGGCCGCCGGCCGCCCGCCCGCCGCCTCATGTGACAGGCGCTGCCGCTGCCTGCCAGGGAGGCGAGCTCGCCACCGCGGCCTCCCGCCCCCCCCGCGCGCGCCCCCGCGAGGCCCGAGCGGCTCCGGGCGTGTGCGCGCGCGCGCGCACCCGCCGCGGCCATTTTGCAGGCGGACTGGGCGGGGCCTAAGCTTCCCCTACTTAGGCGGCCGCTAGGAGGAGCTCCTGAGGCAAGACCCTCCTCCCCTCCCCTCCGCTCCGCTCCCCTCTGGAGGCAGCAGGCGGGAGCCTCTGACCCTGGGCCCCAGTTGAATCCGAGGATGCTAATTTCCTGGCCGCCGCTTGGGTGGATGCGTGGCATGCCCACTTCAGTAGCACCGAATTCCATAGGGAAATCAGAAGCCAGCTAAACGAGCTGTTCTGCCCTACTCAAACGGAGTTGGTGGCTCCCTAGTGCCTCTGCATAAAATACCATCTCAACACATCTGTGTCCACATCGCTCGCCTTCCTAGACTCTGCGTTCCAGTCAAAGTAGTCTAGTATTTTCTGGAACTTAGCCTTTTGTCTCTTACCTCTGTGAACAGGCCATTTCCCATGTACTGCCCATGATGCCAAGGATGCTCTCCCTCCTCACCTCTGCCCCCTCCAAAGCTCAGTTCAGGTGCCCCCTACAAGACCTCTCCAGACCACCTCTCACTTTTTAGTTCTCCGCCCAAGTTTCTTTCTATGTGTCTCATGTGGCAGCTGTGATCAGGACACCCCCAGGTTTGTCAAACTGAGGCCTCTTGCACAAAACTGGTCATACTCTCAGGCACTGTGCCAAGGGACATGGACCTACCTCACCAGGATGACCCCAAAATAACTTCTGAGTGGTCCCCAGCCACTAGGGTCTGTTCTCAAAGATGACTGTCATCCGAAAGTCAAGAGGACAGACTCTGGTCAAAGGCCCCTCCTCCTCCCCCATAAAAGCTGATGCTAAATCTTCTGTCCTCTGCTGTACAAAATCATTTCTCAAACCTACCTGTTTTCTTCTCACACTGGCACCAAACATTCCTTCCATGTCACTGTAGAACATTCTTAGATCTCAGAGATATGACAGGTACAGGGGGGCAAAGGTCAATGATGTCTGGAGTGCCTTTTGGAGAATTATACTGGGATTTTTTTTTGTCCAGTCCTTTCATATCTCCCTCCCTTACAGATATCTTGAAAACATCTCTCATGTAGACAAAATAGCATCACTGCTAACATAGATTTGTTCTGTGTGTGTGTGTGTGTGTGTGTGTGTGTGTGTTGGTGGTGGTGGTAGTGAGCCATTTCAGTCATGTTTGACCCCATTTGGGGTTTTCTTGCGAAGATACTAGAAGGGTTTGCCATTTCCTGCTCCAGCTCACTTTACAGATGAGGAAACTGAGGCAGACAGGGTAATGTGAATTGCCCACGGTCACTCAGCTAGTAAGGGTCTGAGGCTGCATTTGAACTCACCTTGATGACTTTACTTCAGCACCGCCTAACTGTCCTCTTCTGTGGGTAACACACAATAATATAGTCAATTCTGGCTTCACCTTCCCTAGTGCCATAGCCTCTGCTATGCCTGTTGGCGATTTTGGTTTTATAGTCCAAACAGAAAGGTTTCTCCGTCATCAAAATCAAAAATGCCGCCAGATCCATTGCTCTTTTGTGTTTGTTTGTCACATTCCTTATGTTTCATCTAGAATTGCTCTTTGGGTGACTGAGCCTAGTTAGATTGCATGCCAAGAGTTCTGCAGATTTTATAGATTTTTTCTTGTCAGTCATTAAAGATTGAAGAAAGAACCAATATGCATTTTTTCTAGTCTGACCAAGACAAGAATGCTTGTACTAAGGCATTTGTTGAGGGAACTATAAATTAGTATAATCATTCTGCAAAGCCATTTGAAATTATGCCAAGAAAGTGGTTAAAATGTCCCAACCTTTGGAGCCAGAGACTTCTGCTAGGCACACCCCTAAGGAGGTCATTAATTTAAAAAAAAAAAAAAAAAGGTTCCATATGCTTTATCTGTTGCACTTTTTGTGATAACAAAGTAGAAACAAAGTGGATCCCCATCAAATGGGGGCGTGCCCAAAGAAATGATGGTACAGGAATACTGGACATGGAATTTGACTGTGCTATGAAAAACTACAAATGTGATTAATACAGAGAAGCCTTCGAAGATTTCTGGGAACTGATACAAAGTGAAACAATCTACACAACGGCTACTGACTACAATAACATCGCTGGAAACACTGACCGCAAACAATGAAAAGTGAATGATACAAAATTACAAAGAACAGCTGTGACCCCAGAGTAGAGATCAGAATCAATCCCTCAGCCCCCTCCTTTGCAGGGCAGGAGGTACCTAATGTCCAATTGTGCTGAATTTTTTTCACTTCTTCCTCTTTTTATTTAAAAAAAAAGTTTGTTTTAAAGAATGGGAGGGGGGAAAGAGATGCAAAAGATTTCAGTAAAAGTGTCTTTTAAAAAGACAACTGTTACAAATGCAGGGGAGGGGCGTGGTCTTCCTTGTTGCTGAGCAGGTCCACTGTCCTCTGCCCCGGTCAGATCACACGTGGGGTGCGGTACTCAGCTCTGACATGGACATTGAGGCAAAGAGGTGGCTGGGCCTGGAGTCAGGAAGACCTGAATCAAAACCAGCCTCCAATTCTTGCTGGCTGTGTGACTCTGGGCAAGTCATTTCACCTCTGCGTGCCTCAGTTTCCTTAACTGTAAGATGGTGATAATGATAGCACCTACCTCCTAGGGCTGTTGTAAAGATCAAATGGGATAATATCGATAAAGCACTTAGCAAGTGCCTGGCACATAGGAAGGGCTATGTACAGGTTAGTTATTGTTATTACTTACTATTATTATTACCCGGAGAGAGGCCAGGGGAAAGCAATCAAGATGGTGAAAGACCTGAAGAAGGGACTTCCGACTCTACTGGCTAAGTAAGGATCGGCTGGAACTCCCGACGGTGAGTAAACTTACTGCACATCCAGCTGGGCTAAGAGCATTTCTCCAAACGAGCACACGAGTGACAGGAAAGCCAGCAGGACCAGGGGTGCCACCATCACATGAAACCAAAGCCTTTACCCCCTCACTTCCTTCCCCTGCTGATCGGAACACACAGACCAGGACTTCCCAACTGTTGATCTGTGGCAAAATCTTACCAGTTTGCCAGGCGTTCACTGCCCAGCTTCCTACCCCCTGGACTGAGGTTGCTGAGTGCAAAGGGGGTCTTGGGAGAGAATTAAGAAATGTGAAGCAGGTGCGTGTGTTAGGAACTGAACTGTTGGCCTAGAGTTGGGCTTGGGGAGCTCCTCCAGCCTTGACATTCCACGAGGAATGGAATGTTGCCGGGAGCCTCTCCCAACGGCTCCCTCAGCTAGTGTAGGACCCAAGGGTCCTACTGTCTGGGAAACAGAAGCCAGCTCAAATGGTAGTGTGCCTTCCCAGGGTACTGATGATTAAAAGCAGAGACACATATGGGGATGTGTCCCTTGGGGGGTGGGCCTGCACTACCTCTATTTTACGGGGCCTGGAAAGGGGATTCCAGGGTAAGACAGGAAGCGCTCCCACCGCTAGCCAGCAGGCAAAGTAAGTAACCTGGGTCTCTAGCTGGCCGCCCTACTCCCTTTAGCTGTGGGTTGGAATTGTTTCCCTTTGTTCTTCAGAGTTTCCTTCCTGAGAACTTCCCATTCCTCCTAGGCTGACTTCCCCTGGTGAATTTTAGGCCATGGGATTCCACTTCTCCTTTCTTGGAAGCCTTTGAAATCTGTTCCTGTAATCTAGCTTACTTGTCAGACTATGTACAGTTAAGAGCTGCCTTATTACAAGTTCTACACTATAGGTGCTTCCTTCCAAGGCTGCCATGAAGCCTGCCCCAAGGACTCAGTTCTCTCTTGTTGATGTAATTAGATCCAGAATAGTCAGTCCTCCCATTCATTCTTCCACACTTTAAAGAATGAACCTGTCATTAAGGCAACTCAAGAAATTGTCAATTGCTCTGATTTTGAGAGAGAGGGAGAAATAGAGACAGAGAGAGACAGAGAGGGAGAGAGGGAGAGAGAAAGAGACAGCACTCCAGCAAATGTCCTGATGATTGATATCCCCCATCATCACTATATCATGCCAGGTTTAGGATCTATTTCATCTTTCTGACCAGGTGGTCTATGGTATACTCTCATGACAATATCACTTCTATTTCTGCCTCCAATGATCTTTGTTCAAATTCCCTTTATCATGCTTCCCCCATTTGGTTCCTGACTTTCTCACATGAGTATTTGAAGTTTTTTGGTACAGACCTGTGATTTCACTGGCATAAGGGGCTAGTCTTCATTTTGGAAATGAAGAAACTGAGGCCCAGAGAGGGATGATAACTTGCCCAAGGGCACAGCAAGTAGTTGGACTAGGATCTGCACCCAATTCATTGGACTCCACATGCATTGCTCCTCCCTTTGGAGGAAATTTCATATTTCTGAAATCCTTGCCTTGAATGGGTATCAATGATGAAAAGCCCATCTGTGGGCTTCATGAGGGCTTCATGTTCTTGTCCAAGGCCTCATAAGCTTTGGCAACACTTTTTTCCCCTTTTTTAAAAATAGTATTTTGTTTTTTCCAATTATATGTAAAGACAATTTTTTAACATTCATTTAAAAAATTTTTTAGTTTCAAATTTTTTCCCTCCTTCCCTTCCCTCTACCCTTCCTGAAAAGATAAGGATTTTAAATAGGCTGTACATGGGCAATCGTGTAAAACATACTTCCATATCACTCATGTTGTGAAAGAAGAAACAAAACAAAAAGAGAAAAACCTGAAAAAGGTAAAGAAAGTGAAAATAGCGTGCTCTGATCTGCATTCCAGCTCAGCAGTTCTTTCTCTGGATGCAGAGAGCATATTCTATCACGAGTCCTTCCGAGTTGTCTGGGATCATTGTACTGCTGAGAAGAGCTAAGTCATTTGTGTTGATCATCACACAGCCTCGCTGTCATTGTGTGCCATGTTCTTCTGGTTCTGCTGACTTAACTTTGCATCCATTCATGCCTTTCCAGGTTTTTCTGAAGTCCACCTGCTCACCATTTCTTATAGCACAATTGTGTTCTGTTACATTCATCTACCACAACTCGTTCAGTCATTCCCCAGTGGATGGGCATCCTCTCGATTTCCAATTCTTGGCCACCACAAAAAAAACTGCTAGAAATATTTGTATACATATGGGTCATTTCCTTCTTTTTGATGCTCTCTTTGGGATATAGACCTGGTAGTGGTATTGCTGAATCAAAGGGTATGGACAGTTGGATTGCCCTTTGGAGAGAGCTCCAAATTGTTCTCCAGAATGGTTGGATCAGTTCACAACTCCACTTCGGCAACACTTTTGAGATTTGTTCTGGCTGTGTCCTTGTTGCCCTTGGGAATCACCAGAAGTGGGTAGTATCATCTGGTTTGACAGGTCTGGGAAGGTTTTCTCTCATGGCCCTGACACGGGCCTCAGGAAAACAGTGGATCTTTCTGTTGTTGTCAGGTCAATAAATAGATGTCACCATACCAGCTGTGTCCTGGCACCCTCATTTCTGGGAGGACAAGCACCTGCCACTGCTTCCTCCTCCTCCTCCTCCAAGAGGAGTCCCCTCCTCTTTGCCAATTGTTACTGTTCAGTCATTTTTCAGTCGTATCTGATGCTTGGTGATCCCTTTTGGGGTTTTCTTGGCAGGTATACTGGAGTGGTTTACCATTTCCTTCTCCAGCTCATTTTACAGATAAGGAAACTGAGGCAAACAAGGTGAAATGATTTGCCCAGGGTCACACAGCTAGCAAGTGTCTGAGGCCAGATTTGTACTCAGGAAGATGAGTCTTCAGGCCCAGGCTCAGTGCTCTATCTGCTCTATCCACTGTGCCACCTAGCTGCCCCTCTTTGCCAATAGACAACTCAGACACCAAGCATTTCTTAAGTGCCTCCTCTGTGCCAGGACCAGTACTAGATGCTGGACGTAAATAAACATAAGGCAGTCTCTGTCCCCTAGAAGCTGACATTGTCCTAGCGAGGAGGGCCTGACATCCAGAAGCAGAAACAGCTAAAAGACTGAGGCAGATCTAATTGGAGAGGGCAGCTGAGGAAAGTATCACAGAACAGTCCGACAACAGATATGGCCACACAGGAGAAGGAAGCTCATTATCAGAGAACGCTGGAGAAGGACAGCCCAGGGTAAGCCCCTTCCAATGGGCCGGACAAGTTCAGACTGGGGAAGATCTTGGGAGGAAGCATTCCCAAGAAGAAAGGACAATTCCTTCCTGATCATGGTGCCAAGGGTTAAAGTGTCTTTTGCAGCTTTCCTCTATTTGCTGCTCCAGCTTCCTTGTTCTCCTCTTTCCCCTGCGTGTCACATTGTTCCAGCCTCCAGGATCCTGGTGCAGGTCAGCATGCCCATCTGACTCCTTATGTCCTTCTATGTCTTTTTTTTCATATTGCAAGGAACACTCAATTCAGCCTGATAAGCTGGGAAGCTGGCCATGTTCCTCCAGCCCCTTGACCTTTCCTGCTAGGACAGAGACCAGTTTGCATTGGGTGCATTTTTTCAAGTACACATGGAAACATGGATCACTTGCGGGTCATCACAAAGATGGATGTCCAAAAGCAGGAATGGGCAGACCTCAGTGGGATAAAATGAATGGCAAACAATGATGGCCTGAGGAAATGGTGTTTATCAGTGTGGAAGTTAAAACCAACTCATTAAAGAAGGTCTGAGTGCAAAGCAAAATCAGCGTGTTCTAAAAATGGGTTCAAGTTATAGCAAGGATAACAATGTGGATGTGGTAAATAAAGGCCCAAATCAACGGGGTGCTCCAGCTAGCAGGCGTCAGGGGCAAACTTTCAATGTTCCGTGTCACCTACTCCTCTTCCTCACTGGGATAGAAGGGACAGCCAAAGGTTGGATCGATGGCCTCGGAGGGCTCTTGCAGTTCTAAATCTATGCAATGCTCTCCTAGTGATAGTTACCCCAGCTCACCCCTTGCCAAGTCCCAGCCTACAAATATGGTCACATCTCCCATATCTTGAAAAAAAAACCCCTCACTTGAGCTGGCCATGCCTACTACCTGCTATCCCCTATCTCTCCTCCCCCTTTCTGCTAAAACCATCCACAAGTGATGTCTCCACTTCTTTTCGTCTCTCTCTTCTTAACTCTGCGGTCTGACTTCCAACCTCATTGTTCCACCAAAACTGCTCTCTTCAAAGTTACCAAGGATATCTTCATTGCCAAATTGAATGGGCTTTTCTCAGTCTTCATCCTTCTTGACCTCTCAGCAGCCTTGGACACTGTTGATCACTCTCTCCTCTCTAGGTTTTCATGACATGGCTGTCTCCTGGTTTTCTCCCTATGGGTCTGGATGGTTTCTTTCTTTTCTTGGGCTTTATGTCAAACCCACTAACTATGTATATGTATCTATAGAGATCCCAGATCTATCTATCCAATTGCAATCTCTCTCTTGAGCTCTGTTGAGCTTCAGTTCCACATCACTAATCCCCTATGCCATTTCAAATCTCAAACTTCATGTGTCCAAAACAGAACTTATTATCTTCCTCCCCCTCCGCCCCAAACTAGCCCATCTTCCAAACTTCCTTGTTTCTGTAGGAGGCACCACCCTCCTTCCAGTTCCCTGTGTCTGCCATAGCAGAGTTATCCTCCACTCTTTTGTGAGCACACTCACCACATAGCCAATCACTTGCTGAGTTTCGTCATTTCTGTCTCCACAATCTCCCTTCCTCTTTGCTCCCCATCCTGATTCATGCCATCAACACCTCTCCGGGAGGTAGTTTCCTGCCTCTAGTCTCTTCCTTCTCTAAGTCATACTCCACATGGCTGCCAGAGTGAGGTTTCCTACAGTGCAGGCCTAACCATGGTCACTCCTTTGCTCAATAAAATCTGGTGGCTCTCTGTTCCTTGTAGGATGGAACACCGTGTTTGGCATAAAACCTTTCTGCCCTCTCCAGTCTTCTCCTGTATTACCCTCCTCTGGGTACCCTGTAATCCAGGTAAACTGACCTACTTGTTGCTCCTCACTCAAGACTGTCCACCTCTACCTGTTAGTGTAAGAATGCCCTCCCCTACCGCAGATCTTAACTCTTTTATGACATATTTGGTAAGTCTGAGGAGCTGCTTGAGGATCGGCGAGATGGTGACTCTCCAGAGTAGCGGATGGAGTCAAGGTCTTTCCCACTCCAAACCCAGTACTCTCCAGTACCTCCAAGTCATCTCTGTGCTTTTATTTGATGAGACATGAAAACTGTGAAATGATCACAAAGAAATGAAAATAGCGCTTTCTGTAGCAGACGATAGGGCTTTATTGCTAGAGAACCTGGCACGGGAACAATAATAGTCACTGAAGTACTAGATGCTTTATGTATGTGAAAAAATAGAAGCGAAATGTACAGAATCATCTCCATTTCTATATGCCACTATATGTCAGAGGAAGTGATAGAGAAATGGCAGCTACAATGACCACAAAAGTCGTCAGATGTTGGGCCCCCAAGACATTGTTATGGACAGCTTGGGTCAGCCTTCAATTCTGAAGGAATAAATCCATTCAATTTGCCAGGTGAGAACTTCTCAGATACCTAATAGCAGGCACTTAAGAAATGAAATGAATTTAATTGAATGGGCCTAATGTGGGCCAGGTTCTGTGCCCTCCACTGGGGAAACAATGAGAACAACACAGTCCCTACCGTCCCTACCCCTCAAGGAACTTCTACGTACTGAGTAGATGGAAGGAGACTGTCTACACGATTGCCAATACTTTCCAAATGATTTTCAAGATTTAATTTGATGCTGCTAGATTTTTTCACAGAATCCACTAATGTCACAAGAAAATTCAAATGGATGAGAAGGGAAAGAATATCGGCAGGGACTGAAAAAAGAGAATTTGAGAAGGGAGATTTGCCTGGTCAGATCTCAAGATAGAATTGATTGAATCTCAGGTACTTGATGGCCAATGCTGTATAGGACAATAGAAAATCCAGAGAGAAAAATGCAATGTATTTTTGAGGATAAAGCCACAAGTAAAACACCTGGGGGGGGGGGGAGAATGGAACTTTCCAGAAATGTAGATGGCTGCACCCTGAAAAATTGTTTTAGACCTTCACTCTGTGGCACACTGTATGATGCCCTTTAAGCAGCTCTTTGATCTAAAGTCATATATGTGTGTGTATGTGTGTGTGTGTATGTATAGTTGAAAAACTTGGAGAAAAAGGAATGATGCAGCTCTCTCAAGTGGTGGATGGAGGAGAGAAACATGATTTACCAGTTGCTGGTGGAAGAAACCAGTGGGCCCTTGGGAAGGGTTTAGGGCAGAAGACAGTTCTGCTTCCAGGGAGAGGGTGCCAAGCCATGCTGGTGATTGAAGGCTCTTGTCAAGGTAGACCTAGGTAAAAAGAGCATATTCCAAGTTATGGACTGAAAAAACCAATATGATCCAGTGAAGCCAGAGTTTGAGGTATAAGCAAGTTCAAAGGCTAGGTAAGAAGGGGGGACCCTGTTTGTAGTAGCTTTCTTTTTTGGTGTTTTGCTAGTCACACCCCTCCATGGTCTGATTCCATGAGCCTAAAAGGCTAGGGAAGTCCAGTAGTATCTTCCCTTGATCTTGGAAGTAGGCAAGGTTTGGAAGGTGGCAATTTCCTAAGTCTTTCTGCACTTAGAAAACATAAGCCTGCCCAGGTAAAGCATGATTTACTGTGATCACTTTAAATTATCCTAGGTTGTCTGGACAACTTTGTATTCCATATAGGCAGCCTATCTTGATGAAGGATACAGTCATGCAGAGTTTTAACTTGTAGTTTCTGTACCTGGGACATGAAATTCAACTGGCGTGCAGCCACTGTTGGTGAGGAAGCATATGCTGGGATGGTGCCTTCAGTGCCCTCTAAATTTGGGCATTCTAGGGCAGAGTCCCAGCTGCCCTGCCCTAGTTATGACAAGTCACACAGGTTCAGAGACTGCTTGAGAAATGATAGGTGAGTCTGTGTGGAAAGAACAGATTTAATGTGGTCTAGATTATTTGTAAACCCAGTCTTTAAAATTCCAGAGCTGGGTATAGCATAATTTTGACCATATATTCTCATGGAAAATTTCTATTTTCTTTCTGGGTTCTATTTAAATCCAAAACCCATTTATTAACCTGGCCTGCTATTTGTGAGGGTACTATGTTAGATCCTGAGGATGCCCGAAAACAATTCCTGCACTCAAGGAGCTTGTAGCCTGCCAAAGGGAAATGACAGAGGGGCAGACAAACGTGATCAGGTGAGGGAGGCAAGAGCAGAAATGCTAGAGGATAAGTGGAAGAAGAAGAGCCTGTGATCTAGGGGTGCCACAAGGTGGAGGCTTCAGAGAAGACCATTCAGACTACTCCCAGGTGGAGGAGGGTTGAGTACATGCCATGCTGGAGCAGTGGTTGGGAACACCTAGTAATGCAGTTGGTTTGTGATGATGAAAGAAGGCTAGAAGGGCAGGTGGGAGCCAGGGAGTAGAGGGCTTGAAAGGCTAGGCCAAGGATTTTGGACAATACGGAGCCATTGCAAATCTTTGAGCAAAGGAGTGAAATGGGCAGAATCTTTTGGCAACTGCCAAAAGTGGATTGGAGAGGGGAGACTGGAGGTGAGAAAAGCAACTAGGAAGCAATCTCCAGAGTGATTGTAGCCCTGAGAAGACAAATGTGAGAAGGGAGAAGTATTGGAGGGAAATCACCAGGACTTGAGCACTCATTGGGTATGGGGGAGGAGGATGACTGTGTGGTGGAAGTGTTAGGTTACTGACCAGGGTGACCCTGAAGGATGGATGGTGACGCCCTCAGGCTGGGGGGGGGGCCTCAACTTTGGACTGGATGATGACACTCCTGTCATTCCTTTCTGCAGTAGGATTTCAGTTTCAGTGACTGTGGACCTTAGAGAGGCAGTGAGGCGAATGCTGAGCTCGGGGTCAGGAACATCTGGGTGCGAATCCTGCCATAAACACTGACTAGTTGTGTGCTGGTGGGTAAGTTATTTGCTTCATGTGTACAGGGCAGGCCTGATACATGGTGGGGGAGGAAGATGGAGTAGATACCTGAAGGATGTGTGCACCAGGAAGGAAGGGGGTGGGGTCAGCATTAATTAAGAACCTACCATGTTCCAGACATTGGGCTAGGCCTTTTACAAATAACATCTTCTTTGATCCTCAAAACCCTGGAAGGTAAGTGCTATGATGATCCCCATCTTACAGCTGAGGAAACAAATACAGACAGCAAAGAGGTGACTTGTTCAGGGTTACACAGCTTAGTAAAGTGTTACATTTGAACTTAGGGGGTCTTCCTGAAGCCAGGCCAAGCCTGTAGGTAGCTAGAGAGAACTAATCCGAACAATAATTGTTAATCATTAAGAGATATGGTTTTTAAAAAATGGAGCCAGGTCACTTTTCAGGAAGTTCTTATTTTCAGGGGTGTCTGACACTTCGTGACCCCATTTGGGGCTTTCTTGGCAAAAATACTGGAGTGGTTTGCCATTTCTTTCTTTCCTTTTACAGATGAGGAAACTGAGACAAACAGGGTGAAGTGACTTGCCTGGGGTCACATAGCTAGTAAGTGACTGAAGCCAGATTTGAACTCAGGAAGATGGGTCTTCCTGGCCCAGCCACCAGCCAACTGCTTTTTCAGGAGGCAGAGACAATGAATTTGGTTCTGAATGATGGGAGTTCAGGTTACAGGTGGGTGAGCCAATGGGAGACATTGTGTGAGTAGTAGCCAGAAGTGCATGCCCAGAGCCTGGGCAAACCTCTGGGGCTGCAGTCACAGTTTTGGGAGTCACCTGCATTAAGAGGAGGGAGCCCAGGAAAGAACCATGAGGAGGGGGTTCTCAGACTGCTCAGACACGAGACAGTCAAAGAGACAGAGAAAGCACCACATACTCGAAGTGCCCTTCTGGGTGTTTGCTCCCCATCCTAGAATCCCTCCATCTTGGCAATCTCTGTCAGCCTTCCCAGTCCTTCAAGACCCAGCTCAGTTCCTCCCTCTGTCACTAAACCTTCTGTGATGAGTGCCCCGCCCCTCCACACCCCACAGGCTTTCGGAGCTAGACACACCCTTTAGCATGTCAACTAAAAGGGTCTCCTGACCTCTAGTGGTAGCCTCTGGCCATTACACCACATGGCTGGAGCTCGCCAGATTGTGTGGGATTATGAGAATACTGGTCCCAACCCCAATTAGCTTTTGAAAAAGGAGACCTGGTTCTATGACCTCAGTTTCCTCACTGATAAACTTTCCTATGATCCCGAGTAAGGAGCTGAACTAGATGGTCTCCAAGTAGCTTCCAGCTGTAAAGTTTTACATTAAATTAAAAACTATATAGTTGACCAAATGGAGATTGCCTTGGGTTAACAGAGCCCTGGCCTTTGCTTCTTTTCCAACCTCAGGAGGGTTTCCTTTATTTCCGCTACAACCCAGCAGAAAGAAGAGCTGCCACTCGGGCCAGGTGGGTCAGCCCTTTGCAGGCCACGATTGTTAACGCCTTTGAAAAAATCATTTACTTCTTTCTTTATTTGTGGTTTTCAACATTCACTTCCGTAAGATTTTGAGTTCTAAATGTTCTCTCCCTCCCTCCCCTCCTCCCTCCACAAGATGGCGTGCCACCTGATAGAGCCTTGGCCCTTTGAAGGCCAGAATTGCTCCATGTGTCTCTCAGTAAGCCAGTTCCTGGTATGCGCACACGCGCGCGCGCACACACACACACACACACTGCCCAGCTCATACCTATAGAAATTACTTTCAGAAATGCTTCTTGACTTCCAGTGAAGTATTAACACTTTACAATTTCATCTCACCTACTCCCTTGCTAGGCCACTCCTATGGGCCGTCATTAGCCTCTGTGTCCTCTAACCTGATCATGATGTGGAGGGGACCAGGCCCTTCAAAGCTCCCCCAAGTTGGAAACTGTTACAGACTGGGTGGCAACTGTCTAAGGCCACTGCCATCTTCACCACCAAGGGGTGAACTGCTCTTTATGCTGGGCCCAGAAGTAGGGGGAGCTGGACTTGTAGCCGGAGGACCCCCATTCTCTAGGTCTCCCCCTCTGTGCCTGTACCCTTTCCTTCTCTGGCCCTCTGGAAAATGAGGCCCCTGGACCAGAAGTGTTCTCAGACCCTTCCAGCCCTTAACACAGTGTTCCTACTTAGCAATTCCTGAGCTCTCCCAGGGTACAATGAGGCTGCTGAGCCTGAAAACACACTCATGACTGCCGTATATGCTTTTTTGCTGCCACCTGGTGGTAGGATACAGAAACAGCCCCTGGCTACCCAAGACATCAGCATAGGGTCAATGTGGGAGCTTTTGCTTTGTCTCTAGACTGTGGTCTGAGCATCCTTCCGTAAGGGTTCAGTGACTGGCCAGCTAGCTCTCAGTGGAAGCTGCTGCTACTGCAGAAGACATAGGTCGCATCCCTGTGAGTGCAGATCCTAAGCCAGCCGCACCTTGTCATGCTCTTCCTGCTTGTCCATGTCATCACTCTTGTTACATGACCAGTCCACTTCCTTTTCTGGTCATGCATATCTTGGATTATCTTCTAGGTCACTTCTTGCAGGCAAGCCATGTGGTTTACACTGTCATTAATTTATACCTCTCATGTGTCCCTTCATTGTCCTCTGAGTGGCCAGCAATTCTGACCATTTGGAGGCGCTGGTCTGTTATGATTAGCAGCCATATGATTCCCTTGAGGAATTCTGGCCTTAAAAGTTTCCCTGAGGACAGTCTCTCCTCTGCCCAGCTCATGGTCCATCTGTTAGGATTGTCCAGCACATCTGGACTGATGGGCCATCCATCATGTTCAGTACATGTTCTGATCCGGAAAAGACAATCTGCATCTACTTTGTTTTTCCAATGAGGACAGTTGTGCTGAACTCTGGAGTGGTTGGCAATCCCTTTTACAAACAGAAGCACTAGGCTGACCTGATCACCTAGAGGAAGGCTTCCTCACCTTTCATTGGATCCTGCACCCCTGAGGAGGCTGATGAAGAAGACCCTAGATCCCTTCTCAAAAGCTAGCTACAAAACAATATGTAGGATTACAAAGACAACCCAAAGGCTCAAAAATAAAGATATTGGGGTTTTCCCCATTTAAGTTCCTGGCTCCCCTGAAATCTATTACCTCTGGGGAATCCCACTGTACCATGGACTCTGCCCTGGATCTCCTCTAGGAGAGTGGGGGGACATTTCTAGTAAGCAGATAATAATTTCAAAGCTATTTGGGACCTTGCTAACCCTTTATTATGTAAGTAGGTCTGAAGTAGAGAAGCCAGGAGGCGACGTGGCATTATGGATAAAGTGCTAGACTCTGAGTCAGGAAGGCCTGGGAAGAGTCAGTCTTTTAGGGATAATAACAGTACCTTCCTCATCGGACATCGTATGAGCTCCTGCATGGGAAATGCTTTGGGAGCTTTTGGAAGCACCCCAGTACTATGAGTGCCAATCATAAGGATAGAGAATATATATTCTCATACTAACAGAGGAACACCACTCTCCCTGCTACCCGCCACATGAAGCTAATCATTCCAATCACTTTGTGTAGGGCCGCCCCACCACCTGACGCTGCCTCTGCTCCCTCTGAGCCACAGGAGCCAGGACATGCCATAGGCTGCAGTGCAGGGTCCAGCCTAGGGTAGCACCTGAGCCCAATCCAGTGACCACAATCTTAGGACACAGAAAGTCCTGTCGAATATCACCCTGGCTTCACAAGATTGGTTGCTTGGGCTTTGATGGCATGTTTATCATTAGGAAAGGCATTGTCACGTGAAGGTACCCCCCAGTAAGTGCACAGAAGGTACACAAGTACTTTGAATCAGAAAGACCTGGGCTCAAATCCTGCCTTGGCCATATCCTAGCTGTGGGATCCTAGGCAGGGCCCTTTCCAGATTCAAAGTCTCAGCTCCCTCCTCTGGACTCAGTGGTGTCTGGGGCCCCTACCAGCTCTGGGCCTCATTCTGATCTGGGACCCCTTCCTTTCTGGGCATAGCATGGCAATTGTCCTGTTCTCCAGGGAGGATGCCACATTCTCAGTTCTCTGCTTACACTGTGCCTTCCTAAGTCCTGTCACACCCATACACACAGGCACACATACGAGCACACACCCACAAGCACACTCACACACACACACACACACACACACACACACACCACACCACATTACAGTCCTCAGCTCTCTTGCTGTTGGTTGCCTGTCTTTAATGAAATAATATAAGAATATAAACTCTGAGGTTTGGTTTCCTTTAGGGGAAGGATATTTCACGCTTGACCTGACTTCTTATTTCCCAAGGGCAAGGTGGGGAAAAAATCCCCAAACAAACAACTTTTTGTTTTTCCCTTTGGGTGGCTGCCAGTCTCCAGAGGTTAGTGAGAATCTGAAAAGGAGCCCCCTTCCCCATGGGCTGACCCTGAGGCTGAACACTCTTCCAGGCTTATAATAATAGACATCCAAATTATCATGAGCTGGCCAGGCTCAAGCCAGAAAAAACCCAGGTCAGTGCTAAAATCAGCATTTCAATGCAAACTCCCAGCAGCCCCCAGGGCGCCGGGGCCTGCTGCCCCCTGGAAGAGGGATTGACTAACTTGTCCAGCTCAGCCCCCTAGGGCAGAGCCTGGAACAATGAGGGGATGTCCAGAGGGGCTGACTTGCCCTTGAAGGAAAGACAAACTTCCTAACAAGGAGAGCCATCCAAGAATGGAAGGGGGGAAGCTGTCCCCTCACAGGAGGGGGACTGGCAGAGACTGGATTACTGCTGGGGGCTGTGGTAAGGGGAATTGGGGGTCAGCCAGTGAAGAACAGTGAGGAGGGAGGGAAGAAGCGTTTCTAGAGAGCCTAGAATGTGCCCTGCACTGTGCTTAGGACTTTCCAGATATTATCTCACTTAATCCTCACCACCATCTGGGAGGCAGGTGCTATTATCCCCATTTTACAGTTGAGAAAACTGAGGCAGACAGTAGTGAAATGATTTGCCCGGAGTCACACAGCTAGTAAGTGTCTGAGGTCATATTTGAATGAGTCAGGTCTTCCTGACTTAGCTGCCTAAGGGTCAATGAGAACTTTTCAGAGGTCTTCTTAAGTCTTCCTACCAATGTTCTCTAGGATTTGTTGGTAATGGTAATAATTCATATTATTGTTACAACTGGGACTTTCATGGCATGTGAGGATTTGCACGTGTCTTTACATGCACTATTCCATTTGAGCCTGAAACAAAAACTCAGTGAGATGGGTCTTCCATGGATCGTTCTCTCCAGTTTACAGATGAGCAAACTAGGCTCAGACCTGAAGTGACTTACTTGTGATCAAACAGCTAATAAGTCACGTAGGTAGCATTTGAGCATAGGTCTCTCCTGGCTCCGATTCTATCAAATCCCCAAATAACCGTAACTCTAAATGGGACAACCTTGGGTTTCCAAGGTTGGCTCCGCTAAGCTGGGGCAGTATCCCACTCCCCACCTCTTTATCCTGGAAATGGAGCCAGGATAGCCTGGGGGATTGGAGGAAAGGGAAGGGCCTCCTGTCCTAAACTGTGCAACTTAGAGATGCATTGCAACTAACAAGCTACTAGCCATTGGAGAGCAAGGAAAGAACCATGTGCCCAGTGGAATGTTGGGCCTGGCGGAGCTGCTTACCATCTAGCACAGGGCTATGACAGGGTCACCTACTAAGTGCACAGAGGGGGACCAACACAGTTCTCTGGGCAGTTGGGGTGACCAGAAGGTCACTACTGACTGAGAGCACCAGGGAAGACCTCCTGGAGACTATGGCATTTGAATTGGCAAAGAAGGGAGTTTAAGAAATCCTGCCACAGAAGCATGAAGGTTGGAAAACACACGCCTCATTCAGGGGACAGTAAGTCCATGTGGGCCGTGGTTTAGACACTGTGCAGGGGAGCAATGTGAGCTGAGACTACAAAGCTAGGAAGACCCTAGAATGCTGAGGGTCTTGAATGGCACGCCACCTCAAACTTTCCTTGGAGGGCAACAGGGAACCGCTGAGGATTGTTGAACAGGGGAATGATAGCACCCATTCTAGGTATAAGGAGAGAATTCTAAACATCACCCATAGCGGTAGTACAGAGAGGGCAACACATGGCACCAGAGAGAGGGCCAGCAGGAAGACTTGGTACAGTGGAAGCAGCCAGTGATGAAGGGTGGTTTGGTTTGGGATGAAGAGGGTTTGAGATCCGGTGGAGGCTGGCGGCAAACTCAGACAGAAAGGGGGATCGAGAACCCATCCATGAGGTCCCCTGAAGGCTGTACGTTGACTTAGGAAACCACGTGTTGACATTTTTCTTTATTATTAATACAGCTACACATTCAAATTAGATAGCGACCATTTGAGTGGAATTCCAGGGGCCCTGGGGAGGATCGTGGGCTGCATGCACTCCTCCCCCCAGCTTTCTGTTTGGCACCTCTGTTATAGAGAGTTGGAGATGAGGCTCGGTGTCTCAGAGAAGAGAATGGGATTAGAGGCCTGGAGTTAGGGGCTTGGAAGCTATAGCTGGCAATGGGTGAGCTTGCCAAGGAAGAGACTGAAGACAGAAAAGAAATAGAGGGTAGAGAAGAGGTCCCGGGGAACACCTCCATTAAGGAGTCAGGAAGAGGATGAAGAGGCAGCCAGGAGGACAGAGAAGGAGCAGCTGGAAAAGTGGGGAAGAAAACAGGAAGCCAAGGAAGGAGAAATGGGGGGGTGGGGTCAGCAACAGTGTGGTAAGTTGCAGGAATGTCAAACGGTGCAAAGATTGAAGAAGGCCATTGGATTTGGTGATTTGAAGGTCTTGGGAAACAAGAAACAAAAAGAGACAGACAGAGATGGGGCAGAAATGGAAACCAGATTACCAAAAGCTGGGTAAAGAGGGTGGATAAGGATGCCAAAGTGTCAAGTATAAGACTTGCTTTCAAGAAGTTTGATACCAAACAGGTCAGGAGAGAGAAGGAAGTGGGAGGGCAGCTGGCTGAAGGAGATAAGTGAAGGGAAAGCTTATTTTAGGACTGAGGAGCCTGGAGCAAGTTCCTAGGTGTACGAGAAGGAGAGGGGAGCTTGAATATATAGGAGAAAGAGGATAAAGGCCATTTCAAAGTCCTTGGAGAGTTAGGAATGGCTGTCCCCGAGGACACAGGGAGATGAGGGATTTCTCACCATCTGTGAAAAGAGGGAAGGATTCAGTAAACAGTGGGAGGTGATGATGAGAAGTTGAGCCGTTTCCATGAGTGGAGGAGGAAAGCAGAGAAAGCTCTTACTAAGTAGATGACCTCAATCTTGTCAGTGAAATGGGATGCCAATCTAACAGTCACTCACCAAACATTTCCATTTCATGAGCCAGTCAAGACATCGATGTTGTGATGTCATTGGTCTCCTTTGAGAACGAAGGATGAGCAACTACAACCATTTATTAAGCACCTACTGTGTGCCAGGCACTGTGCTAGGCGCTGATGGTACAAATAGAGAGATGGAAACAATTCCTGTTTGCAAAGTAACACATGAATGGGGAGAGACAATGAGCATATACAGAAGGGTAAATAGTATAAAGTGAATAAGCACAGCGTATACAAAGCAGTTCTACATGATGTGGTTTAGGAGGGAGCCCACTAGTCTTGGCAGATGAGGATCTGGAAAGGCTTCCTGTACATTCTACAATGTAGACGGGAGTGAGGGCTTAAGCTGCATGTTAAGGCAAGAGAGAAACTGGGAGGCAGCAGTGAGGATGGAGAACCATGGCAAAGGCGTGGAGGTGGGAAATGGCATGATGTGTGAGGAACAGGGAGGAGGCTAGTTTGGAGGAATCCCCCAGTGCAGGAGGCTGACTTGAGTAGGACTTTTAAAGCTAAACAGAGGATTTGATATTTGATCCTCTGAGCCTCTGGAATGGAGTTAGTAGGGGAGCCAAGTGGTCAGCTCTATGTTTGAGGAAAATCACTTTGGCACCACGACTGTGGAGGGTGGACTGAAGTAGGGAGAGACCTGAAGCAGGAAGACCAATGAGGAGGCTGGGGCAGCAATCCTGGTGAGGAGTGAGGAGGCCTGAATTAAGGTGGGAGCTGAGTGAGTGAAGGGATGCAGTCAAATGGGAGAGACATGGTGGGGGCATTTGGAAACTGATTGGATATGGAAGCTTAGGGAGCATGAGGAGTCCAGGACACTGGACTACAGGCTACAGACCTGACAGGTGGGAAAGAGAATGGGACCTTTGATCCAAATAGGGAAGCCTGGAAAAGAGGAGGGTTTGGGGAAGGGAGAGCATGAGCTCTATGAATTTGAGTGTGGCATATCCAGGACATCCCGTTCAAGATGCCCATGAGGCAATTGGTGATGTGAAACTGAAGCTTGGGAGAGAGATTGGGGCTGGAGACAGAGCTCTGAGACTCATGTGCCTCGAGATGAGAATTCAGCCTATGGGATTTGGTGAAGTTATCAAGAAAGAAAATGATAACAATAATAAAAGCTGACATTTATTCTAGGGCCTACTATGCGCCAGATACCCTGCTAAGCACTTTATTGTTGTGATACCATTTGAGCCTCATAACAACCCTGGGGATGATGGTACCCCTATCATCATCCCTATTTTACAGATGAGGAAACTGAGGCAAACAGGATCACACAGCTAGTAAGTATCTGAGGCTGGATTGGAACTTGGGTCTTCCTGACTCCAGACCTGGAGCTCTAACCACCATGCCACCTAGATGAAAATGTGGATTTAGGACAGAACTTTGAGGAACAACCACAATTAAGGGCTGTGATCTGGATGATGAGCCAGCAGAGGGGACAGAAGCAGCGTTGAGACAGGTAGGAGGAAAACTAGGAGACAGCAGCATCCCCAAACCTAGATGGAAGAGAGTAAGCAGAGGAGGACGTGATGGTCAGTGGCTGAGACCACAGAGAGGTTGAGGCGGGCTGTGGCATCCTGGGGAACTTTGGAGAGCAGTTTCAGTTGAATGGTGAAGTCAAGACACAGAAGGCAGAGGGTATAGAAGAAAGAGAAAGAAGAGGAAACTGAGGTAATGGGTGCGAGCCTTCTCCTCTTAAATGGAAGTGGTGGGATTGAGGACAGAGAATGAACCTGAAGGCAATAAGGACACAGCAGGGCAGCAGAATGATGGCGCCGGGCTTGGTGCAGGGTGCCCATGGAGAATTTTTAGAGGCCAAAATTAGCTCCAAGTAACTTCCTTGAGCTACTATCAATCAGCAGGCCTAGGCCTGCTGTAAGAGGAGAGACAACCATCCATGTGGATTGATATGAGAGAGACACACAGAGACAGAGACAGACAGAGAGAGACAAAGAGAGCTCTCAGAGAGCAAGAGTAGCTTTAAGCTCTCCTCAGTGGGGCAGCATGAAGGCTCTGGGCCTCCTGAAGGCCAGGCACAGGCCCACTTTTCAGCCACTCAAGGCTCAGCTCAGATAAAGCCCTGCTCAGTTACCCTGCTCCACCTCACCTTGAGCCTTCCTCAAAGCAAGATATCCTGGCCAACCGAATGGAAGCTTCCTGAGGACAGGGATCTGGGCATTTTTGGCATTGTAGCCCTAGGGCCTGAACCTTTGCTCCAACAGTGTCATCTGGTTCAATCCCTTTACAGCAAAGAAAACTGAGGCCATGCTGTGATCTTAGATTAATTCAACTAAGAAAAGTCACAATCAGAGCTGGTTGAACCCCTGGGCCAGAATTTCCTCTCTTCCACCCTGGACAAGGGGGTCTCCTGCCTCACTTAAAAATCACCAACAAAGGAAGTGAAGACAATTGGCATGATACTTACCTTCCAGGGTTGTTGTGAGGAGCAGGAAGCCAGGGCAAGAAGGCCTGTGTAACCATAAAGTGCTAAAGAAATGGTGGATGTGGGCTGAGAAAGGAGGAGGAGGAGGGTTACTACCAACATAGATTGGCTTACATGATAAGCTAGATAGCTGAAGGCTTGTGGACCCAGAAGAAAGGCACTCTGGATTCCAGGAAGCTATGGTCTTCTTGCCAGGTCTTTAAAGGTTGAAATAAAAGTACAGGTGTCTTCTCTCATGAGTACACTGAGATCCCCCTTCAGTTCATTCAAAACCAGAGACTTGCATCTGTGCACTTGTGTGTGACTACTCCCTGCTTGTTATAGAGCTACGAGACGGGGTGTCGAGATATATATCTCCTACAGAAGGGAGGTTGTGGCCAGAGTTAAGGAACAAATGGAACTTTACTAGAGTGCTGAGATCTTTAGAACTTTGGGGTCTTCAAAAGATTGCTTCAAATCCCTTTGAGGTTGGCTCTCAGTAAGGACTTTCATGAGAGGCTGATTGGTGGCCACACATAATGAAATTCTGGTCGTTTTCAACCAACCACCAAATCTTTATTGAGTGTCTATTCCATGGTAGGCATTGTGTAAAGCTACAAGAAAAGGAGACAAGAATAAGTAAGAGAAGGCCCAAGAATCCTAGAAGACCAGAGGTAGATGGGTCACTTAGGCTCAACTGGTGGAACCAATTAGCTCCACCCACATTTGGAGAAGAAGAATTTCCTCAACAGCATTTCTGCCTAGTGGTTAGTGCTTCTGTATGAAGTTCTGTAGGTTCCAGGAGCTCACTACTCTCGAGCCATCCCATTCTGCTTTTGAACAGCTCTCCTGGAAAGTTTTATCTGACCTCATGCCTCAACCTGCCCCTTTGCAATTTCATCACAAAATTGCTCCTGGTTTTTCCCTTTGGAACCAAATAAGCCAAAATAAGCCTAGGCCCTCTTTCCCATGACAGTCTGTCAAATACTTGAAAACAGCTCTCATGGTCTCCCAGACTCCTCTCTTGTCCAGGCTAACTTGCCCATTTCCTTCCACTGATCCTCATATGGCATGACCTTGGGACCTTTCACCATGCTGGTAGTGCTCCTCTGAGCATTCCTGTTTGTCAATGTTCCTCCTCATGTGTGGTATATGAATGTGAACATAATCATCTGGAAATGGTCTGAACAGTCAGAGGGGTGCTAGACTCTCCCCCGACCTTATCTTTAACCCCTGAATGCTTCTCTGAAAACAGTCCAAGATCCCTTCCCTCAAGGAGCCCAGCTTTGTACCAAGTCCTGAGGTCTTCAGGTCTAGTTAATGGAAGGAGACAAACACACAAATAAGAAATTAACAATATGAGTTCATATCTAATAAATGTCAAGGAAGTGATAGAGGTATTAGTTCCAATAGGAGCTCAGTGTGGGCTGCAGTGGCCACAGGAAAGATTTCAGAGAAAGGATGAACCTCACAGAGGAGATGAGATGCAGCTGGTCCTGGAAGGATGGCATACCTTCCATTTCTGTAGGTCTCAAGTCTGTTGTCTGAACCCAATAACCCTGTGAGTTTGTGTGGGCTTTAGAACAAATGACTTTCAAGGTCCCGCCCAGCTCTGAATCTGTGGTACTAGGTAGTTACTATGGCACCATCAACAAATGAGGCAACTAAAGCTCCAAGGAGGTAAGTGGTTTCCCACAGTCACATAATTAGTAAGCGTTAGAGCCAGAATTCAAGATCCCTCCTGCCCCTAATCCACGACTTTTCCTCCCACTACTTCTTTCTGGGAAAGGGGACAGGGAGGACATTTCAGGCATGGAGACAGGAATAAGCAAAAGCACACTCCCTTAAGATTATGATGTAACAGTTCCTAAAAATAGACACTGCACAACGTCTAGCCCATTTAGCCTGATTTCCTCTGTCTAGGATGGCATTGTAAAAAGCTGATCCATGTTTTTCATCATAAGAAGTCTGGTGCGGGGTTGTGTGTATGTGTGCATGCAAGTCAAAGGGCCAGAGGAATGGGGCTACAGACACCGGTTGTTGTGTGTGTACAGACACACACACACACACCCACACACACCCACCAAGAAGACAATGTTAACCAGCCAACAAGTTCAGTCTGTAAGATTAACTAGGACTTTCCTCCTTAGTCATTGTCAGAGAACTCAACTCAAAACAGAAACGTTATCTAGAGGTAATCACTAGCACTTCTTGGTTATTTCCTATTTTTCCTGTATGTAGCTTGCTTTGTACGTATTTGCTTGCATGTGTACATTAGATTGTAAGCTCCTTGAAGGCAGGGATTGTCTTTTGTCTCTTTTTGTAATCCCAGTGCTTGGCACAGTGCCTGGCACATGGTAACTGCTTAATAAATGTTTCTTGATTGATTGATTGACTTGAAAAAATGAAGGTTTTGTATGTTAGGATAAAGTTTGTAGAATCACACAGAAAAATGCTCATCTATAACATTTAAAATAGGAAAATTTGACTAAAACAAATAACTGAAAAGTAGATGAAAGGGGTTGGAATCTTTGAATTTATGGTATATGTTTCTTAGGGTGGGTGCCCAGTCCTGTAGGTGTTAAGGACAATACTTAGCACCCCCAGATCCTGGAGTTAAGTCCAACTCATTCTGTGGAAAGAGATTTATCAAAAATAGAAACTCGGGGTATGCTACCCACTAGCTGTGTGACCTTGAGTAAGACATTCAATTCATCTCCTTCAGAATGTCAGCTTCATTATCTATAAACAGGGTTTTTGTGGTTTTAAAGAAAACATTCTGTAAGTTTCAAAGTGTGCCATGGAAATGGGGAACTGTGATTTTCTATTACTTTAGAAATGGGAGTTATTGTTTACAGAAGCGACTTCCTAAAACTCTTGCCTTCTTGGCAGCCAATTCCGTCAGAAAATCAATGAACTGCCTCATTGGGAAGATTCAAAGGACGCCTTTGTGCCTAGCCCCCGGTTATAAGAAGAACATATCCTTAGAAATGGATTGGCAGCAGAATGCCTGCAGAAAAATTGATCCTTTGGCCATCTCGTGTATTGTGGGAGGAGGAACAAGATGAAAGTATTCAGATGTTAATTTCATTATCACAGCTATAAAATGACCTTGTGGATTTCACCCGACTGGGCCACCATCAACTAAAAAGGCACATAGTCAGCAACATCTCATTGGGACAGAGGGGTCGGGGGTCACGTCAGTGATTTTTGTCTACGTAAAAGAAGCCTAGCAAGATTTTGGCACTAAAGGGGCTCATTTTAGCCATCGTTGATGGAAATATATTCTCTGCTTCCCAGAGGATGGAGCAGAGGGAACCGATTTGTTCTGTATGGCTCCAGAGGGCAGAGTTTAGCAACAATAGCTGGAAGATGCTAAGAGGTAGACTTGGGCCCACTGTAAGGAAAGATTTCCCAGCAATTAGAGCTAGTCCAAAAGTGAGTACAGGTAAATGTAGAGGGCCACACTGTGAAGGGTCTATTGTGTCAAAATTATTTGGAGAGAGAAAATCAAATGTAAAAGACAAGTGGGATAGGTTGTCTGAGAAGGTAATAAGTTTTCTATCCCCTAGAAATCTTCAAATGTAGACTGCATGAGCACTTGCTGGGGTGTTGTATTCAGGGATAGATTTGGCTTCAGAGGTCCTTTCTCACCCTGAGAGACTGAATTAGACCCATCCTGGACTTCTGGCCCAAATTAATTGTCTGAAAGAGAAGCAAACTGCTTAGTTCTCACGTGATTACTCCAAGAATACCCTGCAGTTCACTCCAGACTAAATAATACTCAATAAATCTGAAGAGGAACCACATTAAATGACTTCTTCTGCCCCCAAAATACACAGAAAGTCGATCAGAAGCAGGAGGGCAATAAAAAAGGAGGCCTTTGCCAGCAAAACTAATGCCAGCTCAAGGTAACCTGTCAGCAAAAAAGACAGGACAAGACAGAAGGAGCCTGCAAGGCTTTGTGCCTAGAGGCAGCAAGCGCACAGAGTTCCCTTGGGAAAGCTCCAAGGGAGTCAGAAAATCCCAGAGTTGGGATCTCAGAAGATCCAGGAACCCAAGTGGGGAGCAACCAGTGAGTAGCGGTGAGTGTCACAGCACTCACACCTGGACAGTCTAGTCTCAGGAGTTTTGGGGTCCATAATACTCTTGTCTGAGATTCCAGAGGGGGGACCTGAAGATCCAGTGCTCAAAATCTCAAAGATTCAAGGTGACCTAACTCCAGGAGGTGAAGATCAGAATAGAACATAGCAGGGGAAGAGTCTGGCCCTGGAACAAAGCCCCACTTCAAGAACTAAATCTGAAGACATGAGTAAAGCAAAGAGAACATCGTCTAACCAGTATTTTAAAAATGATTACAAATCTAGAGGTACCCCAAAAGGAGGAACAAGCAAGTAACTCCGTAATAACCATAAGTAGGAACTCAAAAGAAAAATGGATTTTTCACAACAACCATGAATACTGAATAGAAACGAAGCAAGAGCTAAAAAAGAAAAAAAAAGAAACAAAGGTCTGGAGAAAAGAATTGGAAGAACAACAAATAGTTTAGAAGAGAAAGCAGAAAACCTATCCAAGAAATGAAATTTCTGAAAGCTAGACTAGATCAAACAGAAATATTAATGACTCCATGAGACAGCGGAAAATATTAGAACAAAATTAAAAGATTTGAAAATGGAAGATATATTAAAAACAATTGACCTGGAAAATAAGGTAAAGAGAGATGATTTAAGAATCATTTGATTCTGTAAAAACAATGATTCAAAAGAAAAGGGACACAATATTTCAAGAAATCACAAATGAAAGCTGCCCAGATCAATTAGAACCAGAGGGTAAGTAAAGACAGAAAGGATGCAGCTATCACCTCTTGAAAGGAATCCCTAAAAGTCCCAGAAATGTCATAGCTAAACTCCAGAGCTCCCATGGCAAAGAAAAAAATAGTACAATCACTCAGAAAGAAGCAGTTCGAGTACCAAGGAACCATAGTCAAGATCATATAAGACCTGTCACTTTCTACTGGAAAGGAGAGGAGAATCTTGGAGTATAACTCCAAAACAATATACACACACACATACACACATACGCCTTACAGTCCAGAATAAGACACCCTTGTGACAGGTAAAAGATGAAATGACTGAGGAAACAAAAGTTCGAACTTCCAAGCAGATAGATTTATTAAGCAGTGTATGCCAATCGCATAAAAAATTGAGACCAGGCCTCCTCTGCTTTGACACAGTACCACAAATACAGGGGGAGACAGATTTTTATGTATTAAAAACAATCAAATTTGTTGTTCAGTCGTTTCAATTGTGTCCGACTCTATGGGACCCTATTTGAGGTTCGGCATTTGTTAAGCACCTACGGGGTGCTAGGCACTGTGCTAAGTGCTGAGGATACAAAGAAAGACAAAAGACATTCCCTACCCTCAGGGAGCTCATAATCTAAGGAGAAGACAGGCAAACAACTATGTACAAAGAAGCTATATAAGCTATAAAAAGGAACCAATCAACAGAGGGAAGGCATTTGAATTAAAAGGGACGGGAAAAGGCTTCCTGTAGAAGGAAGGATTTTAACTGGGCCTTGAAGGAAACCAGGAGGCAGAGATGCAGAGGGAGAGCATTTCAAGTTTGGGAGCCAACAGGAAAAATGCCCAAAGAGAACATCTTGTTCAAAACAACCGTTGTTTCACTGAATCAAAGACTCCATGGAAGGGTGTAAGGTGTATTGAAGACTGGAAAGGTAGTGGTGAGAAATATGTCCAGAAGGGCTCTGACCGCCAAACAGAGGATTTTCTGTTTCATTCTGGAAGTGTCAGGTCAGAGACAGTCTGACCGCCACTTTGTCGGCTCTTCTACCAGCACAGGCATGAGGAGATGATGAAGCATGTTGCCTATCTCCTGACAGAGAAGCAACTGATTCAAGGTACAGAGTCAGATATTTGGGGTATATCGCCACCACTTTACTTGACTATGCTGATTTGTTACAAGTTGTTTTTGTTTTCTCTTTCTCTCAGTTTTTAATCAGGGGTGAATGAGAAGTCAGCCATAATGATTCCCCCAAACAGAGGGCAATTGCAACATTTCTTAAAATGCACAGGAGAGAACAGATAAAAGTTCAGAAGGAAGCACAGACAAGATAGTTTTGAAACTAATGCATGGAGCTTACGAAACACTTCTTTTAAAAAAGCAAGTAGTATAACGGATATTTGTGGTTTCGTAAAGAATCCTCTTTTGTGTGCATCTGTGTATATGGAAATACTTCTTTTTAGTGTTTGGAGTAATTTTTTCTTTAAAAAGTCATCTTAGTTTGGAGAAAGGTGGCACTGATAGAAATATTCAAAAAGGGTTTGAACAAACGCGTAGAGAATCACTTAATAAGGGGCCCAAGTCCCAAGATATCTTGCGAAGTATAAGTGATCAACAAATATATTCCTTTGGACAGAACGCCCACATGTAAGGGTATGACTCCCCGCGTGGACAGAGGGAAAGGAAGAAAATGAGGAGGAGGGGAAGAAATGGCAGCATTGCCCAATTTGAACTGGCTGGTTGGGTCCTTAGGGGACAGTTACTACTACTCACAGACTATCCTTCGCCCTTCGCTCTCAGACGACCAGTTACAACAGGAGGATGATGTCTTAACTTGCAAGTGAATTGAGTTTAAGTGAGGCAGGGCTGTACAAAGTCATCAGCCTCACTCCTCCAGAGTCATTGGAGTCCAGTAACAAGACATGAATCAAGACGACTCATGATGGCCCAGCTCTTTTCACGTGAAATAGGGGTGAAGGAAGAGACAGTAGGGAAAGATATCTGAGTGATGTGAGATGAGGAGGCTAGGAGAAGAGGGGGTTCTTGGCAAGTGGTCTCAAATTTTTCAGGAAAATATGAAGCAAGGTTTTTAGCTGAGAGTCTGGGAGGGACAGCCATGGGGGGACTGGGGAGGGATGAAAAGGCATCGAAAAGCCACTGTGGTGAGTGGGACAGTGAGCTTATTAGGAAGGTGTAAAAGGGATTGCCTTGCCCCAGTGAGCATCCAGTTGAGATTATGCCAAATCAATTTGTACATGACTGAGAAAACTTCAGTAACTACTATGCTACACTGCCTTGAACTGAGGAGGGTACCGCCCTCTCTCATGCTAGAGTTAGTTGCCTGAAGTCAACTCATAGAAACTGAGGAGAATTAGGATTTCTTTGTTGGTACTTTGTCATAGTGTTCTTTTGAAGTGGACTCATCACAATAGAGTGGTGAAGCGTGGCAACATGGTGTTCCTGGGTGGCTCTCCCAGTGTGTTTCTGTTCTCCTGTGTTTTGTGTGCCTCTGGAATAGCTCTGTGTGCTGGACTGGGCTGTAGAGCTCCCTGAAGTCCTGGGTTCAGAAAATGCTAAAAGGTTTTGGTAGACATTGACTTTGTGTGCTTCCAAATCAACAAGTTCCATCTTTTGAGCTTTCCCCTATTGTCTCAGAAATATCAGTGTCAGACAGAGGTCATGGGATCCTGACACATTCCAACTTTGAGATTCTCTGATAAATAGGTTTTAAAAAGACTTGGATGCACTTGTGAACAATGGGGCCAGAAATGGCCAGTATGAGAAGCTGGCATCCATCCAGCTGTTAAGGTCGACAGCAAGATGGACAATCAGAGCTTTCCAAAGCTTGCCCCTTGGGGCCACCTCTTTTGGAAACAGAACTTGGGGCTGCAGGGAACATAGGTCTGACCCAGCACCGCAATCCTTATGTGTTCATATTTCTTAAATGACCCACTCGAAAGAAAGGGCGCTAGCCTTGGAATCTGGAAACCTGGAATCAGTGAGAAGTCTTTGGCCCCTCTCTGAGCACTTATGTTTCCCACTTCCCAGGGTAGTGATAAGTGATTTGCACTTTGCAAATTTGAAAGTAAGTTATTTTCAATAATTATTTCTTAATAATACACACTATACAATTTTATGGATAATACTTCTAAATTCATTATTTAGGAATGAATCAGGAATCAGTCCTGATAATAAATGCCATGTGGTGCAGTAGAAAGAATGCTGAGTTTTGATTCAGGCTCTGCCACTTACTTACCTGCCTGACCTTGGGCATATCACTTCCTTTCTTGAGGCCTCAGTTTCCTCCTTTGTAACTTGTTGTTCCTGAGGTGCTTTCCAGTTCTATGATTTTTTTGATCCTATGAAACAAAATGACCCATGACCTGATTAGCCCCATGCACAACCTAATCTAACCAGCTTTTCAATGTCAGCTGATAGATCAGAGGACAGAAAGGGAGACTGGACATAAGACAAAGAACAGCTAGAAATTTCATGGGGCCTTGAGTGAAAAGAACCAGGATCTTGGTTCATCATGCGTAGGCCTCTTTTGTACTATCCCACCAAAATTGTTTTTTCCATGTTTCCCTTCACTCTACTTCCTTTCCTGGAGTCCAGGCTATTTCATCTTAGCTCCTGAAAGGAAGAAAATCCTTTGATCTCCTCAGCCATGATCCCCAAACCCCCAGCCCCATGTAGATGTTCAGGCTATCATTAGGGACTCCACTTCCCCATTTCAATCAGAGGAAGAGTTTGGGAACATTTCCACCTGCCTCCAATTGCAACCTCTTTCACGTGTTGCCCTGCGAGATGGGTAGTGCAATGGGGATTATTATCCCCATTTAACAGAATGTTCTGTGGCTCAGAAAGACTAAGGTTAGGGAGCTAGTAAGTGGTAGAGTCAGGACTCGAATTCAGCTCTTTGGCCCCAGGTGTTTGTGCTAAGGTACATTGTTATTTCTCTAAGTCCATCTCAGAGACTTTCAGATTAGATTAGCAAGATGGTGGGAAAAATGTCTTAGGATGTCCATGAATATGAAATGAGTAGACTTCTGCTCATGTGGGTTAGCCCCAGTGCTCACCAAGGCCTGGGAACCTTGGGGTATTGGGGTATGGTGCAGGTGTAACCTGCACAGCAGACTGTTGTCATAAATAGGCTTGTGAGGCATGAACATCTCCTAGAGGGATGGACTTCAGCATGCCCATGCCCATAGTGCTCCTGCTTCCAGGTCTGGCCCAGTCCTAGAAGCTTCCTACTATTTCCCTGGGTCTGAAGCCAGCTACCCATCAACCTCCAAGCCCAGAGATGCATGGTCTTCCTTCAGTCACTTTCAGGAGGACCAGAAATTCAGGGGAGATCCCTCTCTGACCAATCTACCCACTCCACATTCTCTTCTGAATGGGTAGGAAGGACAGGGAGAGCAATTTTCAAGCCATCCAATCAAATAACCAGCAAGCATTTATTTAACACCTACTATATGCCAAGCACTAGGCCTACAAGTACAAAGAATGAAACCTTCCCCACATTTTAATAGGAGGGACAACAAGGACATGTGAAGTACATATACATTGGATATAAAGAATCCAAAGAAACAGGAGGTAGTTAGGCCCGTGGCATTTTGGGAATGTGGTCTAGGGTACCATCTTTGGCTTTTTGGTTTTTTCTATACATAATCAAGTATTAAGACTAACAGGTGAGGGGATTGGGAAGGTGTCATGTAGAAGGCGGTGCTTGAGCCATATCTTAAAGGAGGTAAGGAAGGATGGCATTCCAGGCATGGAGGACAACCAGTGCAAAGGTATGGAAATGGGACATGAAGGTGTTGTGTGTAAGGAACAGGGAGAAGGCCAACTGGTTGATTCATAGAGTGTGGAGAAGGGGAATAATGTACAATAAGTCTGGAAAGATAGATTTGGGCCCACTGCGAAGGGCCTTAAAAACCAGAGATCTTATTTGGACCTCTTTTGTCATTTGAGTTTGTCTATTTTTTAAGGTGTTATTTTCTTCAGCATTTTTTGGGGTCTTCTTTACCAAGCTGTTGACTCATTTTTTCATGATTTTCTTGCATCACTTTCGTTTCTCTTCCCAATTTTTCCTCTATTTCTCTTACTTGATTTTCAAAATCCTTTTGGAGCTCTTCCATGGCCTGAGACCTATTCATATTTTTCTTGGAGGCTTTGGATGGAGGACTTCAGACTTTGTGGTCTTCTGGTTGTACGTTTTGATCTTCCTTGTCACCAAAGTAAGATTCTGTAGTCTGAGTGTTTTTCCTCTGATTACTCATTTTCTCAGCCAATTACTTGACTTTTGAGCTCTTTGTTAAGGTAGGACTCTGCTTCCAGAGTGGAGAGTGCACCGTTCCAAGTTCAGAGGTTTTGTGTATCTGTTTTCAGAGATATTTCTAGGGACCTGTACATTTTCAGTTCTTTCAAGGTAGCGTGATCAAAGGAGAGGTGTTTATTCCTCTCCTGGTTTGTGCTCTGGTCTGTGAGTGACCACAAGCACTTTTTTATGCCTTGGAACTGTGAGGAGGATTCCCTCTCCCCTGTACCACAAGCTCCAGCCATGCCAACACTCCTCCTCACCCCAGGACCCAGGACTACCACCCAGGATTTCGACCTAGATCCAGGCATGTGCAAAGCAAGGGAATCCTGCCTCAGTGCCAGCAAAGAGATCCCTGTAATCCTCCTCTGATCAGCTACTAGATCCCCCCACTGTCTGAGGGTTGAGAGTTCCAGAAGCAGCCACTGTGGCCTGTGCCTCTGCCCGTGGAGCCCCCCTCTCTGCCTCCCAGACCAAGCTCCTCTCTCACCTAGGTCTTAATGCACACCTTTCTTGCTGACCTTTGAAGTTGCCTCTAGTGTTTGTAGGTTGAGAAGTCTGCAAACTGCCCCAGCTGCCAGGGAATCAGTGCCCTGACGCCTGTTCCACTTAGCCTGTGACAGTATGGCCCAAGCTGACTGGGATCCTTTCCCAGCCTGGTACAACAGACCCTTCCCGTCCACCTTCCAGGTTATCTTGGGCTGGAAATGT
Source organism: Notamacropus eugenii (assembly GCF_028372415.1). NCBI lineage: Eukaryota > Metazoa > Chordata > Mammalia > Diprotodontia > Macropodidae > Notamacropus > Notamacropus eugenii. The sequence continues at coordinate 98,593,315 of NC_092879.1, read as the reverse complement.
GTTTCAGTCTGTCATTTTGTGGGTTCTACTGCTCTAGAATTTGTTTAGTCATTTTTTTACAAGTATTTGGAGGGGTTTGGGGAAGAGCTCAAGCAAGTCCCTGCTTTCACTCCACCATTTTGGCTTTGCCCCTCAGAGTTCATATTTGATCCTAAACACAATAGGGGGTTACTGAGTAGGGGAGTGATATGATCAGATCTACATTTAAGGAAAATCATTTCAGCATGGAGTGTGGAGAGACACCTGTTAGGAGACAATAATATGGGCCAGAGGTGATGAGGGCCCAAGCTAGGGTGATAGACAAGTGATCAGATCTCACGTGGTGTGATGGAAAGTTAGGAGTTGAGGAACGTGCTGAGCTTACAAACCTGGAAGACAGGAAGGATGGTAGTGTCTCCAACACAAATAGGGATCTCTGGAAAAGGGGAGGGATTTGGAGAGAAGGATCATGGGGTTTGAGATGTTTGATAAACAATTGGTGATGTGGGACTAAAAGGTCAGGGGAGATATCAGAGATACTAGAGCTGGGGATCTGGATGGGGCAGTTGTCTCTGGTTTCCATGCCCTGAATAGCAAAGACTGGAGATTCTTTGTGTCTCATGGTAGCAGCGTGCTAGGGGTCTTCCCTAGAGGCCCCTTGCCTTGGGTGGCTGTCCACCTCCTTTTCTGCTCCAGCAAGTGTTTGGCGTCCTCTCTTCTGCTTAGTTTTTCACTGGGAAAGCACCACATCCTACTTGGTACACCATAAAAATAGGACTCCCCTCTCTTCCTCATACCCTTGCCTTGCCTTATTTGTGGCCTGCTTCTCCAGACAGTCCAGCCTGCAGAGAGCTGTTGCAGGTGCTGTGGCTCTAGAAACCAACTCCCCAAGGCTGTCCTCCTTCTTGATGACTGCTGGGAATTTGAGTGATGGGGGGAACCAGGGGAAGCAAGGTGATGCTTCCTCTTTCCCTCTTTGCCAAAGGAAGTTTCTCTGAACTGTCAGTTTTTAAATGACATTGCTTCTACTCAAGCCTGGAAAGCCCCTGGGAAATGGCCACCGTCCCAGATGTCACTTCAGCATGATGGGGGACAGCTCTGTTGGTTGGCTCATGACCTCCCAGCTGCTGCCACCTCTCCCTTCTGACCTTTCTTGCCTCCTTTGGTTTTGGTGGTGCTATATAGGCTTGCTTCTCTTCTAACTTCTCATCTCCACCTCCTCCTCCTCTTCTCACCTATAATGTGTGAGTGTGCCCAGGGCACTGTCCTTGATCCTCTGCTTTTCTCTATACATAATCAGTCAAAAATGCACACCTACTGTATGCCAGGCACTATGCTAGGCACTGGGGATACAAATGCAAAGAATGAAATGACCCCTATTCACAAGGAGTCTCCATTCTAATGGGGGAGGCAACAAGGTCATATGTAAGTATGTTTAGCATCGGGATCAAAAGAACAAATAGAAATCTGTCCAAGGGAAGTCAGATCCAAGGTAGTTATGTGGTGGGGAGCTGGGAGCCAAGTTGGGGCATAGAGGAAGGCAGCAGCAGGCAGAGGAAGCAGGAAAGGCTTCCTGGAGAAGTCAGCGCTTCATCCAAGATTCTACAAAGAGGCAGGAGTCATTCTTTTGCTCACCTTCTCCATATTTTAACCCTCCTCTTTCTGTAAGTGAGGCTTCCTAGAGCAGTGGGGAGAAAATTGAACTTGGAAGTCTGGAGCCCTGGATTCCAGTGCCAGCTCTGCTGCTAACTTTGCATGTGACCATCGGCATATTCCACTATCTCTCGGATGATTGAAAATGAGCTGATCTCTGAGGTCCCTTTCAACTAAAAGATGACGTTTCTAGGGTTCCAGAATGGGCTTCTCATTTGCTCTCTGCTCCTTGCATTCCAGCTTCTCACACTCAACATGCCCCAAACTGAACTTCTCATCTTTATTGAAAAAAAGCTTTATTGATGCCTTAGTCTTTTTAAACCGTAGTCATTTCCCAGGATAACCTCTGCCCCCACAATAACCAAGAAAAATAGTTCAGCAAACCTACCTTGTGCACTGGCGATATCTGACTTCATCCAAAATATCCCACGTCTCCAGAGAGGAGGAGAGCATGCCTGATTATCTCTGCCCCAAGCAGCCCACACTCATTGTCCATCCTGTTTAGAGAATAAAACAGTAGTTGTGATCTTTAACTCTCCAGCAAAGTTCATCAAATCACCCATTTGGGGCTACGCCACATGAAGGATGTCTCATGATGCTTTCTGTGCTCATTCATGACCTTCCTGATCAAAGACTTCCTTTGGACAGAGACCCCTGGAGAGACCCCCCCAGGACTTCTGGCAACTCTGGTTGCCAACAGCTTGTTCTAGTAATATAACCCAATATAACCCAATGTTATTCTGCAGCTGTGGAGGGAAGGGCTAAATCAATCACTCCCAAAGCTGTGAGCTCCTAGTGAAGACTAACCTCCATCAGCAGGTAGTCGAACAGCATGGCAAGTGCAAACAATTATTACCTAATGGGGTAAACTTTAGTAAGCCTAGGCTTACCTGGGCAAACAATTCTATTTTCTTAATAATGATGAACTTAAAAAAAGAAAAGAAATAAGAAAGGCTCAAGACTTGTAGATTATACAAAAGTCTTATGCCTCTATATCATGAATATTTTCTCAAAAAAAAAAAAGAATTGTGAGGTGTCAGACAAGGCAGGAACCAAACTATCACAAAGAATGAAATTGACTCATTTTAATGGAAAAGGTGTGGGAATTATCCCTGAGATAGCTATCTGTGCAAAGTCAGGCCACTAACTCATTAGGGTTAAGATAAGAATTCACAATAAACAAGGAGAAAGAATAGTAATGAGAAAAAAAAGATAGGATGCATAATAGAGGATTTAACCTTGAATTATTTAAACAAGCTGTTGAAAAATTTAGAAAGAAAGAAAATAAGCAAGAGAAATGACATCAGTATCAGTTCTAATAATTTCATCCAGAAGTTAAGCAACTTAAATTCATCGCCACAATAAGGAGACCAGAAGAGCTTGGAAAGTGTTTTCATTGGCAAATATTTGACTGAATTGCCAAACTCAACACCAGCTTGTCCAATAGTCAACTAGCATTTATTAAGTGCCTACTATATGCCAGGCACTGTGCTAAGCTCTAGGGGATACAAAAAGAGGCAAAAGATAGTCCCTGCTCTCAAGGAGCTCATAGTCTAATGGATGATACAACACGTAAATAACTGTCTACATCTAGGTTGGTGTCTTTTGTTTTTACTCTTTCAATCTATTACTATGTTTTTTCTTGTACATTTGATCATCACAGCAACCTATGAGGTCAGCAACTGTACCTATACCAACAGTATGTCTGTCTGGGATAGGCAATACAGACAGACAAAGAGCTGGGCCCAGAACTTGAAGAGGAGGAGAGTGGGCTCTGTTGCTTTCAGAAAATTGCAAAGCCCTTTTACTGATCCAAAGTTTCCATAACAGCAAAGGCCCAACTTTACAATATAAACATTTGACCAATATTGTAGTATGGCCATGAGACCCAGAACACCCCTGTCCCTAAAGCGTCAAAGATGGACATCATACGGAGGGTAATGGAGAGGCATGTGGTGGAGGTGAGCAGGGTGCACCCTATAACCAGTGAAGAGTAATCCTGAAAAAGAAGCGTTAAAGACATTATCCAGAAATTATATAACAGAAAGAGATGGGCTGCTTACGTTGAGGGAGCAAGGGATGAGAGATGGATAGCTAGAATGCTCCATTGGCGCCCTCCCAATGTCTAGGAAAAATTGAGGAAGGCCTCCTTGAGGTAAACCTTTGGGAGGATATGGATGGGAAGTGTATAGGATAGGCACGCAAGGATGAACTCAGATCTTTGTCACTGGAAGGAACTCCTGAACTGAGGAGATCACGCATCCATCTGAGGATCTGTTGTTGTTTCTCAGTCATGTCCAACTCTTTGTGACCCCATTTGGGGTTTTCTTGGCTAAGGTACTGGAGTAACTTGCCATTTTATTCTCCAGTTCATTTTACAAATGAGGAAACTGAGGCAAACATAGGTTAAGTGACTTGCCCAGGGTCACACAGTTAAATAAGTGTCTGAGGTTGATTTGAACTCAGGTCTTCCTGATTCCAGGCCCAGCACTCTATCTGCTGTGTCACCTAGCTGCTCACTGACTATGTGAGTATGGTTTCATCATACGTTCATATACCTGACATTCAAATACCACAACTTGTTCAGTCATCCCCCAACTCATCACCAAATGCATCATTGATTTCTAGTTTTTCTGACCACCCAAAGTGTTGCTCTGAATAGCTCCTGACTTTTCTCCACAAACCACTCCCTCTTCCCAGTCCCTTCTCCCTGTCTGATTCCACCTGTCTCTTGTTGCCAGGTGACTCTTCCTGAAACACCAATTTCATCATGTCATCCCCCTGTGTGAGAATCTACGGTGGTTCCCTTCAGCTTATCTCATCAAGTCCTAACCCCTCAGCCTAGCTTTGCAGACCCTTCACTACCTGTTCCCATTGACTCTGCTGGTCATCCAAGGCTCTCTGTTCCGTCTTTCCATAATCCCCTATCAGCTTTATTTGTAGCTTTATACAAATTTGTAGAGCTTTATACATTAGTAGCTTTATACAAAGCTGGGAGAGTGGAGGAAAGTGATGAGTGGCAGAATCAGAATCCTCAAAGATCTCAACCGAGTGAAGCAAAGTGATCCAGGCAAATAGTAAATACTCCGGATCATCCATAATCCTTAGTCAGGATGGAGCCCCAGGACATTTCTCTAGGTTGACATTAATCAGTTAATTAGCGTTCTTTGAATTTCATCACTCATCTGATCAAGCTACTCATACAATCACCCAGTCTACTTGTCTCCTTCCCTGAGGCTGTTGTTGTGAGGGCTTTAGTGCAAAATCTTGCAAAATCTGAGTATACAATGTCTGTAAATTTCCCCTGAGTTACCATTCTAGTAACAAAAGGAAAAGAGGGTATTTAGATTATTTCATCTCATAAAGAGAATTTTTTAAAACCAACTACACAAGTCCAGGATGACTAAGACATGGTAGTTGATGTTCGGGATTTGGATGGACTACAAGCTCTGTAGGAACTCATGGGGTAACGTGATATCCAAGAAAGGTAGAGTGACCTCAGGCTGCCCTATTGGAAGTAAAGTGACCAGAGGAAGGACCCTTGGCCAGACCACAACTGGAGGATTCATCCAGTTCTGGGTACCAGGTTCTAAAAGAGGCGTTGTGGACTCGGGTGACTTGGATGGGAGAGCTGGATGGTAGCTAGGCCACAGGATATTGACTGAAGGAATTAGGGGTATTTGGCCTGCACCAGCAACTGAGACTGGAGGACATACTCCATATACAACTACAACTCATCCAGAAGACCACCAGAGGAACCTGTTAGTGCCTGGCCAATCTTCTGGAGGAATGTAGCAGAAGTCAGGCCCGTTGCCAAGTTTCCTGTTTCAGAACTATCTATCTATAGAATTGAGTTGTGAGGACTTCCCCTTGGAATGTTTGTGTTGGCTCCTTGATAAGCTTATTCAAAGCCTCTTCGGCCTAGTGGGTGATGCCTGATCTGTCTAGTCTTGCCCAAGAATGACCACACTAGAGTTCAAGCTCACATTTGAGGATCCCCTGGAGGCAAGAGGGCCTGGGAGTAAGAGTGTGCCTTCCAGATGTTCACCCAGGCCCTTATTGGAACACGGCCGTCAAAGTCAACTGGTTTCAGAAGGGGCTTAATGAAATCCATCCCATGGGGCTAAACTGACCCTGCACAGGGATGTGAGCTGTGGCTTTTTCAAAGTAGAAAATTTGGGTATGATAACAAGAAAAAACTTTTCAAGAATGAGAGCTATCTCAAAGTGGTATGGGCCACTCTACAGGCAGTGGGTTGCCCTTCACGGGAGGCCCGTAAGCAAAAATTGGCTGATTACCTGTTGGGAATGCTACATTAAGGATTCTTGTTCAGGTACTGAGTGAATAGGACAGCCCCTGAACACCATCATCTCTGGCAGGAAGATGAGCAGAGCCGTATAATAGGGCCCTGCATCATGGGGAAACTTGAACCAATGAAGACCAGGGCCCCAAGGTGGCTGCTAGAGCACTGGTGTCTCAGACAGATAAAGAAGATGGGCCTAGCCCTGTTCAATTTTATCTGCTTTGGTAGTTTCAGGACCAGCCCTATGCAGACTGACTCAACCTACCTATTCGGAGCAAGCATTACAAGGCAATTGTTCACACCTTTTTGCCCATGTGCCTTCGGTTCAGACTCCTGTGAACCCAAGGAAGTAATCACCAATGTGGAGATCCCTGGGATCCGCTAATCTTGGACTTCTAGCTTCTGCCACTCTGAGACTTTCTCATTGCTCTTGGGGAAGCACATGGTTCTTGGGAAATCCCTTTACATACACATAAGCACTTCTCGCTCGATGGTCATCATGCTCATGACCATGCAATGCCTTCTCTTTTTTACTATGCGGGGAGGTCAAAACTGTGCCAATCACACATGCTTTGGGGACTTCAAAGACAGAAGGAAAGGTCCTAGATACTCCAAAAATATTCATAGCCGCACCTTTGGTGGTAGCGAAAATTCAGACACAAAGAGGGTGGCCATCGATTGGGAAATGGCTCTGCAAACCATGGTCCACAGATGTAATGGGATATTATTGTGACATAAGTTAACAATAAATAGGAGGAATTCAGAGAACTGTGGGCAAACTTCTATGAATTGACACAGAGAGACAAGAGTACTGCCAGGGAAGTGATATCTACTTGAGGTGTCAAACACTTGAGGGTCATACGGGCAACGCTCCCAAGTACTTCCAGAACCAGCCTCAGATGTGAATGGGAAATAGTTGACAAAATACATACAAGTACACTAAAACATAGATAACGCGAACATGCGGTTTCTGAAAACATGCGTCCACAGGGATGCTCATGTGAGGCTTAATGGCCCTGTTTCTATTTGGGTGACGCCACTGATAGGCGCAATGGCTGTTGTAACATGAATGAAAAGAACACGTAAACAAAGCCAAGTGTCGAGTAATTGTGACGACCAGTCACGGCCCCAAGGCAGAGGTGAGGGTGCCACAGAGAGGGCGATGAGGCAGGTTTTCCTTGGGAAGGAGTGATTATTTTTTTAAAAAATTACTGGGATCTAAAAAAAAAAGACATTGATGAAACTTTTGCCTTGGAGAGGCAGTCATGGTCAAGTGACTTGTCCAGGGTTACACGGCTAGTAGGTGTCAAATGTCTGAGGCCTGATTTGAACTCAGGTCCTTTTGACTCTAGGGCTAGTGCTCTTTCCACTGTGCCACCTAACTACTCCTGAAACTTAGTTTTTAAAAGCTGTGCCAATCAGCTCTTCACATCTGCCAAGGCTTTATCTTTAACATGGTCCCCCAGATATAACTGGATTTGGGCATAAGACTCAGAGAATACCACGAGGGTTTGGCTGCCTCACGTACAACATGAAATCGGCTCGAAGGAGCCACCCCTAGCGCCTTACTTCTACTTCGGATGCACTCAAACTTGCCTACGCTCTGCCGTTTCGCTCTCTCTTTCCTCATTCTATTTCACACACTCAACAGCCATTTGACATTCTGTCACAAACACACCCAGAGTTCTGATCTCACTACCACCCAGCAAATACTCTTCATTATCCCGCACTGGGCAGGTGTGACTTTGAGTCACTTCATAGCCATGGACCTCAGTTTCCTTCTCTGTAAAAAGAAGGGATTGCACTAAGTTCTTGATCTCATCTTATGATCTCCACAATCAGGAAAAAGTCCTCATGCCTGTGGGGATCCTTAATGAATACGCAGGGACGGGCCAGTACCTTGTCTTATCTTCATGGCTCTCTATCTCCCCTCCAGACCCTTATATGCAGATTCTTTCTCCCAGAAAGATACTTTCTCCCTTTGGGGTAGAAGGGAGAGGAGCCAATAGGGAGGGAGTCTGACTAGCTGGTCCCTAAGGATTCCTTATAACCCTCATGGGTGCCATGACACTGAGCCCACAATAAGCCTGATCCTGGGTACAGTCTTTGTAAATTCTCTATGGTCTCCTCGTCCTCTCCTTTTCCTACCCAGCCCTTACCTTCTCCTTCCTAGAGGAACCACTTCTCACTTGACAGTTGTAGAGAGTTAACTATTCTTTAAACATTTGGTTCTCTGCCATCTATTTAATCAGGTTGGCTAAAGGTTTATCGTCAGGCAGTCTTTTCCAAAAGCCAGCTTTTAGCGGGTCCTGTTGGTTCGTAAGTGACTTATTTAACTCTAATTTTCAAGATTTCCTCTTTGGTGCTTTTCTGAGGTTTCTAATTTTCGAAATGCACATTCTCTTCACGATTCTTGCCTTTTCTGTTTTGCCAGTTGTGGATAACTCTTCCTCCCCTAAGGCCTGCTCTGGCCGCCTCTCGTCCAGGAAGGTCAGTACTTACCTCATCGTTGTCTTTCACATCGTTGCGAACCGTCTCAGTGATGCTTTGTCCTTTGAGCGCTCATTCTTTTGGATCTCCTCCGGACTTCGTCTCTGCCTAGGGCCGTGCGCGCTGCTTGGGTTCCCTCAATGGATTCCTTTGTTTCTTATACATCTGATCTTCCCAGCAGATGAGGTGATGACTTGCTGTAATCATGCTGATGGCTGAATCCCAGATTCACAAGATCCCAAAATCTCAGCGGCAGAAGGGACTTCAGAGACCATCAAGTCCAACCTTCTGCAGAACCTCGGTATATACAAAGACCCCACCAGGTGGCCATCTAACCTTTGCTACCATGAACTCTCCCCTCCCTCCCCCCCCCCCCCAACTTGTTAAGGCTAAACATTCGACCAGTCCCATTAACTTCCTCTGGTAGCTCTACAGTTTGTTAATATCATTCCTAAAATGTGGTCCCTAGATCTGAACCCAATACTCTCACCATGATCTGACCAGGGCAGAGAACAATGGCACACATACTTGCCCCATTCTATATACTATACACATTCCTTTTATTGCAGCCTAAAATCATATGGACTTACTTGACTGCCAGTTCATAGTACTGACTCATTGAACTTAAAAGTCCACTGAGACCTCTGGATCTTTTTCAATTTATAGAGAATAATGATTGGACCTGTGATTCCATTGGTATAGGAAACTAGCACATTGAGGGCTTAAATGACTTGCCCAGGTAGGTGTCAGAGGCAGGACTTAAACCCAGGTCTTCTTGGCTTTGAGGTTAGCTCTCTAGCCATTATACCACACTGCCTCTCAATCAAACTGCCTTCCCCATCTAGTATATAGGAAGCTGGTATTTTTTCACTCAGGTAAAGGACTTTCCATTTGTCCCTTACCAAGCTATTGGATCCAAAGGGGGCTGATGTGACAAGCAGGGATGGGGTTTAAGGCCCAGATCAAAGGTCAGCAAAGGCAGCCTGGAGCCCAAGAGAATGCCAGATAAAGGGGAGTGTTAGCTGACAAGGGCAGGCCAAGGCCACCCAGGCTTTTCTGTTAGCATCTTCCAGGTTGCCATTTCTTATGATGTGATAATGTTCCATTCCAGCCCAATGGCCACTCACTTTGTTTCCACTTGTTTTGTTACAGTAATGAGGCCTGCTATGAATATTGCAGTATATTTGGCCCTTTCTTTCTGAGACCTCCTTGGGTACCCATGTGCCCCACAGTGAGATCTCTGCATCAAAGAAAATGGACACTCTGGTCCCTTTCCTGACATAGTTGGACCTCTGCATCCAGTCTCTTTTCCACAGCAGGTGTCTTCGCTGTGGCAGGCCCTTTGTCAGAATCCCAAGAGCAGAGCTAGCCGGACTCCTGAGGGGAAGAGCCCACAGACACAGGTTCTGGGCACACTCTCTGCATCTGGGGAGCAAAAGTTGGTAAAGAGGCCGAGCCAGCTTCAGGGCGTATGGGCCAGGCCTGGCTGCCTTGTCATGTCTGCCAGGGGGGGACTGACTCATCTCCACTTCCTGCCCAGACAGAGTATCTATAGTAGAGAAAGTTGCTGAGAGTAGTGAGTGATAAGCACGGTAAGGGCTAATATTGCCCTAAGGTAGCCCTGGGCCAGCTGGGGTGACTCAGGCCTTCCACTGAGGGGAAGTTGGAGCTGCTTGGGGTGTTCCTGACGTCATGACCAAGCACCCACTCTGGAAAGCTCACTCTCTTCTAAGCTGGCCGCACGGATTGTGGCAAGAGCCTGGGATTTCCAGACTCAGCAAATACACAGTGGGGGTGGTAGCACCTCCTCCAGACATTGAAGATGCCCGTGCTGATGTGTCTCCACAGAACCTGAACGGGAGCCCCTGTACACTCTATCCCACAGCCAGTCAAATACCCAACAAGGACCAAGGCTTGAAGGCCTCTCAGGAGAGGGAGACCACTGCCCTACCCAGGGCTTGGGATGATGGCTGCCATCCCAATCTGTTTGTTCCACATGTGCACTAAGTGTCAGAGGAGGACCCGAATTCAAATCTCAGCCCTGCCACTCATGCGTCCCCATGTGTGGTCCTCCCTTTCCCTGTTCTCTGAAATGAAGACTGCTCCTAGCTCTGTCCCTATTGTGGGGAGATTTTCTTTCTCTAAGCTTGTCTTTATCAGTGGCTTTCCATCATCCAGATAATATTTGCTATTTCTCCAGCAGCCATCCACTATCTCATTTTCCATCAATAGCCTCCATACCTTTGCATAACACTGCCCCCCATGCCTGGAATGCCCTCCCTCCTCATCTCTGCTCCTGGGAATGCTTATCTTCATTCATGGCTCAGCTGGGAGGCAGCTTACACTCCAGCCTTCTCTCATCCTCATAGTGGTTAGCACTACCTCCCTCCTCCATCTTTCTCGGCCACCTCATGTCTCACTCAGGAGGATGTTTTCTTTAATTTCTTGGGGCAGTTTCTTGAGGTGCTCATGACCTTTTTCACCCTCAGCTGCCCTTACTCTTGTGATAAGCAGGACCAGCCTCATCCCAATGGCATCCGCAGACATGGAGAGCTGATACATGCTCATCATCCTGGCTGTTGGCAGCGTAGGCCAGGCTCAGCTGCCTATGGATCTGGGCCAGGCTCTGCCTGGGTGGACGACTAGCTAGGAAGCATTTTATAGGATGGCTAACAGACAACAGAAATGACTTCTGCCCTGGTCCCCAGCCAACCTCAAAACACAACAGTATTGCTCAATGAAACCAAAGGCACCCAGGATCACTTCCTGAACCAGGTTTCCATACCGTTCAGGCCTCAGAGATGGCAGCTCCAGTGCCATCCCATCCTGGTCAGTCACACACAGTGGCACCGCACTCAGGCTCCAGCAGCCCAAAGAGCTATTGCCCTGGGAGGGGGTGGGTTTCGGGGTCTAATGGGGAGGCAATACACAAACTACCAGGGAGAGACAAGCTGCAGACAGGATCCACTGGGGACAAACCGGGGAGTGGAGCTGAAGGAGGCTGGGGTCAGTAACTCCCATTTCTATAGTTCTAAGATTGCTTCACAGGTGAACCTTCTGGGAATTACTAATTAGAGGCAGATACCACTATGGTCCCCATTGGACAGATGAGGAACCTAAGGCTTTTGTGACTTGACCAGGGTCCCCCAGCTAATATGTATCTGAGGCAAAATTTGCTAATCATCCAATTTGATGCACCAAGCAGTTATTAAGCACCTGCTACGTGCCTGGGCTGGGTGCTGAGGATAACTGAAGCAATGATCCTTGTCCTCAAAGAGGTTACATCATCATGAAGACCCTGTTCACTGCGAGTGACTCCCCACAGAATGGGTGAGGAAGGAGTACAGAGTATGAGGTAGTTTTGGCCTCCCCAGACTTGGCCAGTACCATGGCAACCCCCAGCCACACGTGGGGAGACTGGAAAAACACAATGTGAAGCCTCGGTCCCCTCCAGAGGATGGAGATGAGGGCCCTCCTTTGCTGGGGTTTACCACTTCCTGCTCTGAGGAGAAAACAGAGAATTGTTGGGGGCCCAGGTCGCTAAATGGCATTAGACCCACGTCACAGGTAGTCAGCTCCCGTGCCTGAGGCTAGGTGGTCAGGCTGCTTGGCAGCAATGTGGCGATGCGTGGGGAAGGCTCCTCGTTCTTCTCACTGTACATAACACGAGGTCAGGAAAGCTTGGGACAAAGGAGAATAGATGCTTGCTGGCAGAATCCCAGCATCAGACAGGGAGTTAGCTCCCACAGTGAGGCCAAAGAGACTTGGTAAAACCTTGTTTCCTGTTATTCCATCTTTGTCCTTCTGCAGCTTTTAGGTGTTTATTTTGAAAAAAGCCATCAAGGTTTCAGTGGCTCCATGACCTCATCCACGTGGGCGCTCCCTCCAGCAGTGCAGATAGTGGCCCATCCGTGCCTTCTCATCTGGTGCCATTCTTTGTACAACCCTGTTCTTCCATAGGTCTCATTACACAAACACTGGAGACCTTCCTCTGGGTCTCTTAGAAGTCTATGGCTACCAGCCATGATTGCCTTGGCAGCTTTTCCCCCTCCTCCTTCCCTAGACTAGGCCCCCAACTTCTCTGATCTGATCTGCTGTACTTTAAGTCACTTCTTGAATGCAAGCCTGTCACCCAGTCAAAAAATATCTCCTAAGCATGTGCTTTGTACCAGGCACTGTGCTGAGCACTATGGGTACAAAGAGAAGCAAAAGCAGGGCCCCTCCCTTTCTGGAGTTCTCATGGGGGAGACAGCATGCAAAAGACTGGCCAAGGGAAGAAAAGGGCAGGGATTTAAGAAGAGTCTTAAAGGAAGCCTAGAGGTGGAAGGAGGGAGGGAGAACATTCTGGTGCAAAGAGTCTAGAGGGAAGATCGCAGAAGAGGAAGAGCAAGCATGCCAGGGGAGCTAGATCTTGGAGTGTGTAGATGAAAAATGGAAATGGAGGAGGGGGTCAGGTGGAGGGCTTGGAAGATCGAGGATTTTATATTGGATCTTGGAGGAAATCAGGAGCCACTGGAATTTATTGAATAGGGGGTGACATGGTCAGACGTGATATGCAGGAAGATCACTTTGATAGGAGAGTGGAGGATGGGCCAGAGCAGTTAGGGCCTGGAGGCAGGAAGATGCCCCCAGCAGCTCCAGCCATGAGGCGATAAGGGTATGAATGGGTGTAATGCCAATTTGTGTGGAGAGACTAGGATGTATGTTATGAAGGTAGAAACAACCAATCTTTGCAGTATATTTGCTATATGGAGCAAGTATTCACAGTCTTCCAATGTCCTCTTCTACAATGGCTTATCGGTTGGTTTTATAGGCCGGTGTTACCCACTGGCTGCCATATCCCGCTGCTTGGCAAGGAGATTAAGTGTTTACTAGCAAAGGAGGCAACTAGATGACTCAGTGGAGAGAGCGGTGAGTTTAGAGTCAGGAAAACCTGAGTTCAAATCTGGCCTCAGACATTTAGAAGCTGTGTGATTCTGGGGCAAGTCACTTAACCTCTGCTGCCTTAATCCACCAGAGAAGAAAATGGCAAAACACTTCAGTACCTTTGCCAAGAAAACCCCATAGAAGGTCACTGAACAACAGAGCTAAGATAGTTTCTGGGTTCTCCTGTCTCCATGTCATGGCAATGCTTTCCTTGGTGTTAGTATTGTTTGATCGGTACTGTTTGTTTTTACACCGCTCTCATTTCTGAAACAATCCTTCCCTCCCCTCTAACCAGTTAGCTCTTTTTTGTAATCAAAGTTAAAAAAGAAAAAGAAAAAAATATTCAGTAAACCCACCCTACATATCAACTGCATCTGCACGTCCTCACTCCTCACTTCTATAATGAGAGGAGGATTTTCTCAACTCTTTGTCTGGGGCCAAATTTGGTCCATTACAGTGGCCCACTTTTCAGTATCATTTTGTTGTTCTTTTAATTTCCGCTGTTGTAGTAGTTGTGTATATTGTTCTCCTGGTTCTACTTACTTCACTGTGCATCAGTTCATATAAGTTCTCCTAAGTTTCTCTGAATTCTTTATATTCCTCTGTCTTACTTAAAGTTCCATTACATTCAGGTGCGATCATTTGTTCAGCTATTTTCCAATCTGCGGGTACTGACTGTACCTGAGTCTGTGCTCAGCATTTCAGCACATTCTCCCCGCCCCCCCCCCTTTCAAACTGGCCTCTTGCTTTCAAACTTGTCCAGTAGGACCAGTCCATGCTGGTCTGGATTTTGGTCCTGGATCTGGTGGCTTGTGCTTTTCATATGGGGTGCTGTTTTTCCAAGCTGTTCCCCTGCCAACCAGTCAGACTCTGAGAAGCTTTCCTTGTATTTAACCTACTCAAAGTTGCCCTTGTGTCTTTCCTCTTCCAACACCTTTCTAGACCTCACTGTTTCCTCCTTAGAAATGTAAAGACAAGGAAACACCAACAGGTGAATCCAAGTGTTCTCCTCTGCTCAGACATAACTGGAGGGACTCAATGAAACACACAGTTCACAAAAGAAGACACCTTTACAGGCCCCAACTGGAACAGACCAGGGCCCACTGGGGAGATCCTGCCATGGGCAGCATCTCCAATGCCACACCGAATTCCATGGTTCTGGTTATTCTTTAAGGACCTACTTGGCAGCTGGGCCTTATCATGAACTGAATGCCCACACCTCAAAGAGGTTCTGTGTCCTGTGTTGCCCTTCTCTGTACTGTGGGCTAAGGGCTAGGAACTTTGACAAAAGGGTATAGTAACTGGAAAAAGTTCTAGACGATTCCAGAGATTCCTGCCTGAGTTCAAACCCTGCCTTGGATCTTTAGCAGCTCAATGGCCATGGGCAAGTGACTTTACCTCTCTGGGACTCAGTTTCCTTATCTATAAAGTGGGGATATTATATATGATACATCCCCCTGTACCCCCACCATGGGATTATTGTAAGGTTGAGATGAGCACATGGAAAGCTAGTGTCATAGAGATGTAAATGATCACTCTCACTACAAAGTCCCATGATCATCATTCTGGCTTATGAGGGACTAAGCCTAGTGACTAAGACAGTGATATCCAGTTCTCTTCCTGTCACACTATTGGTTTAGCCATGGCTGGGCAGGCTGGGCAACCCTCTGGGAAACTAGGGAGCCAGGAAGGGCTACCTGAAAAGGTCTAACAGTTCATCCAAGGATTAGGTATATAGTTTGTAGGAAGTCTAGGAGCTGTGGTAAAGCTGGGGCTTAAGTCAGCAGAACTCCCTGGAGGCTGACTAGAGAAATCAGGAGGGGGCTGAGGATAGTGCCCAGGAACCCCTCCCAGAAGGACTTCAGTGAGACAGAAAAGCTAAGTGTTGAGCACAGAATGAGGGGGAAGGTTGATGTCAATGTGAGGAATCAGGAAAGATTGCAACAAGCAAAACATGGGAGAGAAGTGTAAGGTAGAGTGTGAACAAAGACAGACAGAAAATAGAGTGTGTTTGAAGGAATTCAACTCGGCTGGAGTGCAGACTGGGCAGCATGTGGACATGAGATAAGACTAGAAAGGTTGGGTATCCCAAAATGCTGGATGGCACTTTGAACTTTGCTTGGTAAGCAATAGGGAGCCACCGAGGAGTGATAGGACAAGCCAAGACAAGTCAACGAGCATGTATTAAGCTCCCACTGTATACCAGGTACTATGCCAAGCATTGGGTACCCAAAGAGAGGCAAAAATAGTCTCTGCCCTTAAGGAGCTTATAATCTAAAAAGGAAGACAACAACTAGATGCCAACAATTGTGTAACAGCACACTATAGAGAAAATCAATGAGAGAGAATCTCAGAGGAAGATAGAGGACCTGGAAATGCTTCTTGCAGAAGGTGGAATTTTAGTTGAGATTCAAAGGAAGCCAAGAGGTAGCAATAAGGAGGGTATGGGGCACAGCCAGTGAAAATTCAGAGATGGGAGATAGGCCAGGGGGCCCAAGTCACTGGATCAAAGAGGGTGTCAGGAAGCAAGGTGTAAGAAGACTGTGAAGGCAGGAGGGGGCAAAGGCATTCAGGGCTTTGAATGACAAACAGGGCATTTTGTATTTGCCCCTGGAGATGACAGGGAGCCACTGGAGTTCACTGAATGGTGTGTGTATGTGTGTGTGTGTGTGTGTGTGTGTGTGTGTGTGTGTGTGTGTGTGTGTGTGTGTGTGTGTGAGAGAGAGAGAGAGAGAGAGAGAGAGAGAGAGAGAGAGAGAGAGAGAGAGAGAGAGAGAGAGAGACTGTCAGGCCTGAGCTTTAGGAAAATTAGTTTGACAGCTGGAAGGAGGATGGACTCAATGGGGGCAGATTTGTAGCAAGCAGACCATCCAGCAGGGCAGCAGGTGACTAGCCTGTGCCAGGACAATGCCAATGTCAGGGGAGAGAAAGGAGTGCAGATGAGAGATGACAGGAAGGTAGAGTCAACAGCCCTTGGTGACACATGAGATACGGAGCGTGGGTGAGAGTGCAGAGTTGCAGATAACATGGTGGTTGGCAGCCGGGTGCCTGAAAGGATGGCAGTATCCTTGACAGTAATGGGAAGGCTAACAAGAGGCAGGGGAAATAGTGAGTTCCACTTGGGATGTATTTAGTTGCAAATGTCCATGGGACATCTAGTTGGAGATGTCCACCAGGCAGCTGGAGATGCAGGGCCAGAGGCCAGGAGAGAGAATCTACAGATTCATAGGCCTGGTAGTAGAATGGAAGCTAGAGCAGAACTGGCAGGGATGATGGCCGAATTCTTAGCAACTGATGAGATTGTCAAACAGGACAGTATAGGGGGAAAAGAGAAGATGCCCAGGACAGGAAGGCCTTCCTGCCTGCTGCTGCACTGGCTGCATGCTCATAGGCAGTCACTTCACCTCATTAGCCATGGGTCAGATCCTCTTCAGGCCAAGGAGGGGCGGTAGGCAGGATCAATCTACATCTACATTTAGAGATGGGGCAAATTCCAGCTGAGGTGATTCTAGTCTGATGTGGGCAGCCAAAACTCAGGATGCCCTCCTTGATGCTGAGTGAAACCAGCGGAGGGGAAAAGCAGTTTTCATCTGCTGGTCCACAGACTGGTTTTACAACTGGTCATCCACCGGGCCCTGCTGCAAGGAGGATGCCAGTACCTTGGAGGATGGAAGTTTCATCTGCAGTGTGTGGCACAGCGTGAAGTGGCAGGGATTGGCGGACCCTGCTACAGCAGTGGCACTGAGGGTTTTGGTGACTCAGCTGGGTTCACTTCTGGGAGCCATAACGTAGGAAGAATCCTGAGAAAGTGGAGAGGGGCCAAGAAAGGGAAGGATCGTTGGCCGGTCCATGAAGATCTGTTGGAGGACCTGGGAGATGTTTAGTGTGGAGAAGGGAAGGCTAGGGGCAGCGCAGACAGCAAGTCGAGGGGATTTCAAGTATAATATTTACATGAATAATGAAAAGGTCAAGAAAGTGGGATTGGCAAGTGTTCTCCTTGGCCCTGAGGGCAGAGCCGGGAACAGTGGCTGGGAGGTGCCCAGCTGGGGAGTTGCCCTCCAGCAGAATGGGCTACTGGGAGGTAGCAAAGGCTGAATGCCCTATTGGCAGGAACATGGCTCAGGGGATTCTTGATTAGACTGGAGTTGGACCAGGTGTCCATGCCCTTTTGTCAGTCTGCAATTGGGTGGAATGGAACGAAGGCAGCGGTCATAAGAAGTTTGCCTTGACAAGAAAGAGGGGACCCTTCTCTGAGTTCTCAGATGTGGGAGAGGATGAAAATGTAGAAAGATCCTGAGAAGATGAGGGAGACTGTTGGGCAGTGTTCACCCTATGTGCAGAGGCTTCTCAGCTCCCATTTCCTAGACTCTAGCAGGCTTCTGTAGAGAGGGAGAGGTTGGGAATTGTTTTGGAGAGTCAGGGGAGGCACCTCTCAAAGTAATTGGAGAGTTGCTGAGCAGTAGCTGGGGGAACTGAGGAGCTTCAAAGCTGAAGCTGGTGGCGGCTCTGCAGGCAGGGCCAGTGACTCACTTCCTTTCCCTCTGAGAATTCTCTCCTATTACAAAGAATGACTCGTTGGCACAGAGTTGTTTGGACGTCATCTCCCCATATAACTGGAAACTCCTTGCGGGCAGGGACTGTCTTTTGTCATTCTTTGTATCCCAAGGCTTAGTACAGTGCTTGATACATGTGCACTTCATAAATGCTTACTGACAGACTGACTTCCACCAAAGTATCCTTAATAGAAGAGGACTGGGGGATGCTGGGGGAGAAATAGAGCAGTGCTGATTATCTGGAGTTAGGGACATTTTAAAAATCAGTCTTTTTTTAAAGGGACCATAATCTACTTCTCAGGAAGTTAAAAAAAAAAACAAAAACGCCAACCACTGAGCCTTTGAAAAAAGGAAAACAAATCGCTGGGGCCAGGGGGACCTCCTGCTCGGGGAGGAGCGGGGCACATGACTGTGGGGCAGCCTGGGAAGGGGAAAGGGCTGCTGGACCTGGGTCCCTAGCTGCGTGACCTTGGGCAAGGCACTGACTTACTCTAGGCTCTGATAGCTGCCTAGCAGAAAAGGAAGGGGAGGGGGGAAGTTGGCTAGAGCACCTCCTGGATCCTTCCTAGATTTGAGGTTCTGGGATCCTACTGGTGGGAGGAGAGCAGAAAAGGATGCAAACCCAACATATCAGCAGGCTTCCTGATTGGCCAGGAGGGAGCATGGCCTTGGGGAGTGAACCAATGAGCTGTGCCCTGGGGGCTGGGTGTTGAAGGCAAGATGGGTCTGCCTGCCTGGGGCCACCATGGAGGTCCAGGGCCAGCCTGAACAAGGGAGTCATTATTTGGCCAAAGTGATGCTGGCAAAGCTTTAACTTGGCACAGCTTCAGCCAGGTTCCCTGCTAGAGTGGCCCAGGCCTGGCTGAGGGCCTTCAAGGAGCCCCAACATGGTGCAGAAGCTGTGGTCCTATGACAGCTGGTGGCTTGTGATTGGTGCTGGGGGAGAGCGGGGAGGGTGGTAGAGCACAATGGAACATGAGCTGCTCTCTCCAGGGTTTGGGGTTTTTTCCTCTTTCTGCTCAGAAAAGAAAGACCTACAGGAAGCTGCTCTGTCTTCTTAACCATAGTGAGCAAGAGCTGGGCCCAGGTGGCCAGCAGTGCCCTAAGGGAAATGACCTGGCCAACGGTAGAGGTTGGCTCAGGGTCTAGGTTCCCTGACCTCTAGTCAAACACTCTTACTGACTCCTCCCTCTCCCCCTGGGCTTGGATACCTCCCAAACTGGTTTGGGGTCAAGGATAGAAGCTCTGTCCAGGGGGATGCCTCTTCTGGGCATGGGGGAGGGGGACGGCTTATAAAAGTCACATGGCCTAAAAGATCCTACTTGGAGAGATGGGGTATCAATATGGCATCTGTACCCTTTTGGCTCTGGGGAGTGCACTGCATTTCTGGGGCCCTGTTTGTCATAAGGAGCTGAATTTTGGACACGTTCTTCACTTTGGGCTGGCAGTAGGGAGATGGACAGCAGCTGCACATAGGGAAGTGGGTCTTTGGGCAGATTGGGCACGAAAGTCCTGGACTAGGGTCCCAAGGTTTCTGGGGCAGAGGGGTTGTGAAGAGGAGGTGTCAGGGCTCATTCCTCATGAACACGTTTATTTCATTTCATATATAGTTCATATATTGGCACGATAACTTGTATACAATATTCACCACTATTATACAATATGTACACCAGTGCCAGAAGGTCATAGATGGATAAGAGTCAGAATCATCTGTAAGGCTGATTTTAGGAAAGGGCCATTGACCACCAGTTCTTGGCTCGGGGACATCGGGTCTACTCCCACGTATCCATGTCCAGATCAGCCAAGCTAACTGTGGCTTATCTATGCACAAGGCGAAAGCTCTTTATTACCTGCCATCAGCATGGGCTGTTGTTGGTATGGATGGCTGTGATCTCTCTCCCAGGAGGGAGGCAGGCAGCTGCCTACCCCTCCTCCCTAACCTCTTCTCCCCAGTTAGTTCAAGAGTTTCAAGCACCCCCTTCCCAGCACAACTCCTTCCTTGCTCTCCCATCATAGGGCCTCTTAGTCAGTCTTAGGCCATGGGCAAGGGGGAAAAGTGAGGATAGGGATGGAGATAGAGATGAAGAGGGCTTCTTATGCTCACCTGCCCCAATTTCTAGACAGGCTGTGACCCAGAGCAATACCAAGGCCTGGAAACGTCCTGCTTTCTAAGCTGCAGTGAGGTCCAGTAGCACCTTATTTTACTGAGTCCTTCTTGGTTGTCTGGTTCTGCCAGGGTGCTGTTCCTGGGTTCTTGATGGCTCTGGAAACTTCTACCAACCTTCAAACCCAGGCTCTGTCCCTGACTGGATGCTTATTGTCAAAAGGCCAGCCAGGCTAAGATCAGGAGACAGTCAGAACCAGGTCAGCTACAGGGGAAGGACCTTTCTAGCCATGGAAGCTCTGGAAGCCCAACTGCTAAGTCCTACTGGAAGGAAGACATGTTGATGGACCTATAGACCTTTACAGAATTGAGATAATAAGACCAGACAGTTTGGGCTCACAACTGGGAGATTCTTGCTCGCACAGAATTTCTGCAAAGCTACAGGCAAATCTTCCCTCTTCTGGCAACAAGCAAATTAGCATTCCAATGCTCTACAAGACATGTTCAGAGTGGTCAAGCAGATCTATGGGCCAAACATCACTTAGTGTGCAATTGGGAAGGTGACCAGATAGGAAGACTACAAAGCTATTGGTCCAGTCATTGGTCTAGTTGAGGCTAGCAGTGTGGTGTGGGGCACGGAGGGCAGGGAGGATCTGACTCCAAATCCTGCCTCCAGCACATATTAACTGTGAGACCCTGAACAAGTCACAAGCTTTCAGTGCCCCAGGCAACTCTCAAAGACTTGAAGATGCAGTGAATTGTGGATCTGTGGATCGGAGGGAATTCTAGATCTGGGAGTCTCAAGCATTGATGAAATCCTAGTTCCAGACTCCTGCTGCCTCCTCCTCCCACAAAAAAAGGAAGCGACACAGATGGAAAATGTGGCCAGGGTCCCTTAGTCTCTTGACAAGAGGGCGCTTTTTCATCCAGACCAACCAGACTGGCTCCAGCAACACAGACATGGCCTTAAAGCAATTGGATAAAAGGATGCAGCTAACACACTATGGACACCGCAGCATTACTGGATAACATAATTGGGCAGCGGGTGCTGGGGACGATTACATGGGCAGTTCCCAGTCAGTGGCCTCATCCATTCCCTGGAAAAGCCCCTTGCTCTGGCCCTGAGGAACGCCACGAAGAAAGAAAACATGTGTGGGGTGGGTGTATTCAGGCAGGCACATCTACAGCAATCCGTCTTGAGGACCTCTACTGGGTGACCAAGGGTTGTATCTCACATTTCTGAAGGAGGAAAATGAGAGAGTGGGTTCAACCTCTGAAATCCTGAATCAGCTGACTCCAAAACCCAAGTCACCTTTGGTGCCATGTCACAGGTGGAGCTTCTGTTGAGTGCAAAGGTAAGGAAACCCCTCAAGAAAACCCATGGACTGGAGATCATCCTTACTCATTCCTGGAAGGGTTAGTGTTTGTGAGGTGGGAAAAGGCCTGAACCTGGATACCCCTAAGATGCTGAGGATTTGGGTTCCAACCCCTCCTCCCCACCCCCCACCCCCAAGGAATGATCCTTAAGGAATGTGTAGTCTCAGAACCAAGTTCTATTTAAGAGTAGGAAAGGCTCTGATTACTGGTTGCCAGTTCTTTCCCTCCAGCTGAGAGAATTGAGAAGGCCCAAGACCCACCATGAGGTGCATCATACAGGAAGCCTCCAGCTCTAGCTGCTGGGCCCCTAGACCTTCACAGTTCTTCTTTGGGTTCTGACCTCTTGACCATAGGCCTTGGGCCTTTATTCTGCTTTGCATCTGAGTTTCCTGAACAGAGGAGTGACATGATTAGGCCCACACTTTAGGGAAATTTCTTTGGTGGCTATATAGAAAATGGATTAGAGCAGGGAGAGGCTAGGTGTAGGGAGGTCAGTAAGGAAGTTGTGGCAGTGGTTCAGGTCCAAGTGGTATGAGGGGGAGATGTGGATACAAGACTGGTAGACAAATGAATTTGGTAAAAGACTCTGCATTTCTACCCAGATCCTCTTTCTAAGTCATTGGCAAACCAGCTAAGGGCTGGAGCTGTCCCATGTTCAAGCTGGCATTTTTCTCAAATTGCAAGGCTAACGTTGGTGAATGGGCTTACCGTCTAGCTCTTTGTCGAGGTCAGCAATGTAATCCTCCAGGTCCTTTGTGTCTCCAAGCTTAGCTGCCCAAATAAGAACAATCACACTGAACACTGGCTCCCAGATCATGATTCAGGCTGAAAGGACAAGGTCTTGGGGATTTCTGCCTTAGGGCTATAGCTGGTAGGAGAGAAGGTGTCTCAGGAGCTCAAGAGAGAGCTTTGCTTCTCACACCCTCAATGTCTACCAAGTTGGAGCCATATCCAATGTCCCAGGGGTCCCTTAGTGCCTGCTCAGGGCCTCCCTGGCCAGGACCTGACTGATCCACACCCTTCCTGCCTCTCTTTGCTCCAGGGAGTAGTTTCCTCTCTGCCCCACTGCTGGCCCCCTTGAGTTCCAGGGGGCCTCCCATGAGGGGCACCCAGCATGTCTGCATTTAGTGCTTGAGGTCAAGGAGCACATCAGCTCTTCACAAAGGTTTACTGCTTGGCTGACAGTGACCCTCCTGAGGCCCCCACCTTTAGGAGCTGGTCTTCAGGGTCTCCCAGGTCCCTCCTCCAGTCACTCAGAGCCCACTGTCCTACTTTCCTCCTAAATCGATTACTTTTAACACACTCCCCCCACCCTACTACCCACCATCTGTCTCTTTGCCATCTGACAACGTTTTGGGATTCTCTTACCTTTGGAGGTGGAAGAAGTCGCTGGCTCGTGAATGTTCTCCTCACTGGTGTTTAAGCTGCTCCCTGGAGATGGGCTGGTACCTGCAGGGAGAGTCCAGTCAGTTGGTGACCCTATGGCAGGCTGGGGACAGGGAGGGATGGGCAGCTCCCAAAGCAATAGCATGCCTGTCATGGGTGGGCCGCCCCTTTCAAGGGGTAGGTGCTGAGTCAGGAGTGCTATTGAGCTATGTCAAAGGGGATAGCTCTATGGTGATTTGTAGTCGATCCGAGGCCTATGGAGGTGGTAGGGGCAGGGCCAGACCATGGCCACCAGAAAGGTCCAGGACTTACTCTCAGCTTCGTCGATCCCGCTGTCATAGACACCAAGGCCAAGGCCAGTCTTCTGCTTGAGCTCCTCCAGATGCTCCTCATACTGACAGCTGCTGCCATTATCAAAATCTTTGATCACTTCATCTAGCTCTCTGAGGAGGCAGTGTAGCTCATCATCTCCCATCCCTAAGACAACAAAAGGGCCCAGGACAGCCAATTAGCCAGCAAGCTTGCATTCTTTGAGCCCTGTGGCTCCCTATGTTTCTCCTTTCCAAACCTCAGACTCTAGTTGGGGCCTGCATGGGAATCCATGAAGCATTGATGAGTGCCTGCTGGGTAACAGGCACTGGGGGGAGGGGGGAAACGGGATTGAAACAGTCCCTGCCCTGGAGGAGCCTACATTCTAGACTGAGCTAGATGACTGGCACCTGGAGTCAGGAAGACAGGAATTCAGACCTCCCCTCAGATACTGTGTGACCCTTAATGTGATCCTTACTGGCCCTCAGTCTCAGAAATGGGGATAACAGTATCTCCCTCTCAGGGTTGTTGTGAGGATCGGCTAGGAGCCCATCTCTAGGACATCTCTAGAACCTTTCCAAAACTTAGAGCACCATATAAATGCAAGCTTCTAGTTTTATTATTCTGGGGGTAGGGGTCAATCACTAACAGTTGGGAGGGGGTGCCCAGAGCAGGTCAGGTTTTCCAGAAAAGGTGGAACCTGAGCTAGGCCTTTGTTAGAGGAAGAAGTCTTCATGAAAACACCAGTATTTGGAGCGAGAAGGAGGTTCTCTTTTTTTTACTGTCCGCAGCAATGGAGGCAGAGAAGGCAGCAAGGCATAAGCTGTCCAGAAACATTAAATGAGCTGTTGGAACTGTTAGTGCGAGATTCCCATCCAGTACTACTATGAGAACAGAATTGGCTCAATCTGGACGTCATCACTCCAAACAAACCCAAAGACGGGCTGGTCAGGTGATGAGAGCAAGGGCTAATGGATGGTGGCCCATGGTAGCCACTGGAGGGGGCAGCCATGATTGTCCTGGCCACCATGGCAAGAGGCTATGACTCCTTCCTTCCAGCTCCAACCCCAGGCACATTTAGGGGAGGCTGCATTCAGGATGAGCAGTAGATCTGGGTGCATCACTGGAGGGAACTTGCACATTAACGAGATGAGGGATCCACTGGCCCACAGGGGCAGGTTGTATTAAACAATGAACACTGACCAGGAGTATAACTAACTTAATTTGCTAATAATCGTTTACATTTAACTTCAGTCTAGAAGGTATCAGTAATTTTTCAGCCCCTGTCTCTGCCCTCCCCAGTGAAGCTTTATTAGCCACTCATCCTCCTACTCGTGGCCTCGCTTATGTTCAATTTTTCTGCATCCGCTTGTTTTTTGGGGGAACACCTGTACTTTTTAAATGCACCATGGGATGCCTTTAGATCGGGTGGGGGTTGTTATAACCTGGGCTCTGCAAATTTGTGTTTTTAATAATTGCAATAACTATTTCAGTAGACTTGGTTTCCTTAGTAATTCTCTGTATTGCTTTTAATGCATCTCCCAACCTGATTGTGAGCTGGGGTCTACTGGCTTCTTGGCCAGGCTGCCGGAGGCGTCCAGGGCAGAAACAAGGTGAAAAAGCCCTGCTCTTGATCTGTGGCCCAGTAGATAGATCCTTCTAGAATCCCTCTGACCAGAGGTGATCCCTCCTTTTACTGCGCTCTTGGGTGAACTAGCTCCTCTGTCCACAAAAGGGGCATGCAAGGAAGCAATGGGAGCCCCATCCTGTGGTAATGAAGCAAAAGAGGGAAGGCCCTCCTCAGCCCTTCTCTCTGGATGGCCTCCTGTTGTCAGCCTTTTGTGTGTTCACTTCCTTTGTGGCTTTTTAAAGTGTGGCACATTGAACAGAGGTGAGCACAGTCAGTGGGCCCTGCAGGAAGGCGCCAAGCTCCCTAGGTCTCGCCAAGCTCAAGGAAGCCCTCCCTTCACACCTACCTGTTTATCAGGGCCCCTGGGATACCTGCTTTGGCTATGCTGAATTTTCCCCTGCTTTTGGCTTAGAAATCTTGGAATCCCACTCCTACCACCCCAGAGGAGGACCTCAAGTGTCCGGGCCTACAGCCCTAGGCTCCCCTTCTCTCCCTCCAGGCTGCCCCCTTTACCAGCTGGTTAAGTTTAAAAGTTCCAGAACTCAAGGGAATTTAGCATACTTAGCTCTAGAACTGGAAAGGATGATAGAGGAGACCCAAAGAGATAAGTGACTTATCCAAGGTCTCAAAACTAGTAAGCAGCAGAGCAGAATTTGATGCCCAGATTTCAGGTCCTACAGTCTTCTGACTTCATCAGGCTACAGTTCGATATCTGCCCCCCCCCACCCCCCACCCCCAGGCTTATGAATAGGGAATGCCCTCATGAATACTCCCTCACCATCACTAAGGTAAACCCCTTAGGGGGGGCGGGGGGGGCGGGGCCCAGCTGCCCTGGGGGATCAGGGAATAGGAGGAGGGGGAGACCAGCAGATTTCTCCACTCTGGTTTTTCCCCAGAATTCACCCATTAAGACCCACTAAGATTTCAGAAATGGTTATTTGAAAAGACTTGAACAGAAGAGGGAGACAGGTTAGGGTTAGGGTTAGGAGAGCTGGGAGTGCCTCCCGGCACTGGTCTGCCCTTGGCAAGGCTGGCCAAGGAGGGGCAGGGGCAGGGGCAGGGGCTACATTTACCCTTAAACCCTCCCCAAGCTACTGCTGAGGGCTCCACCTGCTCCCACCTCATTCATATTGGCCAGTGGTCTCCCTCAAAAGAGCACTGTGCCTTTAGCAAGGCACACAGCAGGCAGCTATCCTCTTGCCTCTAGATGAAGGCTCTTTAGACTGAGCAATCCCCTCTGGCCTGGCTCCTCTGAGGATTCAGGGTAATGAGTATGTGGGAGGCAGAAGCAAGAGGATTGAAAAAGTCATCACTGCAGAGCTGGAAAGGTCTAGAAGGCTTGTCTGATGGACAGAGAGAAGGGACTGGCCCAAGGTCACACAGGTACTTCATGGCAGAGCTAGGATTCCCTCTGGTCTCCTGATTCAGTCAATAAAGAAGGCTCTCTTGAGTCAGGCACTTGGCCATCCCCACTCCCCACCCCCCACCCCTAACACCACCACTGAGGCCAGACTTCAAAGGGAAAGTGAGTCACTAAAGGGCAGCTTGATAAATATGTAGGGAAGAAAGGCAACAATCATTTAGTAAGCACCTGCTGCATGCCAGGCACATGCGAAATCTTTCATTTGATCCTCACAACAACCCTGGGAGGTAGGTGCCCTACAGTTGAGGAAACAGAGGCAGACAGAGTGACTTGCACAGTGTTACACAGCTCATAAGTTTCTGAGGCTGGATTTGAACTCAGGTTTTCCTTACTCCTAGGGCAGCTAGGTGGATAGAGCACAGGGCCTGAAATCCAGAGACTCATCTTCCTGAATTTAAATCTGACCTCAGATACTTACTAGCTGTGTGACCCTGGGCAAGTCACTTCATCCTGTTTGCCTCAGTTTCCTCATCTGTAAAATGGGCTAGAGAAAGAAATGGCAAACCACTCCAGTGTCTTTGCCTGGGGTCACAAAGAGTCAGACACAGCTGAATAACATGTTTCCTTACTCCAGCTTCAGCTCTCTGGCCACTGTGCCTGCAGGTGCCTTGTAGGTCAGCAGCTATTAGCTGGAGGGGACTTCAGAGGCCATCCAGTCCAGCCCTGTCATCTGTACAGAAGTGGAAACTGAGGCTGAGAGAGGTTAGGTGGCTTGTCCAGGGTCCTTCAGTCCAAGGTGGGATTCCAACAAAGGATTCCCTGACTCCCAAGTCTAGGGCTCTATCTACTAGGCTACACAGCCTTAGCAATGCTTGTATATGACTCTTTGGCCTCCCCTCTCCTGAAATCCCAACTCACAGAGCCACCTGCAAGTCTTGGAGCTACCTTCTTCCCTCCTCTGATCCAACTACTAACCTCCCTGGCTTCCTTTAAGTCCCAACCTAGATTTCGCCTTCTCCTCGAAGCCTTCCCTGACTCTTGTTCATAAATCCAGCTCCTTCCCTCTTGTGGATCTCCTACTTATCTCCTACTCAGCCTGTATCTGGCTTCTTGTTATCTCCCCCACTAGACTGTGGGCTCCTAGAGCCCTTTGCTTCTTTATGTTAAGCCCACAGTCTGATCACTCCCCTACGCCCCAGCCCTCACCTCCAATGGTCTGGGCAGCATCTCTCCAACCTGGATGCTCCCTCAGCATCTCAACCTCAACTTGCTTCCAGATGAATTCATCACCACTCACTGACTCCCCCTGTTCTGGCTCTAGCTCCAGCTCAGGGGAACCCCGATTTCCCAGGCACTAAGCTGGCAAGTCAACTTTGATTTGTCTACCTTAGCCTGGAAGTTATGAAATCTTGTTCCCTTTTCCTTCCTCATGTCTCTTGCATGATCCCATGATGGCCTGGGCTAGTCCAGTGTACCATGGGCTCAGTAAGGTCCCATCCTCCCTGGAACCCAGCCTAGCTCATCCTGCTCGAAACCATCCCACCTCCACAACTCAGAACCATCCCACCTCCACAGCTCAGAACCATCCCACCTCCACAGCTCAGAACCATCCCACCTCCAGTGCCTTATTCCAGATGAACCTTCCTTCCAAAACACTTTTATCACAACAGTCTCTGCTTTCAGAAACCCTTTACTGGTTTGTATTCCTCTTGGTGGGCACCTATTCCCAAGTCCTCAGTCTGCCCTGCCTGATATGGCCCCACCCTACATGTGGCCAACCTTATCTCCCACCCAGCCTTCACAGGCAGTTTCCATTCTGGTAAGGCTGGCCCCCTCCCTGCCCATCCCACATTCCTTGGGGCCTTGGATCCAACTTGTGGTCCCTCTCCCTCTTCCCCTTTCTCAGTATCTTCCTACCTTCCCTTCAAGGTCCCACTCAAGTGCTCCCCTCGGCCTGGTCTTGCCCTCCTAGAGGACTTGGCATCTGGGCCCCAGCCCCAGGTCTTGCCTCACTCTTGGCCTCCCCTACTGGACTTTAGGCCCTTTTGAGAACAGAGTAGTGGCCTTGCCTTCTTGATAGCTCTCAATGCCTAGCTGGATTCACAGGATCATGGATACAAAATTGGAAGGGACCTCAGGGGCTGTCTAGTCCATTTTAGAGATGAGGAAACTGAGGTGGGGATGGGAAAGCTGTGTTCTTCTCCTGCCCCCACCCTATCAGAGTTGTTCAGTGAGAACTTGATCTGCCCCTTTCCTAGTGCCTGATAGCCACTCACAGAGCGGAAAGACATAGGAGATCTAGGGCCCTAAAGCTTTGAAAAAACATGAAAATGGACCCAGATGAAGTAGTGGAATGTAGTGATGGGCCTATGAGGTGGCATGAGATCCCATAGCCAGGATCCCAGATCTGCCTCTTTCCTCTCTGGGCCTCATTTTCCCCTTCTGTAAAGCAAGAAGACTATACCAGATGGCCCCTATGGGTCTTTCCACCTCCAGTGCTAGGAGCCTCTTGCCAAGTCACTCAAGTTTCTTCCTGCTCTAATACCCCATGAAATAAGTCTCACAGCTTGGCTCAGGCTCAACACCCCCAAATAAATGATTCCAGGGGAAAACAAGCATTTATTGAGCACCTGCTCTGTGCCAAGTATTATCTCAATTGAATTCCACAACCCTGGGAGGCAGGTGCTATTATTATTCCCATTTTACAGATGGAGAAACTGAGGCAGACAGTGGGTGAGGTGAATGTCCAGGGTCACACAAGCTAGTAAGTGTCTGAAGATGGATTCAAACTCAGGTCTCTCCTGACTCTGGAGCATTATCTGGAGTCCAGCACTATCCACTGAGCCACCTAGCTACCTCCAGGCACAAAAGAACAAATTCAAACCTGTCCTCCAATAGACCAAAACAAACCAAGAAGCTGAGTTGAAAAATCTAGTCAGAAGAAACAAAGGCAGACTTTGTGGGTCTGGAAGGTTCAGTACGGCTTTTGTTTCATTTTTAACCACTGGGAAAGGACACTTCTTGACACTATTTTGAAAACTGAGACTAGGAAGAGAATGTTGGGCTCCTCACTAGGGGGGTGGAATGCAGCCTGGGAGATGGCCTTCTCTACCTGGGCATACTGGGAAGGAGAGCCAGCAGGGCCCATGGACTTGAGTGCCCGACATGGAGCCCTCCAAGGTGCCTCAGGTCCCTCTGGGCTCCCTATTGGCCAGTTCATCACATAGAGACCTCCCTGAGAGGTAGGTCCCTCTCCCACTGCAGATTTCTCCCCATCCTGCAACTTTGTGAATTGTCTGAGGTACTCAGAGGTTAAGTGACTTTCCCAGGGCTTCCCAACTCTGAGGCTGCTTTCTCCCCACTGCCCTAGGCTCAGACACTTATTAGCTATATGATAATAGATGAGTCTCTTTGGCTGTCTGAATCTGTTTCCTTATCTGTAAAATGAGCAGAATGACATCTGTACTACCAGTCTCACAGGATGGCTGCAGTGGGCATCGAGGCTGAGTTCTTACAAACCTCCCCCTCTCTATGGAGGGCCCTACTGTTCTGCCATCCCCGGGGTTCCGAATCCCAAAGTCATCACCCACTCCCCTTGCTCTCCATCCTGCTCCCAGCACAATCAGCAGCAAAGTCTTGGCAAGGTAGACCCCAGTGCGTCCCTTGCCATCTGTTCCCTTCTCCCTCCTCTAACCACTGGGTGGCTGCTCCAGGCCAGGCCCTCAGCTCCTCTGGCCTGGACTCCTTCCCCTCATCCCTCTGCCATAAAATGGGGGGGTTGCACTCCGTGATCTCTAAAGATCCTTCCAACTCCAACATTCGAAGTTGCTGCGCTACCACCAAACGCGCTGGGGAAACAGAACGTTCCTCCCGGCTTTCTTCTCTTTCCACTCCTAGGCTCCCACGTACCCCTAAAGGCTCCGTTTAAGCGGGCTCCTGAAAGTGGGGCAGCCCTTTCTTAGATGCCTTTGTCAGGAGGGCGCTTGGATGAAGGTGGCGGGGATGGTTTTGGGGGAGAGCCCCTCCCAGCCTGGGCGGTGGTGGCAGCCCGGGCTGAAGGAGCCGAGGGGCCGGACAGTCCCCTTCCAAATGCCAGCCGCTCCCCAAAAGGCAGCGCCCTTGGGGGCTGCGGCCGGGGGCCTCACTAACCTCTCGGGTCCACGCCTTGCGAAGCCATGGGGATGGATGGAGGTGCGGCCGACACCGTCTGCAGGATGCGCGCTCGCTTGGCCCGGCCTCGCAGGGGACCGCTGCGGCCGCGGAGCCGGCGCCGCAAATTAAAACCCGAGGCCACGCCCCTGCCTTCCGCCAGCCAATCACGCGGCGACCCCGAGAGGGCCCTCCGGCCGTTCGCGCCCTAACTTACCCCCCCACCCCGGGATCCCCCGCGAGCGCCGCCGTGAGGGTGGGGCAGCTTGGGAAGGTGTCCCCCCTCCCACACCCCTTCCCCACGACTGGGAAGGGATCAACCTCCTCATTTGACAGGAGGAGGAAACTGAGCCCCAGGGAACTGAGGAGATGGAGGGGGCAGACAGGTTGAAAGTAGCAGAGCTGAGAAACAGAAAAATGAAGGTTTTCAAGGTACAATATTGCTATGGGCCAGGGGGGCAGCTGGGCCCCTGACTGTGAGGTCGGTTTAATTGCCCCCTATGCCAAACTTACCACAAAAACCAGCCGAGGAGGGCCTTTGTGGTTGGGATCTCATCCCCTGAGCCAAGGACCAGGCACTGCAGTGCTGGCCAGACCCCTTGGGCCAGCCTGGCCAGGCTAGTCTTCTAGATGTCTGGGTCCACATCTTGGCCATCCTTTCCCACCTTCCCCCAAATTCCCAGCCCTCCTAATGCTGGCAAGGTCTTCCATTTCACAGGCCCACTAAGTCCTGCCCTCCCAGGAGGCATTTATTCCAAGGCCCCCCCCCAAAACTAGGCCAATGGAGGAAGTCAATGGAGATGTGTGTGTGTGTGTGTGTGTGTGTGTGTGTGTGTGTGTGTGTAACCCTAACCCTTTCAAACCTTCCTCACACTGTAAAAATGGGATGGTGATGCCTGCCTCATTAGAATATGGTGAGCAAAGGCCTTTGAGAAGGACACCCTCTAGCTCTGAGTTCTTAAACGTCTGGTTCTCAATTGTGACAAATTCCAACCCTTGGTCACCAAGGGCTCAAGAGCCTCTGGACAGCTCCATTCAGACACAGGTCCTGAGCATTAATGAATAGTAGCTATAACTCATGCTCCTGAGTTTGAATTTAGCCTCTGCTACTTAATGACTCTGTGCCCCTGAATGGGTCCCTTGTGCTCTCTGAGCCTCCAAGGTGTCTTCTGTAAAACGGTTACAATAATCCTTGTGCTACCTCCATCAGCTCCACCTGATGGGGGCCTGGTCCAGAGGAAAGGCCTCCAATGACCTTCCAGAGCTCTTGAGGCAGGACCCAGTCCTGCCACTTATCCCTTCTCAGGCCTTTCCCTGGCCCTCACTGTAAGAGGAGCATGTGGCCCCTGGAGCCAAACTTCGTAACCTGGGGCTCCAGGGGTTCTGGGAACTTAGATGGGAAGAAATCACATTTTTATTTTCCCTACTCAACATGAGCCTTTCCCTCCCCTATGAACCTAAGCCACAGAAATTTAGTAGGAAAGGGGGTTCATCCACACACTTCTTCACTGGGCTGTCCTAGGGGTCTGTGCCACACTAACATAAAGATGCCTGCTTTAGAGACTCACTGACCTCCTGCGATGGCCTGAACTGAACACCTATCTCACAACAATGGGAATTCACCCCAAGGGAACTTTCTCTGGGAAAGTAAAGGGGGCAAATACAGAAGCCTAGAAATGATAGTTTCCAGGTCATGGCCCTGAACTCTCCCAGAACTCATTGCTCTTCTCCCCCTTTCCTCTTCTGGGCATCATCTCAGCTGACATTTACATGGATCTGCCTTGGATCTTGAGTTTAGCCTGGAGGGGGTTGCTGGGCTCATCAACTCCAGCCTATCCTTCCTTTGCTCAAGACCCAGTGAGGAATGATGCCAATGGTGATGGTGATACTGGTGATGAGAGCAGCATGCATTTCTAATCTTTTAAGACACATTACCCTATTTACCTTATTTGATTCTCCTAACAACCCTGGGAAGTAACTGCTATTCGTGCGTCCATTTTACAAATGAGCAAATGGAGTCTGAGAGAGGTTAAATGCCTGCCTGCCCAGGGCAGATCTCCCTCCTTACTTGGTCCCATTTCAGAGGGAACCATGCCTTCCTTCAGAGCCCCTCAACACTCCCATCACTATACAGTCCAGATGCCATGCCTCCCGTTGGCACTGCCAGTGGCTCTTGGACCTCTGGCACAGATGCTTGGCTTCCAGCTTCCTGCTGCTTGTGTGGCCTTCCTTCAAAAACCAAGTCTGGTGTCTTGTCTCATCCGGCCCAACTCTCCGAGCCCTGGACAACACTGACATCGTGTGGTGGCACACGGGAGGCTTGCTGAATTCTTTCGGTGTTTCCTTCTCTTCCAGGGGCTGGAGACGCTCAGCACTTTAGACCACAGACCAGGAGACCCAAAGAACCGGGTAAGAAAGCAAGCGGCCATGTCTTTATCCTTGAGCTTCCTCAGTTCTAGGGGCTAGCAGGGGAGGCATTTGGGAAAGCGAAAATGAAAGGGAATCAAAGGCCTTGTTTCCTTATATGATTCCCCCCCCCCCCTCCCGCCTTTTCCCTCTGATATTATGTTGCTAAAATGGGGATGGAAGACAGCATGAGGGGCTAAAAAGACCTACTGACTTAACTTCTTTTTGGTGTGCTAATCCTAGCTCACCACTCTAGAGCACAGTAAGAGTGCCAAGGGCTTGTCATATATTAGCTCCTTTGGCCCTCATGGCAACCCTGTGAGCGAAGTGCTCTGACTGGCCCCATTTTACAGAGGGAGAAACTGACCCTCAGAGAAGTTCTTTGCCATATTCAGGATCCCACAGCTAGCAAATATCTGAGGCGGGTTCAAACTCAGTCACATAAGTCAAGGCAAGAAGCCTTTAAGTGTTGCTGTGTGCCCAGCCCTACCCCATGTTAAGACAAATATAAATACAGGCAGATAAGGAGACTGCCCCCACCCCCAAAGAAGCTTACATTCTAAAGGGGGAACTGAAAAGCAGGGGGCTGGGGAAGAAGTCCAGAGATTCGCAAGCGGGGCCCGCGGAGAACGGAAGGATGGCTGCCTGGACTCCAGGAGGCACTTGAGCACCCACAGGAAGAGAGGGCTGGTGGGGTAGGGCAGAGAGGATCTTCCAGGGTGAGAAGGCAGCTGAGGCCTGGGGGAGACTTCCTCTTTTCCTTAAGTTCCTGTTTCCCTGAAATTGCCTCTCCAGCTCTTGCTCCCTGGCCACCCACTGGTTCTGCAGAAGTCTTGTGCAAGGCCAAGCTAGATTTTATCATCTTGGAATAGTGATAAAGCCCCTGGCTGGGTCCCACACAGCCTTCTCTGGTCTCCTCCAGCCAGTGGGAATCGGCCATGGTGACCCCCTCCCACCCCAGTAGTATCAGTACTTAGAGGGCTAGGGCTAGAGCAACCTCTCCTGGGCAGCTGGGGAGGGGGGGTGGGGAGGGGACAAGGGGAACAGATGGGACATTGGGAGCTCAAGCATCTGTTCTTTCATGGAAGAGCTGCTGACTCAACTTCTCCTTTGTACTCCTCACCTTCCAGGGCCCTCTGTGTATCTGAGAATCAGGAATCAGGCTTTGTGTGGTGTTGTATGGCCCTTGTGGCTGGCTTGTACTCCTAGCTGGCTACCCCTGGTAGTTATACTCACTGGCTAGCACATGGCTCATTTCCACTCGTTCCTGTGTATCTGAAAGAATACGAGATTTGAATTCAGAGGAGTTGGGTTCCAATTCTGACTTGGCCATTTACTGGGTGACCGTGGGCCTCAGTTTCCTCATGTGTAAATTGAAGGGCTTGGACTTGGCAACCTTCAAAGCTCCACTTCTGCACATGGCTCATCCTGTGACCTCAAGCTGGTCAGTAACTAGAAGTCAGCCGGGTGTTGTCATATATCAGTCTAGCCCTAGATCTGACCGCCTTGTCTGGTCAGACCAGGGTTAGACAGTGGGAACTATTTGCGGCACATCACTGATGAGGGAAAAGCCCTTGCTGATGACCTCAGGAATTCAGAAAACGTGGCTCCTTGGGTGGTGGGCCACAGACCAATGAGGATGGCAGCTGGGTGTGGCAGCAGGATGGTCCTGGGGCTCTGGTGTTTGCCCTTGCTAACCCCACCTGGTATCATCCTCATTAACATGTTGTATCTCACTCCCCTTCCTAAGTATAATGTGAACAGCTCCCGGGGGGCAGGGACTATCCTTTTGTAAACAGTAGGCACTTAATAATGTGCTTTCTTGTCAGGTCTCAGTTTCTTTATCTGTAAAACAAGGTGGTAGGATCATGATACTCTCCAAGGTCCCTTCCAGCTGGGGAGTAGGTTCTGATTCTATAAAATGAGATCTGCCAGAGACCTTTAATTGGCCCCAGCCATTAGCCCGGTACCTTCTGGAAGGGTCCATGCTGATTTGCAGAACTAAAACAAGGAGGCTGGTAGAAGCCACAGTATCCCAGGTGTTCCAGGACCAGGCCTTGAATCAGGAAAGGTGGCAGCACTGTAGTCTTCATGTTGCCTGCTGTGATGATGATGGGGAAAGCCCTGGGAGGCAGGAGGCTAACTCTCCTCACTCCCACAATTAGCAGGACTGGTAGGCCTGAGGGGGGAAATCAGAACCAAGCAGGGCCATTGGGACATCTACAAACGGAGTTCTTCCCACCTACCAGAGATCTCGCTCTTTCCTGCACACACTGCATCCTTTGCAAGTCTCTCCACTGGTGGTCAGGGCGCTGCCCCCACTCCCAGGGCCAGGAGGATAGGCAACCGGCTGCCCATTGCCCCTCCAAGGCCATCGCTCCATCCCTGATTGACCTTCCTTCTTTCACGTACAGTCTAGTGCCACCCTTTCTCCATCCATATTACTGTCATTTACTGACCTCCAGGTCATCATCCCAAATTGTTCACTGCCTTTAGTACTTGGCTCACAATCCTCCTCTGTCCCTTCCACTGCCATCCTCTTCGAGGACTTCAGTATTCATGTTGACGACCACCCACTTCCTCAGCAATAACCTCCACCTTCTCCAGCTCGCTTACACCAACATGGTCACGATTTGCACCTGGCATCCCTCTTTCCACCCAGTGCTAACATTCAAGAAGTTTGGGCTTCCAGTGTCTCCTTTGGCGGCTCACCATCGGTGTCCCAGGTTGGAAGGTTAAAGCTGGAAGGGACCTTGGAAGACATCTAGTCCAACCCCTTATTTTACAGAAGAGACAACTGAGCCCTGGAGACGGGAAGAGGATTGTCTGAGGGCACACAGTGAAAGCGAAGGCACCACCCTGAGTGAGGTCTTTTTAATCCAAGCCCCCCAGATACCTCCCTACATCTCCAAGAAATGAGCTACCATGGGGAAGGTTGGGAAAAATCCTGTCCCTTTGGGATCCAGGCATGGAGTGAGCATTGATACTGGGCAGGAGCTCTGAGCATTGTAGCTTTGGCAGGAAGACAGAACCTGGCCAAGAAGGGAATGAGACCAGTAAGTCTGAGGAGGAACAAAGAGCACGGGGCTGACTGATCCTGGGTGGCAGGATGAGAAGATCATCCTGAAGAGATGTGCCCATTGAGGGGAGATGCCACAAAGAAAAGACAAAGACACCAGAGGGAAAGTGGCACTAAAGAAGTCAATGTCTACTCCCCCTCCCTCTGACAGTGTGGTAGGGTAGAAGGTCATTGCACTTGGAGTCAGGGGGGAATCTGGGTTTGAATTTTGTCCTTTTACAGGCTTTGTGACCTTGGGCAGGTTAGTGCCCCATGCAAACAAGATCAGAGACCTGGACCATCCTCCCTCCCCCCAATATCTCCCAGGAGTGTTTTGATGATCAAAGGAGATTGTGTATTTCAAGTGCTTTGTAAACCTTAAAGCCTTTTATAAATATCAGCTATAAGTTCCTTCCTTCCTTCCTTCCTTCCTTCCTTCCTTCCTTCCTTCCTTCCTTCCTTCCTTCCTTCCTTCCTTCCTTCCTTCCTTCCTTCCTTCTTTCCTTCCTTCCGTCCTGGCATTGGAACTCAGGAAGACTTTCTAGTCCCAACTCTGCTGAGTACCTGGGAGGTAAGAGTGCTCCAACCTTCACCAGGGCCTTTTGAGACTTTTCAGGAGGAGTCCCAGGACATATAAAGCTTCAACTCTGTAACTGTTGCACTGCTTAGGATGTTTCTGGCTCCCAGCTTCAAGGCCAACCCCGCTTCAGGTTGCTGGCTTCCCAGCCTTTTCTGTCAGCAGCCTGGAGTGGGGTTAGCCTTTTCCATCTTCTTTCTGGAAGCTTGATGCGTGGCCCAAAGGGGACTGGCTAAGAACAGAAGACCTCTCCCTAGCTCCATCAGCCTGTCAGGAAGGACAGGGCGTTCATTTCCACTGATGAGGAGAGAGTCCTGTCCCAGTGGACTCTGGGCTAGGGGTTGGATCCCATGCTCCCTCAGGTGGTCTTCCAGCTCTACCATTCTGTGACTTTGCTTTGGCCGCCCCTCAGATTGGCCTGTGAATGAGCCAGTGGGGTTGTCCTCTCTCCAGCCTTCACGATGGAAATGGGAACATGAATGGTTTGGCTCTTATCTTGTCGATCAGTTTCATCTGTATGGGGGAGCCAGACAGTACTGATTCTGACTAGATAATCAGATTTTCTGGAAAGTCTAGAGGCTGATTAAGAGCAGCACAGAGGTCTGTCCTCTGCCCTGCAGGGGCCTTCAGTCTGACATCAGATTCATGTATTATTTAACCTGTGTCTAAAGTAATCACAATTTCCAGTCAAATTCAAGTGGAGCAAATGACCACATCTTTCCTGGAGACAGTAAAGCTGTCACTTTCTGGGAAGGACTAAAAGTGAACAAGCTCAGAATGCCCCTTTAGCCCCGAATGTGATAGAAGAGCCAAGTCTAGAAGTTTGTGAAACATGTAAAATGTTATTAGAAGAATTATATAATGTCATTATACCGATGATGTCAAACGTAGCTAGAGAAATGGGAGCTAGTGTTGTTGTTAACCAAGGAAAAGGCACCGACAGCCTGTTATTAATTCAGCCCATGGTTCTGGGATACCTGCTCTGTGCTGGGCCTCCAGCCAGGACCCAAATGTGTCAAATGGCTCTGCCCTGGGAAGGACCAGAAGCAAACAATGAATTCCAAATTGTCCTCATCATCTCCTTCCCCACTTCCCATTCCCCTGCCCCTCCTCGTTGCTGCCCTGTCTATGCGGCTGGCACCTAGGCCAGAGCCCTCCCATCAGTCTCTACTCTTCCCTCTCCCTTATCCACCACCTACCCACCATCACACATATAGCCAAGTGGGTTCCAGGGCCTAGCAATTCTTCCTGCCCCAAATCACCTTTCTCTGGGTACTGCCCTCTTCTTCTTTCTGACCTTTATTCCCACTCCTCTTGGCAGGATTACCATAATTGCTTCTTGCCAGGTTTTCCTATCTCTAGTCTCTTCCCTCTTCATCTTTCTTCCACTTACCAAAATGATCTTCCTGGTACATCTCCTGTTCACAACCCTTCAATGGCTCACCACCCTCCATTTCCTAACAAATGAAATGGAACTTAGGTTGGCATCTGACACCCTCTGCAGGCTGACTCTACGCTACCACATTGTGGTGTCCTAATGTCTGAAAGCTCCAGAGCTTTGGCTTAAATGATGACCAGGCTCTCTGGCTGAGTGAGTGATAGAAAAGTCTGGACTTTATCACTTTCAACCTGGCTCCAGTCCAGTTGCTGGACTCCTCTGGTCCTGTTCCTCCACTCCTCAAGGGGGAGCTGCATGTCCAGGTCCAGAACCTGTGAGCCTCACTTTCAGCCTGATTTCTGGAAACTTCCCTTTATAGTGGCTGTCCTTCCATCATACTGGTCATTTGTCCTACCTCCATGCCTTTGTATGACCTCACCTAGGAGGAAATTCTCTAAGGAAGACAAGCCCCTTAGTATAATCTTCCTCTTTCCGCTCCTTCCAGGCCTGGCTCATGGGGCACCTCCTCCCCAAATCCATCCTGCATCCCTTGCCTATCAAGCTTTCAAGCTGCTCTATCTGGCCACTTTGCCACATTTCAGCATTTTGGGGTATTGGTAGGAGTCTCATTGCCCTCCTCCTCCCCCAGTAAGTCGACTGGGTTTTACATAAGGTTTACAAAGTGCTTTCTTCACTACAGCACATGAGACAGGTAGTGCAAACATTATTATCTCTATTTTACAGATGAGGAAACTGAGGCACAAGGAGGTTAAATGACTTGGCCAAGGTTACACAGCCAGTAAATGATTTCTGGAAACTCCCCTTTATATTGGAGACACCACTATAGTGAGTCTATTCAAACCCAGGTGTCTCCTGATTTCATACCTAGCATGTGTTCCCTTACACCAATCAATCAAGCGATCAACAAGCATCTATTAAGCACCTGTGTGCTGGCCCTGTGCCAAGAGGCAGTCCCTGCCTGAAGGGAGCTTCCAGTCTAATGGATGAGACTTCATGCAAATAAATATGCAGAAAGCAAGGAGAAATGAGAACTAACAGAGGGAAGGCCCTGGAATGACCAGAGGGTGGGGAAAGTGACACTTGGAGGAGGCCAGGGAGGTCAGTAGAGTGGAGGAGGGAGAGCATTCCAGGCCCAGAGCTGAGAGATGGAGGGGCTTGTCTGTGGAACAATCTGGAGGCTGGTGTTGCTGGATGGAGGAGGATACGTCAGGAAGGCCAGGAAGGAGGAGGGGCAGGGCATGAAGGGCTTTGAATGACACACAGCATCTTATATTTGTTCCTGGGGGTGACAGAGAGCCAGTGGTGTGTGTGTGTGTGTGTGTGTGTGTGCGGTGTGTGTGTGTGTGCGGTGTGTGTGTGTGTGTGTGCGATGTGTGTGTGTGTGTGTGTCTGTGTGTGTGCGGTGTGTGTGTATGTGTCTGTGTCTGTGTGTGTGTCTGTGTCTGTGTGTGTGTGTGTGTCTGTGTGTGTGTGTGTGGGTGTGTGTGTGTGCGTGCGGTGTGTGTGTGTGTGTGTGTGCAGTGTGTGTGTGTGTCTGTGTGTGTGTGTGTGTGTGTGTGTGTGCGTGCGGTGTGTGTGTGTGTGTGGGTGTGTGTGTGGGTGGGTGTGCGGTGTGTGTGTGTGTGTGCGGTGTGTGTGTGGGTGTGGGTGTGGGTGTGTATGGGTGCAGTGTGTGTGTGTGTGCAGTGTGTGTGTGTGTCTGTGTGTGTGTGTGTCTGTGTGTGTGTGCGGTGTGTGTGTGTGCGGTGTGTGTGTGGGTGTGGGTGTGGGTGTGTATGGGTGTGTGTGTGTGTCTGTGTGTGTGTGTGGGTGTGTGTGTGTGTGCGTGCGGTGTGTGTGTGTGTGGGTGTGGGTGTGTGTGCGTGCGGTGTGTGTGGGTGTGTGGGTGTGTGTGTGTGTGTGGGTGTGGGTGTGTATGGGTGTGTGTGTGTGTGCGTGCAGTGTGTGTGTGTGTGTCTGTGTGTGTGTGTGTCTGTGTGTGTGTGCGGTGTGTGTGTGTGCGGTGTGTGTGTGGGTGTGGGTGTGTATGGGTGTGTGTGTGTGTGTGTGTGCAGTGTGTGTGTGTGTGTGTGTCTGTGTGTGTGTGTGTCTGTGTGTGTGTGCGGTGTGTGTGTGTGCGGTGTGTGTGTGGGTGTGGGTGTGGGTGTGTATGGGTGTGTGTGTGTGTCTGTGTGTGTGTGTGGGTGTGTGTGTGTGTGCGTGCGGTGTGTGTGTGTGTGTGCGTGCGGTGTGTGTGGGTGTGGGTGTGTGTGCGTGCGGTGTGTGTGGGTGTGTGGGTGTGTGTGTGGGTGTGTGTGTGGGTGTGTGCGGTGTGTGTGGGTGTGTGCGGTGTGTGTGTGTGTGTGCGGTGTGTGTGTGTGTCTGTGTGTGTGTGTCTGTGTGTGTGTGTGTGTGTGTGTGACATGATCAGACTTTTGCTTTAAGAAAGTCACTTTACCAGCTGAATGGAGCATGGATCGGAATGGGGAGAGTGCGGCAGCAGCACTTCCTTCCCGCCAGCAGCTGAGTCATAAGGAGATGAGGGCCTGCACCTGCATGGGGCAATGTCGGAGGAGAGGAGAGGGTGTATCTGGGAGATGCTGCAAGACAGGCCTTGGTGACAGATGGACTGTGGGGGTGGAGATAGTGAGCGGTCCAGGATGACTCGTTGGTTGGGAGTCTCCAGCATGGGGAGGATAAGATTGCCCTTCACAGTAATAGGGAAGGGTTTAGGGGGCAGATGAGTCCATTTGCAATATACTGAGTTTCAGATGTCCACTGGACATCCAATTTGAGATGTCAGAAAGGTAGTTGGACAAGTGACACTGGAGGTCAGCAGAGGGTTTCGGGCAGGATCAGCACGGACAAGGCCATTAAGTCCATGGGAGTTTGTGAGTTCACCAAGTAAAGCAGTGTAGAGGGAAGGGAGCCAGGACAGAGAGGGGTGTCCCATAAACCTGGAGAGAAGAGAATATCAAGGAGGAGAGGGTGACTGTCAGCATCAAAGGCCACAGAGAGGTCAAGGAGAAGGAGGACTGAAAGCCAGATTGTAAGGGATTATGGGAGAGGAAAGAGAATGGAGGCACATAGGGCAGGTGGCTTTTCCAAGGAGGTGAGCCACCAAAGACAGAAGAGCTGTCATATAGGACGATAGTAAGGATGGAAGGATCAGGTGAGGGTCTTTCAGGATGGAGGACACAGGCCAGTTTGGAGGCAGTAGGGAAGCAGCCAGGAGAGAGGGAAAGACCAGTGGGGACAGCAGAGGGGACAATCTGTCGGAGGAGCCGGACTGGAAGGGGATCCCGTGTGCAGCTGGAGGGGTTGGCCTTGGTCAGGAGTAAGGCTGCATCTCATGGGAGACAGGGTGAAGGAGAAGACAGTAAGGGAAGGCACCTGAGTGATGGGAGATGAGGAAGAGGGGAGTGGCCTCCATTTTTTCTGTAAAGTAGGAGGCAAGATTCTCAGCTGAGAGAATAGGGGAGAGGGAGCCATGGAAGGTTCGAGGAGGAATGAAAAGGTTGGAAGAGGCACTGGGGAGTGTGCACACAGGCAAGCACCTACAAAACCATAGGGAAGGATTGTAAGGCGGGAGATAGGGCATCACCATTGAATATCGAGGCTGAGGACTGCCCACTTCAGGGTGTCTGGGGGTGGGCTCTGGAGGAAGCTTGGGCCCAGTGGCACGTGTTCCAGACGTGGGGGTCCCCTTTTTCACAGGCACGGATGCAGGGTGTAGCCAGCGAAAGGCTGGCATGTCAGGGAGAGAGGGACAGAAAGGGGTGACCCTGGGAAGGTAGACAGAGCCGGATTGCAGAACACCCAAAGGCTACACGGAGCAGGTCTCCTCCAAGGGGCAATTAAGAGCCATTGAAGATTTGGGGGGACAGGGGGAGGGGTGGGTGACATCATTAGATCTGTGTTTTAGGAATTTCTCTTTGGGAGCTGGGGAGGGGCACAGATTGGAGAACATCTATGTGTCTTACACAGGAAACCTGGCCCATGGCCCCTTAGAGAGAGAGCTCCCCAGACAAGTCAGGTTTTCCCAAGGCTCCACTTGCAGGGCATTGGGCACTTTGGGCTTGTGCCTAGCCCTTGACATCTAGATGCCCATGCAGGCTACGGGCACCAACCTTTCCTGTCTAAAAAAATCTGCCTGCACAAAAGGAACTGG
This sequence comes from Notamacropus eugenii, assembly GCF_028372415.1. Lineage (NCBI taxonomy): Eukaryota > Metazoa > Chordata > Mammalia > Diprotodontia > Macropodidae > Notamacropus > Notamacropus eugenii. Next base: position 98,551,503 of record NC_092879.1, on the reverse strand, counting down.
CCGATTTTAGTGCAAGTCATTGGCTTTCCCATTAAATGACACCGAAGCTGTTTTTAAAAAGTTTTTAATAAAAAATTAACTATGTCTGTCAGGAAGCAAAAAGAGAAACAACAAAAACCACTATTTCCCATACCGGGAGTCGAACCCGGGCCGCCTGGGTGAAAACCAGGAATCCTAACCGCTAGACCATATGGGAAACTGGTGAAAGAAAGCTTCAGCACTGCTCTGTTAAGTGACACTTCCTGTCTCGCTTGGGCTTCCCGGCTTGGCTCGCTTCTGCCTTCAGCCAGGGACTCTTTGTTCCTGATTCCTCTCTCTCTGCCTCGGTCTCCCTTCTGAAGCTCCAAAACCTGCTTACACAAAGAATGGAGAGGGAACAGAAGCCACCCTCAGAGAAGCAAGTGAGCTGGATTCGTTAGTTCAATAAATATTTTATGCCAACAGAGCCTCTGACGGGCAAAGCGCTGGGTAAGAGGCCCGGACAGCAGAGCTCGAGCTCTCTGCACTGGCATCTGTCAGGGCACCCTTAGCCTGCCAGCGACATGTGCCAAAGATGTCTGAGTTGTCCTGATGGCGCTGACCTGGAAGACTCACCAGCCACCGACTGAGCCATGCTCCTGCTTGGTAAAGCCCACACCAAGAGAGAGAGGCAGAGACAGACAGAGAGTGAGAAAGAGACGGAGACAGATATAGAGAAACAGATTCATAGAGAGCGAAAGAGGATGAGAGACAGAGAGAGAAAAAGAGACCAAGACAGAGACAGAAAGAGACAGAGATAGAAACACAGAGACAAAGAGAGAGACAGAGGGAGAACAGAGAGTGAGAGAAAAACCACAGAGAATGACAGAGAAAGAGAAAGAGAGGCAGGGCAGACAGAGAAAAAGACAGAGACAGAAAGAGAGGAGTTGAGGGAGAGGTAAAGCAGACTGAGAGAGAAAGACAGAGAGAGAGCACATAGGGTGAGAGATGGAGAGGGAAAAACAGAGAGAGAGACACAGGAGAGAGAGAGCGCGCGCAGAGGGTGAGAGAGAGAGAGGGAGAGGGAGAAACAGAGAGACAGAGACAGGAGAGACAGAGAGAGAGAGCAGAGGGTGAGAGACAGAGGGAGAGGGAGAAACAGAGACAGAGAGACAGGAGAGACAGAGAGAAAGCACAGAGGGTGAGAGACAGAGAGGGAGAAGGAGAAACAGAGACAGAGAGACAGGAGACACAGAGAGAAAGCACAGAGGGTGAGAGACAGAGGGAGAGGGAGAAACAGAGAGAGCGCAGAGGGTGAGAGACAGGGAGAGGGAGAAACAGAGACAGACAGGAGAGACAGAGAGAGAGCGCAGAGGGTGAGAGACAGAGAGGGAGAGGGAGAAACAGAGAGACAGAGACACAGGAGAGAGAAAGAGTGCAGAGGGTGAGAGATAGAGAGGGAGAGGGAGAAACAGACAGAGAGACTGGAGAGAGAGAGAAAGCACAGAGGGTGAGAGACAGAGAGGGAGAGGGAGAAACAGAGAGACAGAGACACAGGAGAGAGAGAGAGCGCAGAGGGTGAGAGAGAGGGAGAGGGAGAAACACAGCGCAGAGGGTGAGAGACAGGGAGAGGGAGAAATAGAGACAGAGAGACAGGAGAGACAAAGAGAAAGCACAGAGGGTGAGAGACAGAGGGAGAGGGAGAAACACAGAGAGAGCGCAGAGGGTGAGAGACAGGGAGAGGGAGAAACAGAGACAGACAGGAGAGACAGAGAGAGAGCACAGAGGGTGAGAGACAGAGAGGGAGAGGGAAAAACAGAGACAGAGAGACAGGAGAGACAGAGAGAGCACAGAGGGTGAGAGACAGAGAGGGAGAGAGAGAAACAGAGAGACAGAGAGGAGACACAGAGAGAGAAAGCACAGAGGGTGAGAGACAGAGAGGGAGAGGGAGAAACAGAGTGACAGACAGGAGAGACAGAGAGAGAGAGCGCAGAGGGTGAGAAACAGAGAGGGAGAGGGAGAAACAGAGACAGAGAGACACAGGAGAGAAAGAGAACGCAGAGGGTGAGAGACAGAGAGGGAGAGGAAGAAACAGAGACAGAGAGACAGGAGAGACAGAGAGAAACCGCAGAGGGTGAGAGACAGAGAGGAAGAGGGAGACACAGCGCAGAGGGTGAGAGACAGAGAGGGAGAAAGAGAGAGACAGAGACAGGAGAGACAGAGAGAAAGCGCAGAGGGTGAGAGAGAGAGAGGGAGAGAGAGCCAGAGACAGGAGAGACAGAGAGAGAGCACAGAGGGTGAGAGACAGAGAGGGAGAGGGAGAAACAGAGAGTGCAAAGGGTGAGAGACAGAGAGGGAGACGGAGAAACAGAGACAGACAGAGACAGAGAGAGCGCAGAGGGTAAGAGACAGAGGGAGAGGGAGAAACACAGAGAGAGTGCAGAGCGTGAGAGACAGGGAGAGGGAGAAACAGAGACAGAGAGGAGAGACAGAGAGAGAGAGCACAGAGGGTGAGAGACAGAGAGGGAGAGGGAGAAACAGAGAGACAGTGAGATAGGAGAGACAGAGAGAGAGCACAGAGGGTGAGAGACAGAGAAGGAGAGGGAGAAACAGAGAGAGAGCGCAGAGGGTGAGAGATAGAGAGGGAGAGGGAGAAACAGAGACAAAGAGAAAGCACAGAGGGTGAGAGACAGAGAGGGAGAGGGAGAAACAGAGACAGAGAGACACAGGAGAGACAGAGAGAGCGCAGACGGTGAGAGACAGAGAGGGAGAGGGAGAAATAGAGAGACAGAGACACAGGAGAGAAAGAGAGAAAGCACAGAGGGTAGGAGATAGAGAGGGAGAGGGAGAAACAGAGAGACAGAGACAGAAACAGAGAGAGCGCAGAGGGTGAGAGACAGAGAGGGAGAGGGAGAAACAGAGAGACAGACAGGAGAGACAGAGAGAGAGAGCGCAGAGGGTGAGAGACAGAGAGGGAGAGGGAGAAACAGAGAGACAGACAGGAGAGACAGAGAGAGAGAGCGCAGAGGGTGAGAGACAGAGAGGGAGAGGGAGAAACAGAGAGACAGACAGGAGAGACAGAGAGAGAGAGCACAGAGGGTGAGAGACGGAGAGGGAGAAACAGAGAGCACAGAGGGTGAGAGACAGAGAGGGAGAATGAGAGAGACAGAGACAGGAGAGACAGAGAGAAAGCGCAGAGGGTGAGAGACAGAGAGGGAGAGGGAGAAACAGAGAGAGCGCGCAGAGGGTGAGAGATAGAGAGGGAGAGGGAGAAACAGATACAAAGAGAAATCACAGAGTGTGAGAGACAGAGAGGGAGAGGGAGAAATAGAGAGAGAGAGAGACAGGAGAGAAAGAGAACGCAGAGGGTGAGAGAGAGAGAGGGAGAGGGAGAAATAGAGACAGAGAGACAGGAGAGACAGAGAGAAAGCACAGAGGGTGAGAGACAGAGGGAGAGGGAGAAACACAAAGAGAGAGCAGAGCGTGAGAGACAGGGAGAGGGAGAAACAGAGACAGACAGGAGAGACAGAGAGAGAGAGGGAGAAACAGAGAGAGTGCGCAGAGGGTGAGAGATAGAGAGGGGAGAGGGAGAAATAGAGAGAGAGACAGGAGAGAAAGAGAACGCAGAGGGTGAGAGAGAGAGAGGGAGAGGGAGAAATAGAGACAGAGAGACAGGAGAGACAGAGAGAAAGCACAGAGGGTGCGAGATAGAGAGGGAGAGGGAGAAACAGAGAGACAGAGAGACAGAAACAGAGAGAGCACAGAGGGTGAGAGACAGAGAGGGAGAGGGAGCAACAGAGAGACAGACAGGAGAGACAGAGAGAGAGAGTGCAGAGGGTGAGAGACAGAGAGGGAGAGGGAGAAACAGAGACAGAGAGACACAGGAGAGACAGAGAAGGCAGAGGGGTGAGAGACAGAGAGGGAGAGGAAGAAACAGAGACAGAGAGACAGGAGAGACAGAAACCGCAGAGGGTGAGAGACAGAGATGGAGAGGGAGACACAGAGAGCGCAGAGGGTGAGAGACAGAGAGGGAGAAAGAGAGAGACAGAGACAGGAGAGACAGAGCACAGAGGGTGAGAGACAGAGGGAGAGGGCGAAACACAGAGAGAGTGCAGAGCGTGACAGACAGGGAGAGGGAGAAACAGAGACAGACAGGAGAGACAGAGAGAGAGAGCACAGAGGGTGAGAGACAGAGAGGGAGAGGGAGAAACAGAGACAGAGACACAGGAGAGACAGAGAGAAAGCACAGAGGGTGAGGGACAGAGGGAGAGGGAGAAACACAGAGAGAGTGCAGAGCGTGAGAGACAGGGAGAGGGAGAAACAGAGACAGACAGGAGAGACAGAGAGAGGGAGCACAGAGGGTGAGAGATAGAGAGGGAGAAACAGAGACAAAGAGAAAGCAAAGAGGGTGAGAGACAGAGAGGGAGAAGGAGAAACAGAGAGACAGAGACAGGAGAGAGAGAGAGAGAGCGCAGAGGGTGAGAGACAGAGAGGGAGACGGAGAAATAGAGACAGAGAGGAGAGACAGAGAGAAAGCACAGTGGGTGGGAGATAGAGAGGGAGAGGGAGAAACAGAGAGAGAGAGACACAGGAGAGACAGAGAATGCAGAGGGTGAGAGACAGAGAGGGAGAGGGAGAAACAGAGAGACAGAGACACAGGAGAGAGAGAGAGTGCAGCGGGTGAGAGACAGAGAGGGAGAGGGAGAAACAGAGACAGAGAGACACAGGAGAGACAGAGAACGCAGAGTGTCAGAGACAGAGAGGGAGAGGAAGAAACAGAGACAGAGAGACAGGAGAGACAGAGAGAAACTGCAGAGGGTGAGAGACAGAGATGGAGAGGGAGAAACAGAGAGACAGACAGGAGAGACAGAGAGAAAGCACAGTGGGTGGGAGATAGAGAGGGAGAGGGAGAAACAGAGAGAGAGAGACACAGGAGAGACAGAGAATGCAGAGGGTGAGAGACAGAGAGGGAGAGCGAGAAACAGAGATCGCAAAGGGTGAGAGACAGAGAGGGAGAGGGAGATACAGAGACAGACAGAGACAGAGAGAGAGCGCAGAGGGTGAGAGACAGAGAGGGAGAAAGAGAGAGACAGAGACAGGAGAGAGAGAGAGAGCGCAGAGGGTGAGAGACAGAGGGAGAGGGAGAAACACAGAGAGAGCGCAGAGGGTGAGAGACAGAGAGGGAGAAAGAGAGAGACAGAGACAGGAGAGACAGAGAGAGAGCACAGAGGGTGAGAGATAGAGAGGGAGAGGGAGAAACAGAGAGATAGTGAGATAGGAGAGACAGAGAGAGAGCACAGAGGGTGAGAGACAGAGAGGGAGAGGGAGAAACAGAGACAAAGAGAAAGCACAGAGTGTGAGAAACAGAGAGGGAGAGGGAGAAACAGAGAGACAGCGACAGGAGAGAGAGAGAGAGAGCGCAGAGGGTGAGAGACAGAGAGGGAGAGGGATAAACAGAGAGAGAGCGCAGAGGGTGAGAGATAGAGAGGGAGAGGGAGAAACAGAGAGAAAGAGAAAGCACAGAGTGTGAGAGACAGAGAGGGAGAGGGAAAAACAGAGAGACAGAGACAGGAGAGAGAGAGAGAGCGCAGAGCGTGAGAGACAGAGAGGGAGAGGGAGAAATAGAGACAGAGAGACAGGAGAGACAGAGAGAAAGCACAGAGGGTGCGAGATAGAGAGGGAGAGGGAGAAACAGAGAGAGAGACACAGGAGAGACAGAGAACGCAGAGGGTGAGAGACAGAGAGGGAGAGGGAGAAACAGAGACAGAGAGACAGAAACAGAGAGAGCATAGAGGGTGAGAGACAGAGAGGGAGAGGGAGAAACAGAGAGACAGAGACACAGGAGAGACAGAGAACGCAGAGGGTGAGAGATAGAGAGGGAGAGGGAGAAACAGAGACAGAGACACAGGAGAGACAGAGAGAAAGCACAGAGGGTGAGAGACAGAGAGGGAGAGAGAGTAACAGAGAGACAGACAGGAGAGACAGAGAGAGAGAGCGCAGAGGGTGAGAGACAGAGAGGGAGAGGGAGAAATAGAGACAGAGAGACAGGAGAGACAGAGAGAAAGCACAGAGGGTGCGAGATAGAGAGGGAGAGGGAGAAACAGAGAGAGAGACACAGGAGAGACAGAGAACGCAGAGGGTGAGAGACAGAGAGGGAGAGGGAGAAACAGAGACAGAGAGACAGAAACAGAGAGAGCATAGAGGGTGAGTGACCCAGAGGGAGAGGGAGAAACAGAGAGACAGAGACACAGGAGAGAGAGAGAGTGCAGAGGGTGAGAGATAGAGAGGGAGAGGGAGAAACAGAGACAGAGAGACAGGAGAGACAGAGAGAAAGCACAGAGGGTGAGAGACAGAGAGGGAGAGGGAGTAACAGAGAGACAGACAGGAGAGACAGAGAGAGAGAGCGCAGAGGGTGAGAGACAGAGAGGGAGAGGGAGAAACAGAGATAGAGAGACACAGGAGAGACAGAGAAGGGAGAGGGTGAGAGACAGAGAGGGAGAGGATGAAACAGAGACAGAGAGACAGGAGAGACAGAGAGAAACCGGAGAGGGTGAGAGACAGAGAGGGAGAGGGAGACACAGAGAGCGCAGAGGGTGAGAGACAGAGAGGGAGAAAGAGAGAGACAGAGACAGGAGAGACAGAGAGAAACCGGAGAGGGTGAGAGACAGAGAGGGAGAAAGAGAGAGACAGAGACAGGAGAGACAGAGAGAAAGCGCAGAGGGTGAGAGACAGAGGGAGAGGGAAAAACACAGAGAGAGCGCAGAGGGTGAGAGACAGAGAGGGAGAAAGAGAGAGACAGAGACAGGAGAGACAGAGAGAGAGCACAGAGGGTGAGAGACAGAGAGGGAGAGGGAGAAACAGAGAGCGCAAAGGGTGAGAGACAGAGAGGGAGAGGGAGATACAGAGACAGACAGAGACAGAGAGAGAGCGCAGAGGTTGAGAGACAGAGAGGGAGAGGGAGAAACAGAGAGACAGTGAGATAGGAGAGACAGAGAGAGAGCACAGAGGGTGAGAGACAGAGAGGGAGAGGGAGAAACAGAGAGAGAGAGAGCCAGGAGAGAAAGAGAACGCAGAGGGTGAGAGACAGAGAGGGAGAGGGAGAAATAGAGACGGAGAGACAGGAGAGACAGAGAGAAAGCACAGAGCGTGGGAGATAGAGAGGGAGAGGGAGAAACAGAGAGAGAGAGACACAGGAGAGACAGAGAACGCAGAGGGTGAGAGACAGAGAGGGAGAGGGAGAAATAGAGACAGACAGGAGACACAGAGAGAAAGCACAGAGGGTGAGAGACAGAGATTGAGACGGAGAAATAGAGACAGAGAGACAGGAGAGACAGAGAGAAAGCACAGAGGGTGGGAGATAGAGAGTGAGAGGGAGAAACAGAGAGAGAGAGACACAGGAGAGACAGAGAACGCAGAGGGTCAGAGACAGAGAGGGAGAGGAAGAAACAGAGACAGAGAGACAGGAGAGACAGAGAGAAACCGCAGAAGGTGAGAGACAGAGATGGAGAGGGAGACACAGAGAGCGCAGAGTGTGAGAGACAGAGAGGGAAAAAGAGAGAGACAGAGACAGGAGAGACAGAGAGAAAGCGCAGAGGGTGAGAGACAGAGAGGGAGAGGGAGATACAGAGACAGACAGAGACAGAGAGAGAGCGCAGAGGGTGAGAGATAGAGAGGGAGAAAGAGAGAAACAGAGACAGGAGAGACAGAGAGAAAGCGCAGAGGGTGAGAGACAGAGGGAGAGGGAGAAACACAGAGAGAGCGCAGAGGGTGAGAGACAGAGAGGGAGAAAGAGAGAGACAGAGACAGGAGAGACAGAGAGAGAGCACAGAGGGTGAGAGACAGAGAGGGAGAGGGAGAAACAGAGAGAGAGCGCAGAGGGTGAGAGATAGAGAGGGAGAGGGAGAAACAGAGAGACAGAGACAGGAGAGAGAGAGAGAGAGCGCAGACGGTGAGAGACAGAGAGGGAGAGGGAGAAATAGAGAGAGAGAGAGAGACAGGAGAGAAAGCGAACACACAGGGTGAGAGACAGAGAGGGAGAGGCAGAAATAGAGACAGAGAGACAGGAGAGACAGAGAGAAAGCATAGAGGGTGGGAGATAGAGAGGGAGAGGGAGAAACAGAGAGAGAGAGACACAGGAGAGACAGAGAATGCAGAGGGTGAGAGACAGAGAGGGAGAGGGAGAAACAGAGAGACAGAGACACAGGAGAGAGAGAGAGAGTGCAGCGGGTAAGAGACAGAGAGGGAGAGGGAGAAACAGAGACAGAGAGACAGGAGAGACAGAGAGAAAGCACAGAGGGTGAGAGACAGAGAGGGAGAGAGAGAAACAGGGAGACAGACAGGAGAAACAGAGAGAGAGAGCGCAGAGGGTGAGAGACAGAGAGGGAGAGGGAGAAACAGAGAGAGAGAGAGAGAGACACAGGAGAGACAGAGAACGCAGAGGGTGAGAGACAGAGAGGGAGAGGAAGAAACAGAGACAGAGAGATAGGAGAGACAGAGAGAAACCGCAGAGGGTGAGGGACAGAGAGGGAGAGGGCGACACAGAGAGCGCAGAGGGTGAGAGACAGAGAGGGAGAAAGAGAGAGACAGAGACAGGAGAGACAGAGAGAAATCGCAGAGGATGAGAGACAGAGGGAGAGGGAGAAACACAGAGAGAGCGCAGAGGGTGAGAGACAGAGAGGGAGAAAGAGAGAGACAGAGACAGGAGAGACAGAGAGAGAGCACAGAGGGTGAGAGACAGAGAGGGAGAGGGAGAAACAGAGAGAGAGCGCAGAGGGTGAGAGATAGAGAGGGAGAGGGAGAAACAGAGACAAAGAGAGCGCAGACGGTGAGAGACAGAGAGGGAGAGGGAGAAACAGAGAGAGAGACACAGGAGAGACAGAGAACGCAGAGGGTGAGAGACAGAAAGGGAGAGGGAGAAATAGAGACAGACAGGAGAAACAGAGAGAAAGCACAGAGGGTGAGAGACAGAGAGGGAGAGGGAGAAACAGAGAGACAGAGACACAGGAGAGAGAGAGAGAGCGCATAGGGTGAGAGACAGAGAGGGAGAGGAAGAAACAGAGACAGAGAGACAAGAGAGACAGAGAGAGAGCACAGAGGGTGAGAGACAGGGAGAGGGAGAAATAGAGAGAGAGCGCAGAGGGTGAGAGATAGAGAGGGAGAGGGAGAAACAGAGACAGAGAGAAAGCACAGAGGGTGAGAGACAGAGAGGGAGAGGGAGAAACAGAGAGACAGAGACAGGAGAGACAGAGAGAAAGCACAGAGGGTGGGAGACAGAGAGGGAGAGGGAGAGACAGAGAGACAGAAGAGACAGAGAGAGAGCACAGAGGGAGAGGGAGAAACACAGAGAGAGTGCAGAGGGTGAGAGACAGGGAGAGAGAGAAACGGAGACAGACAGGAGAGACAGAGAGAGAGCACAGAGGGTGAGAGACAGAGAGGGAGAGGGAGAAACAGAGAGACAGAGACACAGGAGAGAGAGAGAGCACGCAGAGGGTGAGAGACAGAGAGGGAGAGGGAGAAACAGAGACAGAGAGACAGGAGAGACAGAGAATGCAGAGGGTGAGAGACAGAGAGGGAGAGGTAGAAATAGAGACAGAGAGACAGGAGAGACAGAGAGCACAGAGAGTGAGAGACAGAGACAGAGTGGGAGAGAGTGGTACAGAGACATGGAGAGAGAAAGTCAGACAGACAGAGAGCAGAAATAGACAGAGACAAAGAGAGGAGAGACAGAGAGACAGGAGAGACAGAGAGAGAGTGCAGAGGGTGAGAGACAGAGAGGCAGAGGTAGAAACAGAGACAGGAGGAACAGAGAGCAGAGAGAGTGAGAGACAGAGACAGAGAGGGAGAGAGTGGCACAGAGACAGATGGAGAGAGAAAGTCAGATAGACAGAGAGGAGAAAGAGACAGAGACAAAGAGAGGAGAGACAGAGAGACAGGAGAGACAGAGAGAGAGTGCAGAGCATGAGAGACAGGGAGAAACAGAGAGACAGAGACAGAGAGAGAGCGCAGAGGGTGAGAGATAGAGAGGCAGAGGTAGAAACAGAGAGATAGGAGAGACAGAGAGCACAGAGAGTGAGAGACAGAGACAGAGAGGGAGAGAGAGACAGAGACAGATGGAGAGAAAAAGACAGACAGAGAGGAGAAAGAGACAGAGACAAAGAGAGGAGAGATAGAGACAGAGAAACACACAGAGACAGAAAGAAAGAGACTGAGACATATAAAGAGAAAGATAGACACTCAGACAGAGAGAGAGACAGAGAGGGAGAGGGAGAACAGAGGGTGAGAGACAAGATGCAGAGTGACAGAGAAAGAGAAACAGAAAAGAGAGAGAGAGAAAGAGAAAGAAAGAGAGAGAGAGAAGTTGAAGGAGAGGGAGAGCAGAGGTTAGGAGAGACAGAAAGAGAGAGAAACAGAAAGAGACAGAGAGGGAGAGGGGGAGCATAGGGTAAAAGAAAGAGATCCAGAAAATAGAGGGTGAGACAGAGAGAGAGAAAGAGAGACAGAGAGCAAGAAAGAGAGACAGAGGCAGAGGACAGAGACAAAAAGAGTGACAGACAGAGAAAGAAAGACAGGGAGAAAGAGACAGAGACAGAAAGACAGAGACAGAAAAAGAGATTAACAGAGAGAGAGGGTGAGACAGGGAGAGCAGAGGGTGAGAGAGAGAAAGAGAGATAGAGACAGACAGAAAAAGACAGAGAGGGAGAGGGGGAGCAGACTGGAGAAGGGGCCCTGTTGCTGCTAGACAAGGACATGAGAAGGCCCCTGCCCTTCCCCCAGGTATCATGGGGCAGAGAAAGCAGCCAAGTCCCTCTCCCCCAGCATCCATCACCTGGAGCACTTCTCCTGTTGGCACACATCAAACAGGGGGCTGGGGTGGGGCTGCGAAGCAGTTTTCAAGGGCATGGGCTGAGGGAAAGATGGTCTAGGCCATTGTTCAAAGTCAGGGTCATCCTGGAGCCCTGTAAGTGGGGAAGGTGATTGCATAGCTTCTCAGTTTCACAACCCTCTGGGGAAGCACATCAGTCATCCATTGAAGGGCCTGCTCCATCCTTCCCTCTAGGCCTTAGTTCACCCAGCTATCTCATGGTGTCCAGCCCATCCATGACTGACCTCTAGTCCACATCTGTGTGTGAACAGTTCTCATGGTTAAGCCTGCCATGTACCAGTCAGTCATTTTTCATTTTTTATTGAGTGCTTTATTAAGCACCTCTTTCAGCTCAACCCTGTGCTGGGAGCTGGGGGTACAGGGAAAAACCGAAACAGGCCCCACTCCCAAGGAGCTCACGATTCTAACTGGAGTACAAACAGTACATGAATAAATATATCCAGAAGGCCGCTAGGTGGCGCTGCAGTGGATTGAGTTCGGAGCCTGGAGTCAAGAAGACCTGAGTTCAGCTGTATGACTCTGTGCAAGTCACTGTACCTCTGCTTGCCTCAGTTTCCTCACCTGCTAAATAAGGATAATAATAGCACCAAGTTGTTGTGAGGATGAAATGAGAGAATATTTGAAAAGTGCTTAGCACACTGCCTGGCCCACAGTAGGTGCTTCATAAATGCCTGTCTCCTTTCTATAAACTAAATACAAAGTAGCTCAAACCCTGGGGAAGGGTAAGGAGGGAGGGAACCAGAGTCTCTATGAGGTTGAGGTGAGAAGGGGGGTGTCCTAGGAATGGGGGACAACCAGTTCAGAGGCTCAGAGCAAAGAGTTCAGCTGTGTCCCAGAGCCGGAGAAGGAGTAATGTGTGAAGCTAGGCCCTCCACTGGGGCTAGGCTGCCATGGCCTTTAAAGGTTAAACAGCAGAGTTTATATTTGGTCCAAGCCTAGAGGCTGTGGGAAGTCACTGGAGTTTCCTGAGTAGGGGAGTCACATGGTCAGATCAGCACTTAAGGAAAATTGTCGGCAGCAGCCGCTCGTAGGATGCACCCAAGAGGCTAAGAGCCCTGAGGCAGGGTGACCAGTTAGGTGGCTGCCTGGCCCAGAGGTGATGAAGGCCTGAGCTCAGGGGGCAGCTGGCTGTGGACAGGGAGAAGAGGCCCAGCTGAGAGATGTGGTGGAGGCTGAGATGACAAGTCCTACTAACTGAGTGGCTATTTGAAGTGAGGGTGAGTGGCGAGGCAGTCTGGCTTTATGAACCTGGGAGACTGGGAGAAGGGGGAGGTTTGGAAGAGAGGAGGATTTGGGGGGAAGATGGGGAGTTCAGTAGGGGATGGGGCAAGCTGGAGACTCGTGTGGGACATTGGGTCCAAGTCTCTATTGGTGGCTGATGTGGACCCAGTGCTCAGGAGAGAGACTGGGGCTGGATGTGTTACTGATTAAACTTACCTTCGGGTGGGCATGTGGGGAGCCTGAGGCTGATTCCTCGGAAGCAGCTACTTAGCAGCCCGGAGGGAATCTTCTTATTCCTAAGAAGGGATGGAGGCGTGGGGGTAATCGGCCTCCCTTATCTAAGGAGCTACGGGGTGTTTAGCATTTCTTGGCCCTAGAGCACCGTGTAAATGTCAGCTTTTACTTTCCTGATCTCAGGTGGGGTGGTCAAATAGACCAGGGCTACCCTGTCCCCTCCCAGGTAACTAGCTTTGGGCCCTTGGGCCCTGCCTGGCCCATCCGCTCTCTATGGCATCACCCCCTCCACGAAATCTCCCACCAGATAAGCCAGGTGTGTACTGACCATTGTGCCAGGGCTACAAGGAGGAAACATGCCCCAGCCTCCAGTCTTTGGGTAGATACAACAGGTTCACAGAAGCAAATTCCAAGGGATTGCTGGGGGAGGGAAAGTCCTGATTGGCAAGAACTCTTGTACAAAAACACGCAAGCAGGAGACCCTGGGTTGTGTCCGGGTCTCAGCCCAAAGGCTGGTTAGCCAGAGCAGAGAAGAGAAGAGGGGGAGCCAGGAAAGATGGCCTGGGGCCAAGCTGGGAAGGGCTTTGAAAGGCCAGACAGCTTGTAGTTTATACCTGAGCTACTTCCTTGATCGCAGCCTCAGTTTCCTCACCTGTAAAATGGGGATAATAATACTTGTGCTACTATCGCATAGGGTTGTTGAGAGGGAAAACCTTGTAAATTTTAAAGGAGTCTGAATCTGAAAGAAGAAAGAGTGGGGGAGGGGCAGGAGAGTAGGCTGGTGGGGGCAGGGTGCTGAGATTGAACGGATGGAGCTTGAACCAGGGAAACTCCCAGCAACTTGTCATTTAAGCTGGATACAGTTGGCCAACAGGTGCTTGGCTAAATTGTGCACTCCCATCATGCCTCACCTTCTATGGAAAAGAATTTTGGGCTGCCTTAGAGAAAGCCCATAGTGTACGGCTGTTCTCATTGTAGGAGGAGCCCGGCTGAAGGTGGGGAGGGGGTATGGAGGGGTGGGGCATGTTATCTCTGGAGCCTGTTGTCACAACAGAAAGTTCTAAGTAAAGCTGTCCTTTAGGGTGGCAGCTCTCAAACTGTCTGGTCTCCAGACCCCTTTATACTCTTAAAATGATTTAAGGACTGATTCTTCCTCCCTCCCCAAGAGTTTTTGTTTATGTGGCATATTTCTATCCATATTTCCCATATTGGAAATGAAAAAAATCTTAGTGTTATTGTGAAATCTTGACCTTGTCAACTCCATGAAAGGGTCTAAGGGACCCCCAGGGGCTCTGGGACCACACTTTGTGAACTACTACCTTAGGGTATGTATTCATCCATCCATCCATCTTTTACAAAGTCCCAACAGGCTAGGAATTAGGGTTAGAGTTGGAATATGCCAAGCACTGTGTTAGGCACTGGGAAAGAGACAAAGACAGATAAGGCCTCTGTCCTGCCTTCATGGAACTTATAGTCTATCAGAAGGGCTCAACTGCATGCATGCCCAAACATACAGCTATCTAACAAATCCCATAATTATGTAACAAGTGGTTATGATGGAAAGATGGGTGGGCACAAAGTGCTCTATTCAAGGTGATGTGAAACTTGTGGTCAGAGTCTTACTGGAGCTGTATCTCCAAGGATGGGGAGGGTTTCTAAAGAGAGGGATGCAGGAAAAAGGAGGAAGAGGAGGGTGCTTGAAACATAAGGAATAATTTGGGCAAAGGCTGAGAAATAAAATTAAGATTGACCAGGGTGAGAGAGGAAGGAGCAGCAAGGAGGAGTTTTGAGTGAGATCAGAACCAGGGTCGCCATGTTTTTTTGAGGGGGGAGGGAGGCCTTGAATGCCAATTTGAGGAATTTGGCCTTGTGAGTGCTAGGAAGGAAGCCTCTTTGGGGCTGGGGAATCACCTTTCCCCCAGTGTTGGAGGCCTGAGGGGGAGGGTCTGGTTTAGGACTTCTTATTCTTAGCTTTCTGATTCTCTGGTTGGTGTCTTGCTCCTACTGTACTCCTTTTTGAAATCGTCTGATAACTAGTCACTTGGGCCTCAAGTTGTAGTCTGATAGTTTAATTAATAAAAGCAAGTAATAGCAAAGAAATCCAGTGACAGTGACACAGTTCCTAGTGTCCGTTCAAGCCAGCCACAGCCTTCTAGGCTCCTCCCAACTTCCCCCGGGACAGATGGTTGTCAGTCTAGCCCAAGCCCACCCAATAGTCAAGGGGCCTGAGGCCAACCTAGGGAAGTGGAGAGTGCTGGCCAGTAACCTGCCTTCCAAGGGACTTACTTAGCGCCGGAGTGTAGCCTCCCAGAGTAAGTGAAATCTGCCCAGAGGCGTGTTTCTCAACTGAAATCCAGGGTGGCCTCCTCTTGCTGAGATCCTGGACCATGGGTGAGGTCTTGGGTAATATGGAAGCACAAACAACATTCTCAAGTCCGTCGTTGGCTAGAGTATGGGGCTCTGTCATCCACATTGCACAACATCGACATCGCACTGCTCCAGTGTTTGAGAGGGATGGGAGACAGCAGAGCCCCAGCCCCACCAGTGCCCCACCAGCTCTCAGCAGCATGTGGCCATGGCCTACGTTGGGCCTGTCACTTCAGTGGCCTTCAGCCTTTCTCTGCTTTTTCTCCTTTCTCTCCAGGTTCCCTCTCAAAAGTCCATCTGCTACGACGTGGTCGCCCCTCTGGTGATTACGTGTCCTGGGTGCCACGCATCTCAGGAAGAAAGAGCACCTGAAATTTTTCCACTCCATCAGCTCGCTGGCCAGGTATGGAGACATCCCTTCTTCTTAAGCATGTGCAAGGAATTTGAGTCCTAAGATGGGAAAGCGGGTGAATAAGCTCAGCTAGACTGCATCTTGGTGAGCCTTCCCCATGGCTCTCTGAACATTTTCCACCCTCCTCAGCTGCTTAACAGTTCTCTTTTACTTTCCTTCCCAAGTCTCAGAGAAAGAGGTATCATGGAACAGAACTGGTAGCCAGTGTTGACTCGGGAGATGGGATGGAGCAGGGAGAGAGAGGAGCCTAATTCTACCTCTCACTCCATCTCAAGGCAGGTCTCTCACCTCTTGGTAGTCAGCAAGGCAGGTGCTCTCAGACCTGGGCCATATTGACTTTTGCTTCCCGGTATTCCTTTGGTCACAGGGGAGTTGGAGGGGGCAGTTATTGAGAAGTGACAGCAACGTAAAAAAATCAATAAAACCTTTCTTTAAAAATGAAAGAGGTATCTTTACTCCCCTCTGCTAACTCCCACCCTTTGACCTGTGCCTAGTTTCCAGCCCCTGCTCCAGAGCCTTGCTTCCTCAGAGAGTAAGTTTGTAGTCTACCACCTCTCTGCCCAAAGGAGAACATGGTTTATTAACTTCCTCCAGCAACATCTGGTGGTTCAGGAGAGGAGCAGAAAGGAAGATTATGTGTGTGTGTGGTGGGGGGGGGGGTTTCCTGGGGTCGAGAATTGGCAGGGTGTAAGTAGCAGAGGGATAAGGGGGGCAGTGTCTTGTTTAACTGGTTACCTGTAGGTTCATAACTATTCAAGGGGGAGGAAAGGGAGACCCAAATTGGGCTGACTGAATGGGAGAACTGGAAAGAATGGAGGTGAAGACAGAGCCCATTCATGAGGACTGTGAAGTAGTGATGGACGGGACATTCTAAGAAGGGGGAATTTGCAGATTTCAAGATTTTGGAGGTAGAACAATTCGGAGGCTTGAGGAAGGCTTAAAAAATGACCACTCCTGCTGCTCAAGTGGGAGGCCTGGGTGTTTGAAGGAGCACAAAGAATGAGGGAAGAGGTGGGGTAGTGGAGGGGCAGACTGGGAGGCAGGTACTGAGCCAATCAGAGAAAGGAGAGTGTATAACCTGGAGACATCTGCTCAGACTAAGCCAGCAGGAGAACTTCCCAGCAGAAGAGTTTGGCAGTCTCGAGCCCTAAAAGGGAAGCGGAAGCGGAAGCAGCAGCAGCAGCAGCAGCAGCAGCTACTAAAGAGGGTGACAAAGGATGAGGGACCTTCTGGAGAAAGCCAGATTTTCCTGAGAAGCAAAAGTGTCCGAGCAAGGGAGTCTCCTGCAGCAGAGTCAAGTTGCAGGATAATCAGTCGATAAACATTTATAAACTGCTTACTATGTGCCAGGCATTGTGCTAAGCTCTGGGGATTCAGAGAAAGGCAAAACCATGGTCCTGCCCTCAAGGAGCTCACATTTAAATGGGGGGCAGGGTAAGAACAACTTGTAGATATGTAGAGTGTAGATGGAAAGTAATCTCAAAACGTAGGCACTAGTGGTAGAGGAAGGAAGCTGGGAAATCTAGGAGGAAGACATAAGGAGGGACGGCATTCCGGGCATGGGGAACAGCTAGTACAAAGGCCTGGAGTCAGGAGATGGAGTATAGTGTGTGAGGAATAGCAAGTAGGCCAGTGTGGCTGGATTATAGAGTGCATGGGAGACAAGTAAAGTAAAAGGAAACTAGGAAAATGGGGAGGGGTCAAAATCATCATCATTTTAAAATTTATATTAACATTTTTATATTAACATATATTAATATTTATATTATTGACAAAAACCATGAGGAAAAGATAGAAAAATAAATTCCATACAAGATAACTACAAAATGCATAACATATGTGGAAGTTTACCTACTATACAGGACTTCTATAAATATAGTTAAATAACAGTCTTTACAAAAATGAAGTCCTAAATAATTGCAAAGATATCCATTGTTCATGGTTAGGCTGGACCAATATACTAAAAAATAATGAAACTGTCTAAATTAATCTATAGATTTAGTACCAAGCTAAACAAACCACCAAAGTTTTACTTCATTAGACTGGACAAAATAAAAACAAAATTCAGGAGAAGGAGCAAAAGGCCAAGAATTTCAAGGAACAAAATACCTTTTAAAAACAGAATGGTGGGGGCCTAGCGTTACTAGATCTCAGAGTAAAAGTGTTTGGTACTGAAGTTAAAAATAGAAGATTAGATCAGGAGAAAAGCCTAGAAAAGTCAGACTAGAAGAAGAGCCAATGAACATGGTGGCCGAGGGTTCAAGAAACCCAAGAGCACAAAGTTATGGAGGGAAAGATTTCTTATTCACAAGGCTAAACTGGAAAGCAATGTGAGGGGAACTGGGTTTAGCCCAACAGCTTAGAACCAGGGGTGGGGAACCTGCGGCCTTGAGGCTGCATGTTGTAGTCTAGGTCCTCAAGTGACCCACGTTCCCCACTCACTAAAATGAGTTCCAGTCTCTAGACGTAAGGGGTGGGTCATCATGTGTTCATGGTAGCTCGAGTCTCTGAGACGCATATTCACTTCATTGCTCTTTGCTTTCGACAGGCTTTTCTTCAGCTTACCGCCATCTTGTCTATTAAAGGGTGTGCCTGCCTGCACCTCCATTTTCAGAATTAAGCACTGAGATCTATTTGCTGTAAAGATCAATGAGGCTCTTCTAGGCAATCTGTGACTCACTCTCCACCTCCTGATGCCTGATTAGATGTTAGAGAGTCGGTCCAGTTCCTGCACAATGAGTTGCTTCAAGGAAAGTTGCCTTCTCTTTGGGCAGGCCATTGCTTCAAGCTAAGCTTGGCTACTGGCCTCCTTGAGTGGTTCTTTATCCGCTTGGGGCACTGTGGCCTTAGGACTGCTTTTTTGAAGCCCGATATTCAAACCCACCATCCCTTCTCTCCATCTGTCAGTTCCTTGCTTATGGAGAGCTATAGGAGTTCATTCTGGGCTACCCTCTCAATATCTAGTAACATATCTGTTACTAGACTATCCTGGGTCATCTCCAGTCATCCTGATGAATATCTGGTCACTGGATTCAGATGGTTCTGGAGGAGAAGTGAGGCTGGTGACCAGCACAGCCCTCCCTCACTCAAAACAAAGTCAAGTACAAGTCATGTCATCATTTCTCTGATGGCTTGGTCTTCTTCGGCAATGAAGGATGAACACACACACACACCCTCTCAATGGAGTCCACCAAAGTCCTTGAAACTGCCTCTGACACCTGGAGTATTGGGAACAATACCCACAGTCCTTTGCCAGGTCTTCCAGGACCACCTTGTGTCAATACCCTTCCTCCCTTCTGGGTAAAGACACACTGGACTGTTTGCTGTCCCCCTCACATTTCCTGCAGATTCCTACTACCATGCTTTAGCTACTGCTGATCTGCCCCTGCCCTACCTTTCCCTGCTCTGGCCAACCTTAGGACCCAGTTCACTGCTTTCTGTACTCTCAAAGCTGGAAGCTTCACGGACCAGAAAAAGCACTTTCTACTCTTTTCTGTTCTATTTGAATTCTACTTATCTGCATAATTCCTTATGACTATAGACTGCTTGAAGGCAGAGACCATGTTTTCTTCTGTATCTTCCAAAGCCTCTAAGACAAAGCACCCAGTGGTCTGGGTGTCTATAGAAGCTACCTAGGAAACTGGTGGGATTTAAAAAACCCACCCAGAGAAAAGTGAGGGTTCCAGGAGTCATAGGAAAAGGGGAGGATGGGAGGACAGGGGGAGACAGGGACTGGGAAGGGTCCAGATGGCTGTGTGAGAAGTAGGAGAGAAAGGGCTTTTTTGGTCCAGGCCAGGGTCTCTTTACCTAGGATCTGATAACTAAAAAAAAAAAAAAGGATAGATTTTGAAAAACAAAATCAGTTTCCCTTGTAATCCTATGTACTCTATTTGATGCATTTAAAAAGCTTCTTTTGAGAAGGGGAGGGGGTCATGGCTTCCTCAGACTGCCAAAGGATTCTGTGACAGTAAAAAGGGGAAGAACCCCTGGGTTCCAGGGTCCAATGGGGATGCTGCCATGGTATGCCATTAATGCTGCTGTCTCTCTCAGGTGTATCCCCTTCCACCAGTTGGAGCAAGGGATGGAGAGACTTAGGATAGTCTCTTCGGGGCCTGTCGTGAAGAGGAGGCCCCTACCAATGGCACCTTTCAGGTAGGTCCAGTGCTCTCACCTGCTTCTCCAGGTTCTATCTCTGTCAGATGGAGCTGCCTTAGATGGGAGGAGGCAGTGGGAGGGCTATTGGTACTAGCTCTGGTGGATAGGATGCTGGCCTGGCATCAGGCAGATGTCCTAGCAGGGTGACCTTTGTCAAGTCACTTGATCATTGTTTGCCTCAGTTTCTTGATCTGTAAGATGGGATTTGTAAAAGCACTCACCTCCTAGAATTGTTGTGAGGATCAAATGCGATGACCTTTGGGAAATGTTATATAAATGTGAGCTATTATTATGGGCTGCTATAAGGCAGCAAGGTTTCATTCAGCCCCAGCAACTTCCAAAGGGCATCTAAGGCTCCAAGGGATTATGGTCTGTAGAAGTGAAGGAAGCACCAACATCGTGAAATCATGCTGGGAGTATTAAAGTAAATGTATCAGTCAGCCCCGGCCCTCAAGGAGCTCCCAGTCTAATGGGAAGAGACCACACAAATAGCCATAGACAGACAAGCTATGGACAGATAGGAGAGATTGGAGAGAGCCTCAGAGGGAAGGCACCGGCGACAAGGCACATCCATTGGGAAAGGTTTTGTGCAGACAGTGACATTTTAATGGAGAGCTGAAGGAAGTCATGAGGCAGAGGTGAAGCGAGGCAACATCTCAGGTATGGGAGGCAGCCAGGAAAAAGACTGGAACGTTAGGCCTGGGCCTTGGTGGCTAAGTAAAGGATAGACTAGGGTGAGAAGAGACTCCCCCCCGCCCCCCGCAGCTAGTGCCAGTGTCACAGTGTCACAGCCCAGGTGTCAGTGATGAGGGTCTGCACTAGAGGCAGGGCATTGTCAGGGGAGAGTAGGGGGGGTGCATGCGAGATGTTAGGCACAGGACTTGACCACAGATTGGATGTGGAGGGTGAGACAGAGTGAAAGATCAAGGATGGAATGGAAATTGGGAGACTTGGTACCTGAGAGGAGGGGAGGGGCAGGAGGATGAGTTCAGAGGTCTAACGTCTGCTTCTGACACATCTGATAGGCAGCTGGAGATGCAAGACAGGAGGCTGGCAGAGATGGGCAGGTGTGAGAGTCGTTTTCATAGAGGTGAAAGTCGAATCCATAGAAGCTGAGATTACCAAGCCAAACAGTCCACAGGGAGAAGGGAAGAGGGCCTGGGCCAGAGCCCTGAGGGACACCTGTGGTTAGAGGGGGTGATGGGGAAGAGGAGCCAGCCAAGGAGACTGAGGAGGAGCCATCAGAGAGGGAGGAGGGGGGCCAGGAGGGAGGGGTGTGATCCGGAGGAGGAGCCATCAGAGAGGGAGGAAGAAAACTGAGGGAGGGAGGAGTATTCCAAAAACCTAGAGGAAAGAGAATATCAAAGAGGAGAGAGTGACCACTGGGGTCAAAGGCTGCAGAGAGGGAGGGAGGCCAGGGAGAATGAGAATTGAAAAAGGCCATTGGTTTTGGCAACTAAGAAATCAAGGAGAGCAGTTTCAGTGGAATGATGAGGTTGGAAGCTAGATCAGGAGGGGCTAAAAAGAGAGTTTTCACTCACTTTTGGAGGCACCTAAGGCAGACTCTGGCCTTTCCAAGGAGTCTGGCTACAAAGGGCAGAGGAGAAATAGTTACCAGGGATGGAAGGACCAAGTGAAGGGGCATTGAGGATAGGGGAGCCATGGGCATATTATAGGTAGTAGGAAGCAGCCAGGAGCCAGGGAATGACTGAAGATAAATGAGAGATGGGGATGATAGAGAGGCAACCTGCTGGAGGAAGTGAGAGGGAATGGGATCATCTGTGCAGGTAGACAGTGAGAAGGGTCACTACAATGCATGAGCCTTGGTCAAGGCCAAGACAGTGGCACAAAGTTTGCTCAAAAGCCTGCAGTGGTTTGGGGAGGCCCCTTATTCTGGCATTCAAGGCCTTCCACAGTTTGGTACCATCCTAATTTTCCAGGCTTATCTTACCTTGCTGGCCTCCATATGTGCTACTCTGCATACATTAAACTGTATGATTTACTAGGCTCCATCCATTGTCCTGGCTCCTGGTCTTTGCTCAGGGCCTCTGCCCCAGAAATGGCCTCCCCCCCCCCGCCCCCATTTCTGCATTTTGCAACTCTGCGCAACCTTTAAGACCTAGCTCAAATGTCATCTCCTTTAGGAAGGCTTCCCCGACCCCCCAATCAGCAGCAGCCAGCCCCTCCCTGACCTCATCTATCCCTTACTTTGCAGCTGTCTTATGCAGTCATAATGTATTAGCTTGCAATAGAGTTATTTGTGTATATATTCTATCCTCTGGGAGCCTGTGGGCTCCAGCAGTGTGGGCGTGATGCCTTGCTGAAGCCTCCCATCTCCCCCAGTGTTTGTCGTGCTCTGCCCTTCCTAAATGTAATCTGGAGCAGCCAATGGGAGACTTGGAAGGGGGCTTTGGACACCAGCTGGTCTAAACCTGTCCGACAACAGTGCCCTGGACATTCCCACAAGACCCCCCTTCTCGTGGCCTCCATGGGACCATGAAGAACTAGCCTGATCCATCATGGTGGTGACAGCCTGGTCCTTCAGCTCCATACGGGCAGCTCTCCTCCCCAGCCCTCTTAGCCTTCTCTGGGTCAGTGTCCTTGCCTGATGTGGCATCTGCAACAGAGTGCAGATGGGATCGGTTCAGAACTGCTGGGGCGGGGCCCACCTTTGGGGCTCTCAACACTCTGCCTAAAGGGGCAGTATTTGGTTTGTTACAAGAAGAGCCTTTTTCTGATGCTGCTGGCCATTGCTTGTGTTGTACTCTACTTCACTACAGAAGCAGACCGACAGGCCTTGGGAACTGCTTGGATATGGAAGGAGGAAAGTAAGCTTTTAAGTCTTTGTAAACCCTAGGATCCCCTACAATCCTCAGTGTGAGGATTTCTCTCTTACAGTCGTTCCGAGCAGATGACTTTGGTTGTCAAGAAGTCAAGAAGTGTTGATTAAGAGTCTACTATGTGTCAGACCTTGTGCTAAGGGCTAGAGGTACACAGAAAGGCGGAAGGCAATGCCTGCTCTCAGTCTAATGGGGCAGACAATATTCAAACAAATCAGCCCAAATAGGCCCTAGACAGGCTAAACTGGCAGTACTCAGCTGAGAAGAGGCCCTGCAATGAAGGGAGTTTCTAGAGAAAGTGGAATTTCAGTTTCGACTTAAAGGAAGTCAAGGAGGTCAGTGGGAGGAATGGGGAATGTATTCCAGGCCTGAGGGGAAGCCAGAGATGGAGGGTCTTGTTTGTGGAACAGCCAGTCAGTGGATGGAAAAGGAGGAGAATGTGTCTGGGAGTGAGGTGTAAGAATACTGGAAAGGGAGGAGATGACTAAGTTATGAAAGGCTTCGAATGCCAAACAAGAGTATTTTGTTTTTGACTGTGGGGGCCATAGGGAGCCACTGCAGTTTAGGGAGTGGGGGGGAAAAGGGGGGGAAGACACTTGATCAGACCTGTGCTTTAGGAAGATCCCTTTGATAGCTGAGTGGAGGATAGACTGCAGTTGGGAGAGACAGGAGGTGGGCAGACCCACCAGCAGCTGTTGCAGCAATATAGGCATGAGGGGTCAGCCCAGAGAAGGGGGCATGTTTGAGAGATGTTTCAGAGGTGAAATCAACAGGCTTTGACCACAGCCATGTGGGGTGGGGGTAGAGCTTGATCAAGAAGCCCAGGATGACTTTGGGGTGTGGAGTCTGGGGGATGCTCCCTAACAAGCATCTTTTCAGCTTCTTGAGTTTTCTGTCACTCCCAGAAAGCCACAGCAAGTGTTATTTCTGAGTTTTGTCTGCTCTGACTGGCTCCTTCCAGTAGAGGCTCTCCTAGCAGCTCCCTGAACACTGGCTAGTTGTGCCAAAATGCCCTCTCTGCTGAAACAAACCTTGTTCTGTCATTGGGAGTGTTGGCCACCAAGGGAAAAAGCCTCAAGACCTCTCCTGATCTGGGTGGGGGGGGAGGCATTGAGGGTCTCCTGAGCCTCAGGGCAGGGACTTCCTGTCACTGAGGCCTCTTCTTTTCACCATGGTTCATTTTAGCTTTGTCCAGGACCAGGCTCTCCCTTGTTTTCTAGAATTCCGAGAGTCTCCTCACCACAAACTCTATATTTGAAGCTGGTGACCATAAATACTGACATGGGGTAAGGAGCCATCGTCTTGTCTACCCAAGGAATGCTGTTCCATTTCTTCAAAGCTGCTTTCCTTCCCTGCTCCCAACCCCCAGTTGTTCCAAACTGAGCTCTGGAAAGTATCTGGGTGGGAGATCAGAATCACCCAGGGCTATCAACTATGTACCACAGTTTCTAGCACTTGTCACTAATCCCCCAAGTCTTTCTGTTCAGGGGGAGGAAGAGTGATCCCTATATGTACCTAAGCTTAAACTCTGTAACATAATAATACAGCATCAAATCACAAGAAAGGCTGCCCTCTCTCAGCCCAGGGTCCCAGGATCATTGGGCTCTGATTGGTAAGCAAGGTCATGCTTATCCTCCCTTATGTCACTTCACAGCTAATAATAGATAGTATTTATATAGCTGAGGTTTGCAAAGCACTTTATATGTGTTCACTCATTTGATCCTCATGACAACCCTGTGAAGTAGGTGTATTATTAGCTCTGTTTTACAATTGGGGAAACTGAGGCAAACAGTTAAGTGACTTGTCCAGGGTTACAGAGCTAGTAAGTGTCTAGGGCTGGATTCATGTCCTGCCCTTTAGGTGTCACCCAGCTGCCTCATAGACCAGATTTCTCCCTCCAATCCTGGTAGAATGGAAATAGCACCAGGTCTAGAGTCAAAAGATCTTGGTTTGAATTCTGGCTCCATTGGTTATTAGTTGTGGTATCTTAGACAAGTCACTTCATTATTCTCGTCTTCATTTCTTCATCTCCCAAATGAAGTTGGACGTGGGGCTCTTTAAGGCTCCCCCTAAAGTCTTAGATGCTTTGGGGCTCTGGGAAAACTCATTCAACATGAATTTATCTAAGTCTTCATGGGATCTATTTGTGTCTCTATCTTGTTCTGCCTCTTGATGGTAATGAGTTCAAAAAGGTTACTAATACTTAGGGATGGTAAGAATGAGTTTTACTAGTCTCAGATGTACTAAAATAAGACTCTTTCTAGCTTCAGGGGCCTTCTGACTCTGGCACTCTGGGATCTGATAAACTAGTCCTTGGCACTTGCCTCCCCATTCCCCATGCCCTCAGTTTACAGATTCCGTCCCTTCACCTCTCACTCAGCCTTCACTTTTCCAGAATTAGAGAACAGGAGGGAGTTAGAGAGGGGAGGAAGGAGCAGAGTGAGAGGGGAAGGGGGAGAGCGAGAGGGGGAAGAGGGAGAGATCAAAAGGGGTTGGAGGAAGCAGAGTGAGGAAGGAGAATAGGAAGGCAGAATGAGTGAGAGGGGAGAAGGAAGAGGGGGAGAGCTAGACACAGGAACGCTGCTTCTCGTTCCACTCTGCAGCCCGATCCCCAAAGCCTTTCTCCTCTCTAGTCACCCCAACCACAGCTCCCCCTCACCCTCCCCAGCCCAAAGGCCTTGTCCCATCCTTTCCCCAGCCTCTTCTCTCAGTACAAACCTCAGCTCCCCCTTCCCCTTTTCCTTTAGTCTCAGAGGAAGGGCCGGCCTTCAGCTTTCCTAAGTCAGCCTTTTGATCTGGGACCTTGATCCTGTCTGGGCCCTCTTCCTGTCTCCTCGAGGTGTCATGGCCTCCCTCCCTCCCTTATTTTCAGTCTTCTCCACCTGTTGAAGGCTCTCCCTAGTCCTCCTAACTGCTTTTTCTCCTGCAGCAACCTTCCAAACCTACCCCTCTACCCAGACTGCTTTCTCCAAGGTTACCAATGATCTGGTCAATGTGAAATGTCACCTTTTTGGGGCTAATTAAGCTCTCTGTACCTTTTGACACTGCCTACCATCTCCCCTCCTTAGGAACTCTCTTCCCCTTAGGTTTGTATACTGTGCCTTGGTTTTCCTTCCTGTCGCCTATCTCTGCCTCTGTGCCTTGTCATCCTGCACTGCTGGAACACGTGGGCTTCCTTCAAGTATATCTCAGGGGCCACCTCCTTTAGGAGGCTCTTCATCCCTCTGACCCTCCCCATTTATTAGCTCGTCTCTGTCTTAAGATTACTTTATATCTATTTAGCACTTAGTTTTGCTCTCCCCAGAGCGCATGGAAGCCCCTTGAGGACAGGGCTAGTCTTTGTTTTATCTTTATTTTTAGTGCCTAGCACAGGGCATTGCACAGAGTATGAGGTCGTTAAATTGCTTGCAGGGTTGTCAGTGTGCTGAACCAGCAGGCAACCTCTCCTGGGTTTTGTTTTTTTATTTTTCTAGTAGGGGCTCTTGAAGAGTGACCAGGGCTGAAGAAGGCATCACCCTTGGACCCTTACTCAAAATGTTTCCAGCTTAGTAGTACCTAGCAGACCTTAGATTTCACAGATGAATTAGGTCCTTTGAGAACCCAGGCTCCTTTCCATATCAGGATAAGGCAATGACATTGGACTTTGGTGGGAAACAAAATTCAGATAAGACTCAGCCTCTTTCCTCAAGGAAACTACAAGTACAATTGTAGTTGTAGAAGGGAGGATTGTAGACTTTAGTGGTATCATCCAACTCTCATTTTACAGATGAGGACATTTTGAGGCTCACAAGCATAGGTGCAGGATTATGAGCTAGGAATGTGAGGACATCTGGCCCACATTCAGTGCTTGCCTATGCTAACGGGTGACTACAAGACTATATGGTAAACATCATACTAGAGACAGAAACAAAGAGGCATTTAGTGCGGTAGTGTGTGTATGTGCCACAACTTCATACCCAGGGTCCTGATTGATAATGGACCACCTTTAATGAGAGTGGGGCAAAAGCATGGAGCATTTGCAGGGCCAACTCCTGGGGCTTTTTCTTCATAAATGGGAGTTGTAGGTGAAGGATTCTGGGGGCCAGCGGGAAGGCAGCAGAGTGCTATAGACCTCCGCCAGTGGAGGGGAAAGAGCTTTAGGTTCAGCCGCAGATTAGCCATTTGCATTAAGCATTTGCGCCCCAAGGGTGCTCATTTGCAAAATGGGGATAACATTTGCCAAACCAGATTGTTGGGAGGATCACATGACAGTGATGTGGAATGTATTTGTAAATGATTTGCAAACTATAATGGCGCCCCGCTCCAACGGAAGAGAGGCCAAGCAACAACCAGTGTGGAGGGCCCGAGTGGGCTGGAGGAGCCAGGGCCCATTCCTATCCTCTAAGTGACCTTGGATAATTAACCTCGAGGTACCTCAGTTTCTTCCTGTGTGTAATCGAGAGGTTGAACTAGGTGGCTTCCGAGGTTCCTTCGAGCTGTGATTGGGTGACCACATCCCAGGCCCCCCGGGAACCATCTGATCTAACCAACAGCCCTCACGAGGATTAGGTGGCTTTGGGGGAGGCAGCCCTTGGCACTCGGGCACGGCCCCCTGGGGGCCCTTGAGGCTAGCTCCAGTGTGTGGAGATGGTGCCAGATGGGCAGTGCGCCTGCATGTTCTTTGGTCGTCACTGGGGGGAGGAGAAGTTGGAGGGCAGGTGGCCCGCTTGGCAGCCTGATCGGGTCTAGCGCAGAGAGCCCCGGATCTGGAGGCGGCAGCGTGCCCGGCTGGGGGCGAGGAGCCGCGCCTCCCTCTTCTCGCCCGCCTGCAGGCGGGGCTGCCAGGCGGCCCGCCCGCCGCCCGCCGCCCGCCGCAGTCCGGGTCCCCAGCGGCCAGGCGCGCAGGGGGTGCTGCTGGTGGGGTGGGTGGGCGGCGGAGGGGGGCCACGCTGGCACGGGCACTGGCACTGGCACGCTCCCGGGCCGCGCGCGTCTTTCCGGCCGAAGGACAAAGGTCACGGAGTGCCAAGGCTGAACAATCAAGCGCCGAAAGGGGCCAAGGCAGGTGCATCGCGCGCCTACCCGGCCGGGGCCGCGCCTACCCGGGGTCGCCGCCGCCGCCGCCGTCGGGCGGGAGGCAGGAGGCAGCCATCGGGTGGGGCCATCGGGCGGGAGTCCCGGCGGCGGCAGCCATGGCAGGCATGGCGGCCGCTGGCGGTAGTCCTTAGGGCCTCGGCGCGGCCGCAGCAGCAGCGGCGGCGGCGGCGGCGGCGGCGGGAGGAGGCGGAGGCGGCGGCGGCGGCGGCGGCGCCTTCGGGGACTGCAGCCTCCGCAGCAGCAGCAGCAGCAGCAGCAGCAGCAGCAGCAGCAGCAGCAGCAGCAGCAGCAGCAGCCTCCGCCTCCGCCTCCGCAGCAGCCTCCGCTGCGAGCGGGCGCGGCCGGGGCGGCGGCCCGGGAAGGAGCAGCGGCAGCAGCAGCTGCGGCGGCGGGGGAAGCACGAGCAGCGGCGGCAGCAGCAGCAGCCGCCGCCGGAGCCCCAGCCGCAGCCGCAGCAGCGCCGCCCGCGCCGCCACCGGGGCCATGGGGGCGGGGCTGGCCGAGGCAGCGCGGAGCCGCCGCTACCTTAAGGGCCAACCCGCGGCCCCCGAGCTGAGCGCCGAGGAGGCCGGCGGCGGCGGCGGGGACAGCGCGGACTGCAGCGGCGACACCGCGCCCAGCACCACCACGGCGCCCAGCACCACCGAGGCCACGGAGAGCGCGGCCACGGGGGGCACGGGCCCCGGGGGCCCCAGCACGGCATCCGGGGGCTGCGGCCTGCTGCTGCTGCGGGAAGGGATCGATGGCAGCGGCAGCAGCGGAGGCGGACCAGGAGGAGGCGGAGAAGAAGGAGGCGGAGGCGGAGGCGGCGACTGTGTCGGCGATGGGGATAGCGAGGCCGACGGCGACACTCTGGCCTTCCCCATGCACACTCTATGGTACGGTGTTCCGGGGCCCCGGTCACGTGACGGGCCCCCCGGGGGGGGTCCCCGCCTGCTCCTCACGTGACCCCGGCCGCCGCCGCCGCCACCGCCGCCGCCGCCGCCTCCCCAGCCGTAGCCGTAGCCGTAGCCGTAGCCCTTGGCGTCGCGAGGCGCGCGCCGCCACCGTCCCGGGGGGCGCGAGCCCTGGCAGACGCGGCCGCTCGCGGCCCTCCGAGCCGGTAGTGGCAGGTCAGAGGCCCCTGCTTCCGGTCCCCGCCCGTCATCGCTCCCCCACCGCTCTCCCCCCAAAAGCCGCCCCCCGCCCCGGCTTCGGCCCGGGCCCCGGCCCCGGCCCCGGCCCTGGCCTCGGCCCCGGCCCCGGCCCCGGCTCGGGCCCCGGCCGCCCATCCGCCGCCGCCGCCGCCGCCGCCGCCGCCCGTGCCCGTGCCGGTGCCGGTGCCGGTGCCGGCCCGGTCCCTGGCCTATGTGCCGCGGAGCGCCCTGGCCAGCCGGCTCGGGGCCAGGATCCGGGGAGACAGCTCGTCCCCGCTTCTGCCACCGCCCGAGTCCCCACCCCGGGCGACCCCTCGTCCGGCCCTGCCCTTGACCCCGACCCCCTTCCCACCGCTCCCCCTGTTCCCTCCGCTCCCTCCCATCGGGCCGGCCTCTGGAGGATGGCCCTACGACTTCGGCCGATGGGGCGCTCCGGCCTACCTGCTTGGGGCCACAGGGTCTGCGTAAGGGGCTGGGTGGGGTCCGGGGCTGGCGGGTGGACGGGCCAGGGCTGGCGGGTGGGGTAAGGGGCTGGCGGGTGGACGGGCTGGAGCCAGGGGAGGGGGCCGTGGCGGGGTGGGGGGCGGGAGGGGGGCAGGGCGGGGCCGGGATTGGGTCGGGGTCGTGGGAACCGATCCAGGGGCCTAATAGAGAGCCTAAGGTCAGTAGTTGTTAGCGGGCGCTGAAGAAACCCTCGGGCTGGGCGCAGGTAGCAGAGCTCCAGTGCAGGGAGCGGTCCTCTCAGCGCTCAGCTGGGAAACTGTATCCATTCTGGTTACTATGTAACCAGTTCTCTGCGGGGGTGCTGATGAGAAGCCAGGTGTGGCCGGACCTGGGCTGGGCTGGGCTGGGCTGGGCTGGGCTAGGCTAGGCTAGGCCGGGGCTGGCCTGGCCTGGCTGGACCCGGCAGGGTGGCAGCCTCCCTCTAGCTCTGTTCCACTGCGGCCTGAGTCAGGGCAAAAGGCTTACATTAAGGGCATGAAATCGATTCCACTTGATTACAAATTAAGCTCCTTATATCTCACCTTTCCAGGATGATGGGGAAAGTGCATTGTTGAGGGCATTTAGAGTGGAACAGCCTCTTTTTGTCACTAAGCAACAGCAGACACATGCCAGGTTGTTCCTGAGAAGCACCTGGCTTACTGGCCTTGGAGTTAGGTAGATCTGGGTTCAGAGGCCTGCTCCTGAAGGCATCTGCCTAGCCTTCCGCCTCTCAATGCCCCACAGGCAACTTTCTGGAAAAACATCCTAAATTTCTCATACTGATAGAATTACATGTCTTGTCTTTCTACACCCCCCCCCATTGTTTATAATTTCTAAACGTTTTTTATTTATGTGGCACTTCAAGGTTTACAAAACACTTGTATTATTTCATTCAACCCTCCTGGGTCCCCAGGAAGGACATTTTGTTATTATCCCCATTTTACACATTAGGAGGAGAGGTTCAGTGACTTACCCAGAGTCAGATACCCAATAATGGTCAGAAGCAGGATTTGAATCCAGGTCTTCTAGGTGCCAAGTCTCACAGCTGATCCTCTAGGTCCCGAGGTCTCTTCAGGACTAGTTAGTTGTCTTCAGGACAAATATTTCGGTGGCTGAATAGCAAAGACTGTTTCCTGGGCAGGAAGACAAAAGGGGATTGAGTTTAGGCCAAAAGCCATATATGTAACACTCAGATTCTACCTTAGCCGGGCCCCTTCCCAATTTTGCATTAATTTGAAATTGTACTAGTTGTCATTGGACCATGGATACTCTTTTCTTTTCAAATCTGCAGGTGGGTGATGCCAATCACAGCCATGAAGAAAAAGGTAAGCATCCTAAGACCATCCAAAAGCATCTCTGCATGCAGGATAAAATTCTGAAATGTTTGGGCCAGGGACCTTGGGCCTGGAATGGCCCAGGCATGATCATGCCCCTGCTTCCTCCAAGGCCTTCCGAATCTGGCTCCAGCTGGCCTTCCTAGCCTGCTCTCCTCTTGCTCCTGCATCTCTGACTAGTTCCCATCCAGCACCTTCTGCCTTCCCTGCCCAATCATCTGCCTCTTGGGATCCTTACCCTCCCCTTGGAGCTTCAGCCCAAGTGATGCCTCCTATGGGAGGCCTCTGCCGATTATCCTCCTCCTCCCACTGCCCCCACCCCAACTTGTTATAATTCTCCTTACTCAGAAAATACTTTGTGTTTACTTATCTCTGAGTACTTTCTGTCCTAGAATGTGTCTTCTTGAAAACAAAGACTGAATTGTTTCTTTGTAGCGCAAGACCATTCTTACATATAACCTGCTTAATATGAATGTTGGATCAAATTGCACATGGGTCTTTAATACGTATTGGAATGGAATTTATGCATGTATAATAACTGTTAGTCATTATTGAGTTCGTTATGGGTTTTACTTTTAAGGAACTGTGGTTGTATGTGGTAGGGTATTTGAAAGATAGTTTTACTAAGTTCTCTACTAGAGTCCTACTGTAATACTAGTGGGGAGGCTCTTGAAAAAAAGGGTTTTTAATTCATTTTTTTTCAGTCATCAAGTATTTATTTTTCCTTCTTTCTATCCCCTTCTAAAAAAAAAGAAAGAAAAAGAAAATCCCTGTTACGTGTATGCATAGTCAAGCAAACCAGATTCCCCCAAATGTGTCCAATCCTGCCTCCCTGGTGGGAGGGTGGCAGCTTTCTCTTGGAACCCCTCTTCCTGAGCCTAGCGAGGGCCATTTCAGCTACCTTGAGAAAGCCAGGTCCTTGTAGCTCAGCTGGACTCTGTGGACTGTGGAGCAAAACAAAACACCTTCACCATTTTCCCAGTAGGTAAAACTTCAAGGGAAATGTTTCTTCCTTGTACATTTTACTTAAGGGGGGAAATGTACGAAGGTCTCTCTTTCACAGGCAACCCTGGCATGGTTATTTGTGAATTGGGAAAAAACTCCAAACCAAACTGAACTATCCTTGGCCTTTCCCCATCTGCTTCTCTCTGTTGGGACAGTTTCCTTTATTGGATTGTTTTAGAGAACATCTGGTACAATTTTTATCATTCCTCTCCCAGTATTTACAACCAGAAAGTCTTTTTTTTTGCATTTGGGGATTGAATGTGGTATTTATAATCCCTTGATGTCAAAAACAAGGTTATAAGATTGTGTGTTTACATGTGGATAGGACCTTAACATCCCTCCTCTCCAGTTGTGCAGATTGGGAAACTGAGCCCCAGATTGGGGAAGTGATGGGTCTTGTGTCATACAGGTAGTAAGTTAGTTCTTCTGCCTCCAAATTCATCACTTTGTACTGCTCTGAGTGCAGAAAGCTTAGAGGTCAGCCATCTCCAGGCCCCCCCAAACCTCCCCCCCACTGGTTTCCACCTGAATTTTGGAGAGTGATGGCTTTAGGGGCATATCTTCTCTCCCCATGGACATACACCTTTCACTCAGGTGGTATCTCTCTAGTACCAGGGAGCTCACTCAACTCCAGGCCATGGGCCTGTCAGGTCTAATGATTACATTTAGCTATAATCTGAAACTCTCAGCTGGTTTCCTTGTGGCGTTTGGAGCTGTTCCAATCCTTTCACCTCAGACTTTATCCCAATTCATTGTTACGTAATTGTGACTATAAGAAAGCAGATGGATACAATAGCCTTAAGTCGGTCACCTTCCTGACATTGTAAAAGTGAAGCAGATTTTGGCTGCTATCATTCAAGAGCCATTTCTTTAAGAAAAAAATTTCCTGTTCTCTTTTGGTTTTATATCTCCTTCATTGCCAACTACATCCCTCCCCCTCTCCTGCCCATACTATGTCATAAAGAATTTTCAAAAGTAAGAAACAAAGTCAGGTTAGCAAAAGCAGGAATTCTGTCAGTCAAGGCTGACAGTGTGTGCCGTTCACAAAGTGGTTCTTAAAGCATTTTTCTGTGTGCTCCTGGGAAGGAGAGATGCTAACCTCAAGGAGCTTTCATCATCCTGTCTTTTTTCCTTCTAGGGGCAGCTAGGTGGTACAGTGGATAGAGCACCAGTGCAGGAGTCAGGAGGACTTGAGTTCAAATCTCACCTCAGACACTTGACACTCCCTAGCTGTGTGACCTTGGGCAAGTCACTTAACCCCAATTGCCTCATCCTGGGTCATCTCCAGTCATTCTGATGAATATCTGGTCACAGGATTCAGATGGCTCTGCAGGAGAAGTGAGGCTGGTGACCTGCACAGCCCTCCCTCACTCAAAACAAAGTCAAGTGCAAGTTACGTCATCATCTCTCTGATGGCGTGGTCTTCTTTGGCAACGAAGGACGAGCACACACATCTCTTTCTCCTTCTGCCTAAAAAAAGGATGGTTATATCTCACCTCAATTGCTTAAGTGGTCTCCATGATCAAACTCCAGGCATTTTATCTTAGGGATGGACAGGGAAGATACAGCAGGAATTTCTCTCTCTTTTGTTATTTAGTTCTCTCTCTTGTCTCTCTGTATCTTACTCTCTGTCTCTGTGTCTCTGTTTCATTCTGTCTCTGTCTCACTCTGCCTCACTTTCACTCTCTGTCTTTGGCTCACTCTCTGTCTCACTTTCTGTGTGTCTCACTCTGTCTCTAATTCTCTGTCTTACTGTCTCTGACTCTCTCTTTGTCTGTCTCACTCTCTGTCCTACCCTTTCTCTGTCTCTGTCTCACTCTGTCTCTGTCTCACTCTCTGTTTCTGTGTCTCTGTCTCTCTATCTCACTCTCTGTCTCACTTTCTATCTCTGTGTCTGTCTCATTCTGTCTCCGTCTCAGTCTCTGTCTCTGATTCTCTGTCTTTATCTCTCCATCTCTGTCTCTCTCTCTGTCTCTGTCTCTCTTCAACAACGGGGCTCTTTCTTGAGACTTCCTTGGCCACTGCCAGTGGGCGCCCTGAGCCAGAGGGCACAGACAGGGCTGTAGCTTTTAACAGCCCAGTTCCTTTGGAAGCCCGTTGTCCTGCTGGAGATTTTACATGGGTCCAAGACAAAGTCCCCTGAGACAGTTACAACTTATTTGTGCTTTGTTTCTGGAGCCTGCTCCTATCCTGATATCTCAGCTTTATCAGAATCGGAGTAGACACAGGTGAGAGGGGTGAGAACCTTTAAGTTCTGCTGGGAAAGGAAGGTGAAGAGGGAGGAGGATGCCCGGCACCAAAACAGGACCCTTTGTAGTGCTAGCTGTTCCCCTACTTCATCTTGCATCCCTTGCATTGGTCTTGGATTTTGAGACTCCAGGACTTTTCCTTCAGGACATGTTTTCTCTACACAGGATTATATGTACAGTAAACCTTGAAGAAATGAGCCCGGGCCCTGTGGTGGTCTGGGACAATGACAAGAAGGTACCTGGTACCCAGAATTCCAGGCATCCGACTTGGCCTGGTAAACACCTTCCTGGCGAAGGTTCTTTGCCCTGTATTAAGTCTGGTGTCAGGGCCTGCATTCGTCGTTCACTTTAAGTAAACATTTTGTCTTCTTCTGTTACTTACCAGGTGCTGTTGATGGGTAAGAGCGGGTCTGGGAAGACTAGCATGAGATCAATCATCTTTGCAAATTACATTGCAAGAGACACCCGCCGCCTTGGCGCAACAAGTAAGCTCCTTCGTCTTCGCCTCAGATCCTAAAGCCACAGCTTTCCTAAACAGCCCCCAGAAACGCCTTTGACTTTTGGCACATGTCTTTAGAGGGCTCTTTCTTCAGAGCGCAGCTCTGTTTCCTTAGTGAACCAGACAGCTGCAGAAAATGGCCCCTACTGGAGGAGATGCCGTGTAGCCCAATTGCCAAGGCAGGGGGATGGAGATGGGTGGCTTGTCAGCAGAGGCTGCTGAGCTTCCAGGCCTCGAGGGTTGGTTGGACTGACTTCACTGGGAAATAGACCCTTTTGGTGGAATCTTCTATGGCCCTGGCCCCACTGTCAGGCATAAAGAGCCCAGTACTTTCGAGAATCAAGAGTAGTTAGTAGTTGCTTTGGGGAATATCAGTGGGTGGTTAGAGAACAGCTAGGCTCTCACTACCTGTCACTAGCAGCGAGTGGCTTTAGAGTAGCTTTAGGCTTTAGAGTGGCTAGGGTGGGGAGCCATGTTAGGCTACCTGCACGTGTTTGTGGCCGGTGGTATCATCAACTGCTCGCCTATATACAGATCCACTTGTGGGCTACAGCCAGCCTCCTCCCTCCCTCCTGTTAGGGTGTTCAGTTGGGTAACCCTGAGCTTCTGGGCCCTGGAGCCTTCAGGCCACATGCTGACCCTGATCTGATCCAACCTGAGTCGTCTCTGGGCCCCAGGAGCAGCTTTATTTCACATTCTTTGGCTTTATTTCTTGTTCTGGCTTTTTCTGTCTCTGAGACACTTATGTAGAAGTTTCTAATGGAGCTGGTGGGCCTGATGACAGGAATGTAGTGTGGACGGTTCCTTTGTCCCCCACTGCGTTTTAGCTTGGATAGCTTGTATTCACCAAGCTCTGGAAAGGTATTTTTTGGTCATAGTAACTCTAGTCCTTGGGCAAACCTAGTTACTGTGTAACCATCACTCTGTGATGCCGTGCAGATACATTTGTCAGCTCCTGGCGAGGCAGCCTTTTGATCACTTTGTTTTCCTTCCTTGCTTGAGTTCTTCCTGCTTTCGTTCTCTGCTTTCATTCCACCAGTGGCTGTCTTGGGGTGGAGAGGTGCTTTGTCACTTAGGGCAGTCACCATTCTTTGGGGGTGGCCTAGTGCCCTGGCCTTTCTAGTCCTTCATAAGTCCCCAGAATATTATTCACATGTCACAGAAACATTGATTGAATCTTGAAAGTGGAAAGACAAATCCGGGCTCGCCCTGGGTGGCCTTTAGCCTCTCTCCTCGCACGGTTTAACGGGGAGGGATACTTTGATGTAAGAGAAAGGTCTGACCGAGGAGTCAGGAAGAGCCAGATTCAAAGCCTGCTGCCTGTGCTGTGATTACCAGTTGGAGTTAGAGACTAGTCTTCTCCCTCCCCTTCTGTTTTCAGCGAGTTTGGTGCTTTTTGTCTGAGGCGTAGGTCTTCCAACAAGTTTGTTATTATTATTTCGGTACGATCCAGCCTTGGCCAGAAGGCAAGAAAGAAGGAAACCCCAGCATTCAGTAAGCGCCTGCCCTGCTCAGGCACTATGCTAAGAGCTTTACAAATGTTGTCTAATTTTATCCTCACAACAACCCTGGGAGGTAGGTGTGATTGTTACCCCTGTCTTACAGTTGAAGAAACTGAGGCAGACAGCATGACTTGCCCAGAGTCTCACAGCTAGGAAGTATCTGGGGTTGGATTTGAACTGAAGTCTTCCTG
Source organism: Notamacropus eugenii (assembly GCF_028372415.1). NCBI lineage: Eukaryota > Metazoa > Chordata > Mammalia > Diprotodontia > Macropodidae > Notamacropus > Notamacropus eugenii. Next base: position 98,515,959 of record NC_092879.1, on the reverse strand, counting down.
ACTCCAGGCCCAGGGCTCTATCCACTGGGCCACCTAGCTGCCAAAAACTTTTAAGAAACATATGTTTTGCACATGGTAGGTACTTGTAATTTCCAGGCTTTGATGATTTTTTTGCTTTGAGCCATCAACTCGAGGCTCTCCTGGGCTTGATCTTTGACAACTGATCAGAGTCCTGCCCACTGCTACCTGATGCTGTCCTGCCACTGGTCCTGGCTAATTGTGGACAACACAACAGCATACTTAGAGGAGTATTTTAGGGAGATTAGTATGATAGGGAGATGGGAGTTGGCCTAGTGAATGGGACCTTGGAGTCAGACGCTGCTCAGCTATGTAACCGTGGGCAAGTCATTTCAATGCTGACTGCCTCAGTTTCCTCCTTTGTCAAATGAGGGCCTCCAAAGTGTCTGAGACCAGTTCTACTATTGACACTATCCAAGGATGGTAAACAATAACTAGGACTGGGTCACTGCTTTTTCATGTAGGCAAAGTTGGAGGCATGGGAGAGAGGTCAGAGGTGCCTCCAATCTGTGCTCTGTAGTGACCAAGGTAAGAAAGGGCAGGAATCAGTAGTCTGGAGGATTTCATCAAATCTCGGGCTTGAGTGGCAGAGGACCTGAGCTCCAATACCACATGTGACCCTTCCCTTCTTAGGGATTCCGTTTCCTTCTCAGCACAACTGGGGAATTGGACTAGGTCACCTCCAGGGTCCCTTCTAGCTTTTGAATCCATGACCCTCTGAAGGAAAGGATGGAAGAGCTGAGAGGTGTGATCTACCCTTAACAAGGTCTAGTAAGCACCCCCTCTGTGCCTGGCACTGTGCTAAGCCCTGGGGATGCAATGAAAGGCAAAAACACAGTCCCTGTCCTTAAGCAAATCCCAGTTTAATGGGGGAGAGAAAAAGCCAATAGTTATGTAGATTTAAGATTGAGACTTTGCAGTTAGAGGTTAAAGGGGAAGGCCTTGAGGAAGGGAAGGTGGCAGGAAAGTCCTCCTGTAGAAGGGCACATTGGGGCTGAGTCTTAAAGGAAGCCAGGAGGCAGAGGTGAGGAGAGAGAATACTCTAGGTATGGGGCACAGCCATTGCAAAGGTACACAGTGGGGAGATGGAGTGTGAGGTTCTAGAAAAAACAAGGACACCACTACTCCCATAGAATATGGAGGAGAGAAAGATGGAAGATTCTTGTTTGTCCTTGGTGGCATCAGGGAGGTGATGCCATGACATGCATGTGACTTGGATTTGAGGGAGGGAAGGCTGTGCAAAGTCACCAGCCTCACTTTCTCCTCCAGAGCCATCTGGGGCCAGTGAACAGATGTGGATAGAGATGACTGGAGATGGCTCCCAGAAGTTGTGAGAAGACTGTCCAGGGAAGAAGGGGCCAGGTTATGAAGAGCTTTGAATGCCAACTAGAGCAGTTTGTATTTGATTGTGGGGGTAAAAATCAACTCGAGTACATGGAGTAAGGGAATGACATGGTGAGAACTGTGCTTTAGAAAGGTCAGTTGAGGGTAGATTGGAATCAAGGCAGGGCAGCCTGCCTATATTAAGCAACTCTCATGTGTCAGGTACTGGGCTAAGCCCTGGGGATACAAAGAAAGGCAAAAAACCAGTCTGTTAGCAAGAACTTCACATTCGGCGGGGGGGGGTGGGGGGGGGTGGTGGCGAGAAGAATATGTGCATACAAGAAATACGCAGGGTAAATGGGGGAGAATCTCGAGAATGAGGTACTAGTGGCGCAGGCAGGCAGGAAAAGGTCTCTAGAAGGTAACATTGGAACTTAGTCTTGAAGGGGACCAGGGAAACCACAAGGCAGAAGGAAGGAGGTCTGGCCAGTGCAAAGGCAGGAGAAGAGGCTGCAATTTGAAAGGCTTTGCGTGCCAAAGAAAGGACTTTCCAGTTCATCTTAGAGGCGATAGGGAGCCACTGGGTTTTATAGAGTAGTGGGTGCTGTAGGACAGTCACTTGGACTGCCAAATGGAAGATGGAGTGGAGAGAGACTAAGAGAGAGAGCAACCAGAAGGCTACCAAGTTGGGCCTGTGCCGGGCAGCTGCAGTGGGAGTGGAGATGGAAGGTGGGAATGATTGGATGTGGTGATAAGAAGTTGACAAGCCTGGGTGACTGATAGGATGCAGGGACCCTTGACGGGGAAAGGAAATAACGGGAAAATTGGGAAGAGGGAAGGGTTTGGGCAGAAAGATGCTGAATTGGGTTTCAGATGCTCCCAGGACATCCAATGTGAGAATGTCCAGAAGGCAGGTGGTGACATGAGGCTAGAGTTTAGGAATAAGGTCTGGCTAGGTGTGTCCCTATATATAACAAGGAATCGCTGTCATAGAGGCACTAAACCGACCCATGGGAGCTTGGGAGACCACCGAGAAAAGCAATAGAGAGAGAGATGAGGAGAAGGTCAAGAACTGAGCCTGGGGCAGAGGGCCCCTCCAGCTCCGTTAGTGCAGCTGACTTGGCTGAGGCCCCAGTAAAGGAGACTGAGAAGAAACCAGCAGAGGTGGAGAAACCTTTGTTTTAGGTATTTCAAACCATCCTCCTGAGAAAGTGGCCCTTAGACTTCAGCAGATTGCCAGGAGTCCATGACAATACAAGGTTCAGAATCCCAGAATTAGGGAACATGGAGGAGGGGGGCCACTGGTGGCTGCTGGCAAGGTCAAGACTGTGACCCTCTCTGTATGCAGCTGTGGTGGGCCAGAGGAAGCAGTCATGGGAAAGAAGTAGACTGAGGAAATGGACAGGGAGGGTGTTAGAGGAGGGATCAGTGTGTGGGGGTGAAGGAGAGAAAGGCAGTGAACCAGGCAGAGAACTCACTGAGGAAGGAAGGAGACTGACCTAGGGGTCTGTAGCTGGCTAGTGGCCTGTGCAGTCTGAACTAACTGTGATCCTCCAAGGAGGAGCAATTTCTGAAGTGTGGCAGCAGAGGGAGAGTCTGTTGATGGCACTGGGCACTGGGCCACCACACCAAGGTGTCCATTGGAACATGGCAAGACCATGAAGGAGGAGTGAGGAGCCCTGGCTTCTAATCCTCACTCTCCCCTTCCTGCCTTGGGATTCTTTCTTTGTACTGACTGACACTACCTGCTTGGAAATCCTACTTCTCTGGCCTCAAGCATTAAAAGTGCTGAACTCAAACTTAGGAAGACCTGGGTTCCAATCAAGGGCAAGGCAGTTCCTCCTCTGAGTCTCCATTTCCTTGTCTGTAAGATTGGTGCCTGTGGTGTCTTCCTTATAGGGTTGTTGTGACGCTCAAGGGAGATCATGAATGTAAAGTCTTTGGCCAGACGCACATGTTTGCATGTGCACATGCCATTCAGCAAACAGTCTTGGTGACTGTTGGGGGACAGCCAGGTGTGGGGAGGACCCTACCCTAGAACAGCCTGCAGCTTGGGAAGCTGACTCAGAGTTTTCTGTAGGGCCCTGGCCCTGTGCCACACTGGTTGGGCTTTCCAAGGCAGGCTTCCCTCTGTGCTGTCAAAAGGGGAGTCCTGTCCTTGGTGGAATGTCTACCTTGTCTCGCAGCGATTCTAATTCTCTTCTGTCTCTTTTCCAGTTGACGTGGAACATTCTCATGTTCGATTTCTGGGAAACCTGGTACTGAACCTCTGGGACTGTGGTGGGTAGGTTTCATTTGCCTTCTCAGGCACTTGACCAGTTGGGGTATAAACAGAGCCTGGACCTCGACTTCTCCAGCTCAAGGTCTTCCTGACTCCAAGCCTGACCCTCTTTTCTTGCAGTGTCATGAGGGTCAGAGTGGCCCTGGGGTGCACTCTCAGATGTATAACAAACTGAGAGTTAGGTGGGCTGACTAAAGGGACCAACCCAGGAGCCCCAGTCACTGGAGGCTGTGTGTTCAAAGCACCTTTGAGCGCTCTCTGAATTTCCTATCTTCATCATTGGCCTGGTAGCTTGGTTGGATGGCTTTGAGATTTAAGTTGCCACAGCTACCTGAACCCATGCATTTCCTCCTCCTTTAGCCAGCTACTCCCATATCATCTGTTATTGTTTTTGTTGGCTTTTTGGGGGTGGGTGGGAGTGGAGGGCAAGAAAGAAAGTCTTGGTATCAAAGACTCGATAGAAGTTCCATATCCAAAATCCACGAAGGACTGACCTAAATGCCCAAGATCAAGATCCAGCTAGCTCCCAAAGGAACTGTGAACTGATCCAGCCATTTTGGAGAGCAAGCTGAAATTATGCCAGAGAGTTAGTACACTACGTATGCCCTTTGACCCCGAAATACCACTACTAGGTCTGTTTCTAAAGATGGCTGGGGGAAAGGAAAAGAACCTCTGTGTTGGAAGATGTTTATAGCAGGTCCCTCTGTGGTGGCACTTGCAGGAATGTCCATGAATTGGGAAGTGGTTGAACAAGCTGTGGTATATGGTAGTGATGGACCATTCTAGTGCCATGAGAAATGATGACCTCAGGGATCTTAGAAAAACATGAAAAGATGCGCAGAAAGCCATAAAGCAAAATGCCCAAAGATGTGAACAAATACAAGCAGAGGAAAAGAAATCCATTCTTTAATTCTGCTAAAGGGTTCTGGGTATGACACGTGAACCCTGGGTGGAGGGGAAGTGTCTAGTCCCCCACAGGTTTCTCTTTGGCATTCTCTAGTTTAAATGAGCTGGCTTCTCTTCTCGGTGGTAGCAGGAGTACATGTTTTCCACTCCATTCCCCAAAAGCCCACAGACGCAGAGTTGGGGGGAACTCTGTGGAAAAGTTCTGCTTTGGTTGAGCGTCTGCTTGGTCTCTGCTTCCCAGAAAGCCCTCTTAGGCAACGTGGTCTCTCCTGGCCCAGCGTCAAGATGTGGATTACGCTTCTAGCCAATAGTTTAGAGACATTCCTACTCATGCCCAAACCTTTCAGCTTCCTTTCCCACAAATCTCACTGTTTTCAGAGATGACTTGTGGGAGTTTGTGCCTTCTGTTCCAAACCAGGCTGATCCTTCCTTCCCAAGCACCTAGCCATCCTCACTCCTCCCACCCACAGCCAGCTTGTCCTCCTTGGAAATCTCAAGGTACCTGCTCCTTGCATCACGTATTTGTCCACCTTATACGTACTGCCTTTTTTTCTGGAAGGCATGTGTTTGCTTTCCTCCACAAGCTTTCTTGAGTGATGGAAGGGGAAGGGAAATGAGCATTTATATAGTGCTAACCACTATAACACTTTACAAATATTAACTCATTTCATCCCCACAACACCCTGGGAGACATGTACTACTATTTCTCCCTTTTTCCAGTTGAGGAAACTGAGACAGACTTTCTCAGGCTTCAACTACTGCATATATGAGGTTGGATTTGAACTCAGGTCTTCCTGGCTCCCAGCCCATTGCTCTGCCTGCTGCAGCGCTACTTAGCTGCCTCCCTGGTGCCTGATCCAGAAGGAGGTGGTGGGAGGGTGACGTTACAGTCATTCACCAAGTGTTCCTTGGTCTTCTTCAGCCCTGTGCTAAATTCAGGGAGCCTGGCCATAGAAGCCAGTTGGGATGGATGTGGAGGATGCTTCTGCTTCCTCTTCTGTGAGCTTGGGATGTCCTTAGGAAGATGAGGGAGGCCTGCACATGTGAAACATTGGAGCAGCAGGCCATGCCATGCAAGGGAACAGTAGAAAAAGTGGGCCTTCAGGGAGGAAGAGAGACTTTTGTGGAGTTGCAAGAGGCAGGATGGTGAAGAAGGCAGGGCTTGAGCTGCTCCTTGTAGGGAGTGAGGTAGGAGTTGAATGAGGTAGCATATTTTAGCGGCAAGGAAAGGGCTTGGCTGGAGGTAGGGAGGAGGGGTAACAGCTGAGCAAAGGTGTGGAGGTTGGAAGGAAAATCAGATATTCTGGGCACAGTGAGTAGGCTGACCTTATTAGTTTTGGAGGGTTTTCTCAATTCAAGCAGTCCCTCCTTCCCCCGTGGAGTGTTCTAAGGAGCCATGTGGCCAAACACATTTTTGTAACAAATCACCCTCTCCCATGGGAGGAGTGTTACATTCCTGATCAAAGACTTATATCCGCTAAATGATAGCCCAGACAGTGTAGACTGTATCCTAAAGCCCCAAATGGCAAGACTCTAAATCCCTATAATCATTTAAAATGGGGAACTGGAACCTTTAGGGGATATTTGGGGATGGCCTGCCAGAGGCTCCTCAGCTTCTTGGAGTGTTCCAGTTATTCCCTTTTCTCTATAAATTTCCTTGTAGAAAGAAGTCTTAGCTATGGTCTTAAGAGTCAGAGTTGAGATCCCTGCCCCCTTTCACATATGGCTGTTATAGCAGTGGTGTGAACTGTAAATAGGAGCCCCAAAGCTGGGGCGCATCAATCCTCTCTGTCTACTTCTCCCCAGCCAGGACACCTTCATGGAGAACTATTTTACCAGCCAGCGGGACAATATTTTCCGCAACGTGGAGGTTCTGATTTATGTGTTTGATGTGGAGAGCCGAGAGCTGGAGAAGGACATGCATTACTACCAGTCCTGCCTCGAGGCCATCCTTCAGAACTCCCCTGATGCCAAGATCTTCTGCCTTGTGCACAAAATGGATCTTGTTCAGGAGGACCAGCGGGACCTGGTAAGAAACTGTGGCACGGGTCGCTAGCCTGGTGGCATGCCTTGGCCCCTCTTAAAGAGGTGTAAGCAGAACAATGTACTGTTAGCTCCATTTTGGTCATAGGGTAGAGGGGATAGTTAGATAGCCCAGCCATGTGATGGCGCCAAAGAACCGTTACTTGGTTGACAAGGGCCTTTCCCTTCCTGTCTGCTCAGTACTTCCTCTGGGATCGGGAGTCAGGGGTCAGGGTTGGGGTTGGGGCTGGGGCCCAGGAACTAGGACCTAGAACCCAGGACTGTGCCACAACAAGAGAAAGGTTTATGAAATTAGGGATACATGTTGGTTGTTGTATTCTGAGGTCCCACAAAAATTTAATTTAAGATCAACTTGACAAAGAAGTGTTTTAGTTCAAAGCCTTAACTAAATAAACACTCCTGGGCACTCGCAAGATAGGTTTCACCTTGGATTCTAAAATGGACAAACCAGCCAAGGCAAACGAGTCTAACTTGAGCCCCCAATATCTAGGCTTGTGGCCTGTTTTTGTCTCCCCTTAATCTAGGAGTTGGGGTGCTGCAGTGGTTAGAGCTCTGGGTCAGGAGTCAGGAGGACCTGAGTTCAAATCCAGCCTCAGATACTCACCAGTTCTGGTTAAGTCACTTCCCTCTGTTGGCCTCAGTTTTCTCATCTGCAAAATGAGCTCCTTTCTCTGTCCCTTCTCTGATTCTGTGCCCTGGGGCTCAGAAAGGAGGGAGTCAGGAGGTGAGGGATCTGAGGCCATCAGCTGGCTCCTCCTTTTACAGATCTTAGGGAGCTGAGGCCCCCAAAGAAGAGACTCTTCCAACGTCACACAGCTAATACTTGCAGCAGAGGTTGGACTGAAACCCAGGCAGCGTTCAGCCTTCTTTCTGCTGCTCCCAATCCTCCAAGAGCCTGTAGGCAATGAGGGGGCACCACGGAACCCTGAGCCAGGAGGCAGGAAGACCTGAGTTTTAGTGCTGCCTCTGGGACTTCCTAGCTGTATAACCCTGGGCAAGTCACTGAACGTCTCCCTAAGTTTGTTCAACAGTAAAATGGGAATCATAAAAGTGCCTAACACCCTCCCCCACCCCCAGTGTTATGAGAACCAAATGAGGTCATATTTGTGAAAAACTCCTAGCACAATGATTGGCACATACAGGCACATGAAAAGTGCATGTTCCCTTCCCCTTTCCTTCCTTAAAAGAACATTCTATGGCTCCATTGTGTTTTTAGAAAGCTGAGCCAGAAGTTCAAATCCCAGTCTCCTGGCCAGGCCACAGAAGAGGTGCCCATTTGGCTGCAGGCCTGAGCCTGTGAAGGGACTTCTTGTATTCCGGAAGCTCTTTGATGACCATATTTGGAGTTGGAGCCATCTCTGCCCAGTACTCAGGCAGTAGCGGGACTGCATTTCCTAAACTCTTTTCTAATGGAAAGCTCCGTCAGGAAGCTTTGGAACTGATACTGTTCCGAGGCCTTCACCTGTAGGCCCGTGAGGCCGTCAGGATCAGAGCTACTCTGCTCTCTGCTTGGCAGTGCACATCTGGAAGCCCCCATAGCTAAACCGTGGCATTCTTGCCTTTGGTTCCAGGCTCCCTTGGTTCTCCACAAGGCTCAGGTCTGGAGCTCTGCTGTTACCTGTTTCTCCAAGACTTTTCGCTCTGTATCAGGAGGCATATGCTTGCATTTGGAGAAGGAAAAGGCACCTGGGGCCAGTGACCCCACTAGCCCAATAGCAGCTTTTGTATCATATTGGGAGACCCAGAAAATTTGCTTTCCTAAAGCTGTGCTCACGTTACCTGTGTGACCTTGGACAAGTCACTTCTTTGTGGGCCTCAGTTCCCTAAGATCTGTAAAAGGAAGAACCAAGTCTGCTGTGGCAGCTTGTGGCCTCAGATGCCTAGCCCCTGACTCACTCATGCCCTGCTTAGGCCCCAAGGCACAGAAGGGGTACATGATTGGTCCCTAGATGTCTTATTTCCAGAAGTTAGTATTCATTCCTGACCTAGGAGAAAGGAGCAAGAGAAAGCAGAGGGAGAGATAACTGCCTCTGCCAAAGTAGGGGCACCTCTGGGGAGAGGCGCTGTCCTCGACAAATGAAGTTTAGGGGATTGTGAGTACAAGAGAGAAACAATCAGAAAGAAGCACACAAAGATCTTGGGGAGGAAATCGAGGTTCGTTTGCTTGATGCTTTCAATGTTAGGGAAGCACTGGGTTTGCTTTATTGATTACCGTTCCAAAGGGGAATGAGGGTCAAGCCTTGGGTTGGCTCAGTGTGGCCAGAGTAGCAAAATGAGCCTCCTTTCCTCCTCTGTCGTTGCTCTGGCCCTGGGGGCAGCAGTGGAAAGGACAGACAGTGGGAACTCTTTCTGCTTCTATCAAGTTGGTAAAATACTGCTGAGCCATTGGGAGTCATTGGGATGACACAAACACGAGTGTGCTGGAGGGAGCAGGAAGGACGTTTAGGTGACACCTGCTTCAGCAGCCAGAGGCAACTGGCTGAGAACTTACTTAAAACAGACCATTCGTTAGAATTGGGCACTCCCCAAAAGGCTCACTTCCTTCTCCCATTTCACACTTGTTTTGAAGTGTCCTGGGATCTCTTAGCCCCTCCACTCCCTAGCTCCCAAGCCAGTTGAGGGCATATTTCCTGCTGCTTCTCTCAGGCACAAACATTACTAGGTATGTCTCTGGAACTGAGTTTTACTGTTAAAAGAATTTGCACTCGCTTCCATGTACGAAAGGATGGCCAAGTCAGGGGTGAGTGGGCAGCTTCGAGTTGACCTCACTTATGGGTAGTTCTTGCTATTGTACTTCAGTCCTAGCCAGTAGCATGTTTTGGGGGCCTAGAGATAGTGCGCCTCCATTCCTACCTCGATTTCCTTTAAGAAGGAAAACCAGCTGCTGACACTGGATCCTTGGTTTGTTTCCCCAAGGAAAGACAGGAACAATTGTTGGTCAGACATGTTAGATCCTTCTTTTTGTCTTTTCTTCAGATTTTTAAGGAACGCGAGGAAGACCTGAGACGGTTGTCCCGCCCGTTGGAATGTGCTTGTTTTCGAACATCTATCTGGGACGAAACACTCTATAAGGTTGGTACTTTTTCTCTTGAGTTCTCTCAATTGAAAATAGGAATCTCCAAATGATGGGAGAAAATTAACAGAGTGAAAATCTTACTCTGACTCCTGGCTTGTCTAAGTTTTGGAGAAAGAAGGCCCAGAGTGAAAATGAAGCATCACTGGTCACCTGAACAGTTTCCTAATAATATCAGGGATTTTTTGTGCTTAACCTCAGTGAACTTCTGACAGCTAGATGGCACAGTGGACAGAGCACTTGAACCTGAGTTCAAATCCAGCCTCAATCTCTTACTGACCCTGAGACAAGTCACTTCACCAGTGTTTGCTGCAGTGTCTTCAACTGTAAAATGGGAATCAGTAACACTTTTCTCTCAGGGTTTTGGGGAGGATCAAACGAGCTAATATTTGTAAAGCATTTAGCACGGCCCAGATTGCCTTCCTTCCCTCCCCTCCCCCTTCGGAAGTCTCGTCTACATCTGCAGCCACTACATGTATAGGTAGGTATACATGGGAGTGTGTGTATATTATGTGTGTACACACACACACTCCCCCTCCCCCTCCCCTTCCTCCTCTCCCTCTCCCTCTCTGTCTCTTCCTCTCTCTCTCTCTTTCTCTCTCTCCCCCTTCCCCTCCCCCTCTCCCCCTCCCCCTTCCTCTCTCTTTCTCTCCCCCTCTCCCTCTCCCCTTCTCCCTCTCCCCCTCTCCCTCTCCTCTCTCCCTCCTCCTCCCCCTTCTGAAGTCTCGCCTAAATCTGCAGACACTACATGCATAGGTAGGTATACATGGGAGTATGTGTATATTATGTGTGTACACACGTACACACACACATTCTCTCTCCCCCTTCCCCTCCCCTCCCCATCTCCCCCTCCCCATCTCCCTCCCTCTCTCTTTCTCCCCCCTCCCCTCCCCTCCTCCTCTCCCTCCCCCTCCCCCTTTCCCTCTCCCTCTCTCTGCCTCCCTCCTTCTCTCTCCCCCCTCCCCCTCCCCCTCTCCCTCCCTCTCCCTCTCTCTTTCTCCCCCCTCCCCTCCCCTCCCCTTTTCCTCCCCCTTTCCCTCTCTCTCTCTCTCTGCCTCCCTCCTTCTCTCTCTCCCCCCTCCCTCTCCCCCTCCCCCCCCCTCCCTCCCACACCCCTTTAGAAAAGTTTTGCCTTTCCCATCCCAGCTCACCACTTTCCCCCAGGCAACGCTAAAGGAGTTAAAGGGCTTGCTGAATTTTAATGACCTGTGGTGGCCTGGATTTTTTCCTTCCAAATGTTAATGAAGGCATCCCAGAATTGAACAAAAGTTTTTAATTGGAGTAACAATCAGTGGCTAATTTCTATTCCGTTTCATTCTTTCCCTCCCTTCTTCCAGTGGACCTTTGGCCCCAGGCTTAAAGCCTGAGCCTTTATTGGAGAGTTCTGTGAAAGAAGGAAATCCTACCTCTAGGGACTTGCCAAGGGGAAGAAAATCTTTGTAGCCAGGCCTGGTTAAACTAGAATGCTCCCTGGCCTCTGGGTTTCCGCAGCTACCGCTCTTTGCGAAACTTTGTGTTTTATGGTGGCTGTCCCTTTGCAAATAAATGTCCCCCTAAGGTAGCCTTGGGTTTCCTGAAGCCTCCAATTGAAAGGGCAGAGCCAGGACTTCAGCTCTGGTGCTCCTCCTCTCCTCCGGCAGGCCTGGTCCAGTATCGTCTATCAACTCATCCCCAACGTTCAGCAGCTGGAAATGAACCTGAGAAACTTTGCTCAGATTATCGAAGCGGATGAGGTGCTGCTCTTTGAAAGAGCTACTTTTCTGGTGAGAATGGGGCGTATGTGTGCCATTGGGCATATGTGTATTTGAGCAGCAGGTGCAGTGGCAGCCTTGTTTCCCACCGGGGGGGGGGGGGGGGGGGGAGATGATGAGGGGGAGATGATTGGGGGTGGAGGAAGATGATGGGGCGGGGAGCCTTGGTGCTGGTCAGGGCTCGGCCATTTCCCTGGGATCACTGCTTCAGAAGTCAAGTTATCTAGCAGATGACCAGAGTGAGATTCTCTGAACATTTCTTTAGCAGTGAGTAATTTTAGACATTTAGAGGTGTATATCTACATAGAGAGTAACTTCGCTTTGCAGATGGGGTCACTTTGGCAAAGTGGGCGGTGTAAAACATGAGGTAGGCTGGGAAGTCAGCTTCTCCCCAAACTTCTTTGAATGATCAGTTGCTCCGTTGCTTGACAAGGTGGATGGTGGGAGAATCTGCGACCCCAGGCTGAATTCCTTGTCCCAGGAGTGGGCAGGTAACATGCCAGAGGCCTTCAGGTAATTGAAGGGCTCTCATGTAGAACTGAAACCATAATCTCCTCTGGAGGGCAGTGGGTGAGTTGAAAGATTTTGACTCCAAGTACAGGGTAGGCCTTCCTAATCATCCAAGCAGCCTCAAAGTGAAATGAGCTTCCTTGGGTGCTCAGGACATGGGCATCACTGCAGGGCTTCCAGTAGAGGCCAGGTGACCAGTTGTCTGGGATTTGAGGGATGGGTTGGACTAGATACTTCTGAGATTTTGTGACCCTGACTGGGATTTCCTCCCTTCCCCTTGCTTTGCCTCAGCTTCCCCTGCAGTGAGCTGGTTCACTTGTTCTGGTAGCCAGTAGGCACAAAGATGTGTGGCTGAAGAGCTAAATGCCCTTCCTGCCCAGCCTCACACTCAATCTGGGTGCCTTAGGTGGGAGATGCCACCGAGAGCTTAACATCAAATGTCCAGAAAGGAAAACCTTTTCCTTAGTTCTGAGACTTTCCCCAGCACCAGCAAACGATAGGATTTGAATTTCCAGCCCTTTCTGGGAGATCAAACTGAGGATCCACTATGAAAAATCCATATAGCCAGCAGGCACATTAGTCTGCTCTGAGTGAGGGTGCCAACTTTACCTCTGGGTCACAGGGCCAGCTCTGGGGAAATGCTGCCAGTTGTCAGGAGCTGCTACTTTTTACCAAAAACTCTCCTTCTCTGTCTCTCCACAGGTAAAAGTGACTATCTTTCTATCTAGCTATAACCAAGAAATGCCCAAAGCTTCTTGGAAGTGTATTTTCAGTAATTGTTTCGACACTTCAGACACGATGATAAATTCTTCATTATTTTCTTTTGCTTTAGACTTAACTCGGTTTTCAGTGGAATCTTGTGAAATACTTTGAAAAAAGATTAGAATTTAGCATTTTTACAAAGTTCACTTTTTAAACAGTAAGACCCCCAAATAGAAAGTATGTTTGAGATAATGTAATAAAACTACAGCAGAGCCAAGCAGCCTTTTCACCGCGGCAGGCCTGAACAGAACCAGCCCAACGCCTCTTCCATTCGGCAGCTTGAAGATTTCCCCCTTATCCTCCTGGTGTCTGTATCTTTCTCACCATCTCCTGGTTGCCCTCCTCCGATGAATCGGCTGTCCACATGTATCACCCTATTGATAACTCTGAGTCCCTTTGAGATTTTTGAGATGACCCCTCCCGTGCCCTTGGGAACTTGGTTTTTAGGGCCCACTTGCAAGACTTGTCACTTAGCTCTGGAAAGCATCATCAGATTTGATTTGGCCCAGTCTTTTCTCAGCCCAACTTGGTCATTTAGTGGGACATCTCGTTTAATGTCCTTGGTGAATTTGGCCAGCATGCCATTCACGGCTTGTTGTGAGCTACTGATAACTGTGTTGAATTGCGCTGTGGTGGGGGGAAATCTTGAACTCCTCCAAGTTGACATTGAGCCATTGATGACTATTTTTTGCAGCTGGCCCTCCAGTCTGTCCTTGGCCTACCTCAGTGTCCCATTTGGCTTTGCTAAAAGCCCCACCTTCTTGGGGATCATCTTCCCACCAGCAGAGCTCCAATCCTCCCTAATCTGGAACCTAATTTATAGGCTTACGGAGTTTCCGGGATCACTGGGCTAGGTGGCTAGAAGGTGGCAGAGGTTGGACCTGGTCTCAGGTCTGCCAGCTGCAAAGCTTGCCTTCATATCACTTTAGTGACCCTGTCCAAAAAAACCCAATAAGCTTAGTCTGCTCTGATCTGTTTTGTCTGAAGCCAAGCTGGTTTTGTGATTCTCTGCTTCCTTTTCTAGACGTTTATTAACAACCGGTGTTTAGTAATCCATTCTAGGACCAGGTTGCTTTCTTTTTCTGCCTATGAACATCTCAGCCTCTGCCTTTCTCTCATGATCTTGCACCTCTTGGTTCTTCCTGCTGTTGCAGAGATCATCTCTGCTGGCTCATGGGTCACGTAAGCCAGCTCTTTCAGTACCTAAGATGGAGACAGTCAGGCTCTGGTGACTTGACTTCACCAAGGTTATCTGCCTACTTAGTGACTGGCACTGAATGCACTGAAATTGGGTGGCTTTGACGTCTCTTCCTGCTAATGAGCTCAGATCCTCTGATATTCAGGAGAAATCTTTGAGCTGGCCTTTAGCTCTCCTTCTGCTCTTTGTCAATAAAAACACAAAATGATTTTGTTAACTGAAGACCCTCCAGTGCCCAGGTTCAAAGCTGCAGTTGATGCCAGTGGGCCAGGAGTTTATCTTTGGGCCTGGAGTCAGAGAGAACTGCATTCTAGTCTCACCTCTGCCACTTACAGGGAAGCCTCAGTTTTCTCAGCTATAAGATGGGGAGATTGGACTAGATATGGCCTCTGAGGTCTCTTCCAAGTCAAGATGGAATTAGAGCCGCAGCAGCGATCAAATGACTTCCCTGGGATCACACAGCCAGGGTCAAGAGAGATACGAACCTAGTTCTTTTCTGACTCAGCCCCACTGCCTTGTCTGTCTTATTCCTAGTTTTGCCCAGAATAGGGCCAATTGATTGGGATATGCTTGTTTTTAATTAGGGGGGAATGGGAGTTCCCAGGAGGCTGGGTGTTTGGCAGAGATAATGTTGAAAGGACTTTGTGACCTACTTCTCACTCCCCTCCCCCCTCAAAACGGAGGGGACCAGAAGGAGGGCTTTGAACACTCCCTTTATTCCCCCCCTTTCCCCACTCCTTGCTCTTCATCAGGGACACAGCTCGGAGATTTCCACCTTTCCCTGGAACCCCTGGCCTGCACAGTGGGCAGCACCTTCCTCACTGCTGACTTTTGGCACTCTGGCCTTCATTCTTGGGCTTTTATGGAAATAATAGCCCGATTGCCTTTTGGCCTCTGCTAGCCAGTTACATGTTCCTTGAGGGGAGGGATTTTGTGTATTCTAGGGATGTAGAGCTGCTCCATTTCCTTTGGGTCTTCAAATCTGTCCTCTGCCATTCCTTTTATGACCTGGAACAAATCACAGAGCCTGTCTGGGCCTTGGTTTCCCTTCTGGAAAATGAGTAGTATTGATCAAATGACATTTCTAGGGTCCCTTCCAGCTTGAAATTTCCGATTCTAGGCCTTTTACCAGGAGAGTTTAAATTGGGTAAATTGGGTAAATTGTAAGCAGTCCCCAGTGGAAGCATGGGCAGGATTTATCAGTTGGTCATTTAGAGTAGACATTAAAAAACGTTTTAAAATGAGTTTGCCTCCCATGGTTGCCCACCAAAGCCTGTTTATTTAACCCATTATGTAGCTGAGCCTCATGAATAGAACTTATCAAACTTAGAACGTTACTTCAAACTCCCGGAATTTCCAGGGCAGGGGTCCCAGTTGGTGGTGGTGGGGGGTGAAGTGCCTAGGTCTTCCGTGGGTAGCAGCTAATAGCAGGGGGCTGGATCTTCTATGCCAAGGGGATCAGATTTTATTCAGGGGGGGGGGGTCTTTGTCCATCGTGGGCAGTAGCTAGCTATGTCATGAAAAAGTCAAGGATACCTTGGATGGCCATGGAAGACATTTTCCATAGCTACTCTATAGAAGCAGATAAACCAAGTCATTCCACATTATGTTTCAGGGACTCAGATCTATCAGAAAGTCATTTCTTCATTTACCAAGGAGTCCTCAGGATTGTTTGCTAATCCGTATCCCCATTTTCTCCCCCTCCCCCATTAGCCAAGAATCCCAAGTAAAGAGAAGTGTGAGGTTTATCCCTCTCTCAGGGGCACGTACGGAATGCTGAGCCATTCTTCTGTATGACTTGCATGCTGGTTGCACCCCAAGAGAAGAGTGTTTGTCTAAAGGAAAGATGCACTGGTGATGTTAAACCATGGCCTCAAGGACTCTGGGGGGAGACCTAACAGTACTGCAAGATTCAAGTAGTTGCAAATGATTGGGTCAGGCAGCATTTGGCTCTGGGATAGTAGAAAAGTGTTCCTTCAGTGTGTTCTGGTCACATGGCCCAGAGATAGTCCTGATTCCTGCAGTTAGTGGCTTAAGTGAGTGGGAGCCTATACCTCCACAGCTCAGCTGGAGGCTTTGATTCCTCCCTCACTGCATGATCCTAGGCACTTTGAGGTGACATTGAGAAGACTGAGCGTGGCCTTGAGGCTGTATCTGTCTGATGTCATGCATGGAATGTAAGACTTGAAGGAAAGCTCTCCGGTCACAGACGTTTGTAGAAAAGGGGCCTCACCTTATGGGGTGTCCTCACCCAATGGGGCATCCTCACCCCACGGGGCGTCCTCACCTCACGGGGCATCCTGGCTGCTTTCTCTTTCTCCACAGGTAATTTCCCATTACCAGTGTAAAGAACAGCGTGATGTCCACAGGTTCGAGAAGATCAGTAACATCATCAAGCAGTTCAAGCTGAGCTGCAGGTGAGAGCTGTCCATCCGGCTGTCTGTCTGTCCATCCAGCCATCTGTCTGTCCATCTGGCCGTCTGTCTGTCCATCTGGCCATCCGGCTGTCTGGCTGTCCATCCGGCTGTCTGTCTGTCCGTCTGGCTGTCCGTCTCATGGCCACATTCCTGCTTTCCGTAGTGGATGATCTCCATTCAGGCTTGATGTGAGGCCACTTCTTTTAACAAGGCCTGCGCTGCTTGTAGTCTTGCATGGAGAATTCTCAGTTGGTATAGGGTAGGATTTTCATCTGTGTTGTTCATTCATTTCAGTCGTTTCTGACTCTTCATGACCCCATTTGGGGTTTTCTTGACAGAAATACTGGAGTGGTTTGCCATTTCCTTCTCTGGCTCATTTTACAGATGAGGAAACTGAGGCAAACAGGGGAAAGTGACTTGCCCAGGGGCACACAGCTAGTAGGTGTCTGAAACCAGATTTGAACTCAGGAAGATGAGTCTCCCTGATTTCCAGCCTGGAGCTCTACTCACTGTACCACCTGGCTACCCCCTACCTAGTCTGTACTCAGGTTCAGTTCACAGCCTCTGCTGATGTAACTTTGGGCTCACCCCAGTGCATCCTGTGCTGGCTTTGGCTTTGGCTTTGGCAGAATGTGGCATAGAAGAAAAATCAGTGGGTCTGAAGTTGAAAGATTTGGGTTCAGATGTTGGCTCAGCAGCAAGAGCAAGTGTCACCTCTTGAGTCCAAGGTCACTTGGTAACAGATGGAGCCAGGATTGGAGGCCAGATTTTTCTCTTTCCAAGTTCCATGTTCTTTTTTGTGTACCATGCATGGAACATGAGGTATTGGTGATTCACTGAAGTATGAACTGGGAAGCATCCAAGCAGAGGAAACCTTGTTGAGTTTGGTGAAGGGTGCAGGCCCTTTTTTAGACACAAATAGTGGTTTTCCTCCCGGACGTGACCCATGCCAGCCTTCTTCTATGTGGCACTCACCTTGAATGGGGAGCTGCTATGACTCCCAAGTTGTTACTGAGGTATAGGTGTTATTCTCAATGCTTCTGGTCTGCACCAGGGAGTGCTTAATCATTCCATGAAATGAGCATTTTGAGGAGAGTAGACAGTGAATACCAGAATCACCTTATTAAAGATGGAGAGTAAATCATTTTGGTGGAAATCTTCTTTCCAATCTAACAAGAGAGCAGAAAGGAGGGGGACTTTGTTTTCCATTTGAGCAGACCATGGGTAATGGTAGTGTGGCAAGACTGGCGTGTTGAGCCACTAACTTCAAGGAAAGAACCAAGAAAGTGAAAGTTGTTGGTGATTGGTTTGGAAAGAAATGGGATCCTTTCTTGAATGGCGACAGTCAGAAGATAATATATGGATCTTAGAGCTAAAGGACGTTTTGTTCAGGCAAAACACATCAGGTTAACTGATTTTTCCAAAAGCGTTATGGGGTATTGACCTAATTACTCTCCTTTGATTTGCATTCACATTTCAAATAGCATTTTGTGGGTGTTTTCCCATCACTATAATGAGCATCTTTTCTTTTACTATTCTTGGGTTTTGCTCTTAGGTTGTCTTTCCCTTCTGTGCGTTTGAAATTCCGGTCTGTTGTGTTGTCTCTGGTTTCCCTGGCGAGGCTTGCCAATGCACACGCCAGTTTTTCTATTTTGCTCATTATTTTTGTTGTACAGGACATACACTCTGCTCTCATAATTTTCATTTCTTTTTTTGAGCTGCTTAGGAGTAGTGTGTTGTGGTTCTGTGTTCTCACATTCCACAGGGTCCTCTGTCTCATCAGGTGTTGGATCATTTTCCTTGGGTTTGCAGTATTTGTTCATGCCTGAACTAGTTTACTAGATTTGGAAGCCATATTTCCTTCTTTTGTGGACAGTTTTTCCTCTTGATTTATCTGTTTATGTTTAAGGTCTTTGAATTTTCTTGTTCCTGAAATCTTTGGTCCTTTCAATCTCCACTCCCCCTCATTTTCCTTATTGTTCACTTCCTGATTCCCTCCCTTCTGATGGTGGTTTCCTTGGGGACCGGATCTCAATGTGTGTCAGCTTCCTCCCACGCTGGGCATTTCATGGTTCACCAGCCTGGGTTTCTGCCCCAGCTGACTTCTGGGTGGTCAGAACTGTACCCAGCTGGGTGCTGGACTCTTTCTCTCAGACTTGGTGGAGTACTGCATGGCCACACACACACACACACACACACACACACACACAGTCTTTCTGTCTCTCGCTCTCTCACTCTTTCTCTTTATCCCTCCCTCCCTTGCAAAGTGTCCTGTTTTCCTGGTGATCCGTCCCACTCCCTTTGTTCCTTGGTACTCTGTCCCAGCACTGGCAGTTTAGAGCCTTCTTTCGCTAGCACCAGTTCTTCCGAGTTACAGCCTTAGCAGGCTTTTGCTGCTGAAGGACTTTGACCAAGCTGACTGTTGAGGCGTGAGCAAACTTCCACAGCCTGGAGCCATGGTCTTTATGGCACTGGAACAAGGGTGGAAGGCTGGGATGGAGGGTTTTGATGTGAACCTGTTTCATATCCTTGGCTCTGCCAGTATCATCTTGCTGCCAATAGCATTGGAGCTGGGGAAGAGATACTGAGTGAACTCAAGTTCAAGAGCATCAGTTCTTGGGCTCGGGGATTTTTTTTTAATCTTTTGGATTCTAGGTGTCCTAGACCATGGAAATAGCTGAAGTTTCTTTATCTCTGGTGCATCATTTCTGTTTCGGAAATGTTTGAGAGGTTGCAGGGATTGGAGAAAATATCTAGTCTGCCATTTTGTTGCACACATGACCTGGAAGTCACCTGATCATTTGCTTTGGAAGGCAGAATAGCCCTGAACTGCACTGCTTCATTAAGGATCCATGGGCCCAAAGAAATAAGTAGAAAAGATGTGATTGTCTGGTTTTGTTTTTAAATAGCTTTTGTCCTTTCCCCTCCAGCAAGCTGGCGGCCTCGTTCCAGAGCATGGAAGTCCGGAACTCTAACTTTGCTGCTTTCATTGACATCTTTACTTCCAACACCTACGTGATGGTTGTCATGTCTGATCCATCAATACGTAAGTTAGAAAATCAAACAAACACTCTCAAGACTCTCAGTGGTCTCATTTTTCTCTTGCTAGAACATAAAACAATCCACAAAACAGAGTCCAAAAAAATCTAGACTTTAAAAGAAGGTAGAAACAAAATAGCATGCTTTAGGCCTCATGATGCAAATCTTAGGCTGATTAGTGAATGGAGGTGCTGATCTTGGAACACTGAAATGCCAGGTGACTGCTGGATTCTTTGTACATGCCATGATGTTGCCTGTCCTTTTTGCCAACCCAAAGGTTCCATATTCTCAGTTTGTGCTATAGGATGAGAAGGTGTTGGCACCCAGGCTCCAGCTGCTGGCTTCAGAGTTGCCACTGGCTCTGGTGCTAATTCCAGTCTACTCTCCCTTTGGTCTCCTGGGACCTCCTCCTACCTTAGACTGCCAAGATCCAAGAGCCAGGCTCCCATTTAGTACCTAGAACGATTTTCCTTAATTTCAATTGAATTCTTTGGCTACTTATTTGATGATCATGTGAATGTGCAGATGTCTGTCCTGCACTCTTGCCTGAGACCTTTCCTAGGAGATGGAGGTTTGTCAGTGAGGTGTCCATATGGAGTCCCATCACAAACTCTCCTCAGCCTGCTAAGGTATATGTGGGACCTCCCTTTACACATTTGATCAGGTATACCTCCAGCAATACCTGCTGATTGGCTAGTCTGCTCTTACGCGCCTGTCTTTAAAAAAGTCCCCATCTCCTTAGCTTCCCATTCCCATTCTGGATTTGGAATGAGGGACTCACTCTGCCCTAATCTGTTTGCTCAGGAAAGGAAATGTGTGAATCCTTCCCAGCCTCTTGCCTTGGAGCTTGGAAGAAAGGACATTTCTCTCAGTTTTTTGTACCATTTGAGCCCAGTGGCAGCCCTGAAGCCTCCATGTAGCCCTCCTCACTTAAACACATGCAGAAAGTGCGTTGGCATGTGTTTGACCACATGCAAGTGAGCATTTGAATGTATTTCAGTATCTAAACAAGGTGGCTTCTAGATCCAGCAGGAGGCACTTTATTAAGTGTATATCTACTGTGTGCAGAAGACTTTGCCAGGTCCTGAGAAACCAGAGGTTAGGGGAGTTAAAACCACTGCTCTCTAAGTTCAGTAGACAGGACTTAGAAACCAGCTAGATCAGAGTGCTGAAGGAGGAAGGAGCCAAAGGGAATGAATGAATGAATGAATGAATGCTCAGGTTGTGAATCTGGGATGCTGGGTGAATGGCAGGTGATCCCCCAGCCAAATAGGAAAGCCTGAAGGAAGATGCCAACTTTAGGGAAATGAACAATGGTGGGATACCGTCTCTTCCAATTACCCTGTTAGAGATCCCTGTGGTACCCCCTCCAGGAGAATGGAAAATCTGAAATCAGGGACTGTTTAGTCTGTACCAGGCTTGCTGCTCTGTAGACCTACTAGTCTATGACCTGGGATGTGCCTCCTCCTTTCCCCAGCTTCTTCAAGGCTACACCCCAGTGCTAGCTAGCTCCTGGCTGTGGCAAGCACCCACGGTGGCCCTTGTCCCCTCCTTAGGAAACAGCTTGGATGTCTTTGGCCCAGCTTTGCTTGTCAGGAGGGTGGAAGTTCTATGAGAACTGGGCCTGGCACCTGAGAGCTTCTTCATGCTGGTCTCATTCAAGGAGGACTGCCTTAGAACACTTGGCAGTGCTGCTGCTTCTGCTGCCTGTTTTAAAGAGTCAGCCATTTGCTCACCAGTGTGCCTTTTGCTTGCATCTAAGAATGCAAATTGTTCTTTTGTGATCAAAGAGACCTGGGCCCTGGAAAGTTTTTAGGCTCAGTTTCCCTTTGGATGGATTTCTCTGGAATATTTGTGAGCCTTCTCGGCCATTAAGCAGTGTCATAGCATGCGCTTGTAGCCTCGCTGTCTTCTTGCTCTCCTATTACAGTTTGCAGAGTGATTCACACAAACTCTGGATCATTTTGAAAAAAATCTGAGCAGAACCTGTTTCTCTTTGGGGGCTATTTTGGGGGGTGTTGTCGTTATTCACTTTTCTACTTCAGTCCAACATCCAGGTCCCTTCTTTGGTATTGCAACCACCTCCGAGGAACACAAGGGTACAAATGAAACAGGCCAGCCCTCAAGGATCTAAGCCCAGAGGATGGATGATGGCCTGCTCTCCATGCCTACTTGGTGTTCTTTTCTTTCCCCTTATAGCGTCTGCCGCCACCCTGATCAATATCCGCAATGCCAGGAAGCATTTTGAGAAGTTGGAGAGAGTGGATGGACCAAAGCACAGCCTTCTCATGCGCTAAACGTGCTCATGTTTCCCTTTGGGAACCAGCGGAACTCCATTATGTTTGGTCTTGAGTTTGGAGATTTGAGTACTGCTATTATGTATCCAGGCTTTGAGATAAATGCCGCTTGTCACCTCTATATTCTTACCCTGTGCTCCCCCCCCCCTTCCAAATAAAACCCAAACATATACATACCCCCTTCCATACACATACACCTACACATGCATATATCCACCCATACCTACAAGACAGTCCCACACCGACACACTCACATATGTAGGAGACCCAAGGGAGCCTGAGAAAGGCCTTCATGGAAAGGGAGGGGCTCATGGGGCACCAGGGAAGGTGACGTGTACATCGTATATTCACATAGTTCTGACAGTTATGCATGCCAAGCCTTTACTTTGGGATGTCTTGCCTCTGATTCTTAATGATATGGATGGAATTCCCCTCTGCTCTTCTTTTAGCAAGATGCTGTGAAGCATTTCGAAATCCCTCCTTGTTCTCAATGGTAAAAGAAAATGTTAACTCCTTAGGGATTCCCAGTTCCCTGAAGATCTTAAGTGCTTCTCTTTTCACTAAATTGTTTTTGTCCTTTTTGCTGTTGGTGCACTCCTGGATCTTCATGAGGCCATCCCCATTTTATTGCTGGAGAATTCCTATGTTGCCTACCCAGTGGCATATTTGTATACGTCTTATGTAATCTGTATTAATCATCGGACAAAATAAAGTACTTCTGGCAACAAAGTGCAAATGTGTGCGGCTTTCTGGGTTTGCTTTTGGAAGGCCTGGTGGTCACCTGATCCTCTTGGCTGTGCTGTCATGGTGCCTGAGCCCCTGCCATGTCAGGGCTGGCCACAGGAGGCACTGGGAGGCAGGGAGAGGCCCTGGCCTCCAGGTTGTGACACCACAGCAGTTCTTGGAAATCTTTTCTTCTGCCCTCAAACCTCCCAGGGCTCCACTTGGTCCCTCCAACTCAGCCAAGAACCTTGGCTCATATTTTACTGAAAAAATCAGTACGCCTAAAGTCCTTCTGGAGGTAGCTTTGTGCAGGGCCCAGGCGTCCCCCTGTCATTCTTTTGGGTCCTCTCTCACCCTTAGCCCGTCTTCCTTAGTGGTTTTGGGAAATGGGACAGCAGATTGCAAAAGATGATCAGGAAGGTTCCTCCAGCTCTAACAGAAGGCAGAGGTGCCATGCCCCTCATGTCATAGGCCCTTGGGCAACCTGGTGGAGAAGCCTGTGGGCCCCTTCTCAGAATAAGGCTTTGAAATTGATTAGCTTTCATTCAGCTGATGGAACAGTTTCTCCCAGAAGCAAGAGAGCACATTTCCGTGGTTACAGCAGACAGGAGAGTCTGTGTCCACCTTTCCATGTACAGAGGTTCCATAAAAAAAGGGGTGGATTTTGCTAGGAAGTAGGAGCCAGAATCCCAGGTGGAAAAGCTCCAACTGGGGCAGCTAGGTGGCTCAGTGGAGATAGAGTACTAGCCCTGGAGTCAGGAGGGACCTGAGTTCAAATCTAGCCTCAGACACTTATTAGCTGTGTGACCCCAAGCAAGTCACTTAATCTCAATTGCCTCTACAAAACGAACAAAATAACAAAAAACTCCAACTGTACCATCATCCTGCTGCCACAGAGGGATATGGATATAAGGCCCAGAAGTGTGAGCCATGGAAAGAAAGATCGCTTGGCCAAACTGCAGGAAATCAGGGATTATATGATTATATGATTATATTATATTATATGATTATATTATATTATATTATATTTGGTATTTGCCAAAGGGCTTTTGGAAAGACATGGGGATGTGGCTGTTTGAGGTTATCACTACATTAGACTGACAATCCTTTCCTACTTCCTCTGGACACTTTGATCTTAAAGTCCAAAATTGGCCAAAGCCAAAGGTTCTGTGAGGGTATCTGATGGGGACAATTCAGTATCCCTTCATCAACAATTCCATTCTATTTGAAGGAGGAAAGTTAGTAGTAAGGGAGGAGAAATTCATCCAGGAGACAAAAACAGTATTATTATGGCTGCTGACACCCCCTCCCCGCCCTGCATTGTTTCAATCCATATACACATGTTTTTGTCTTTCAAGCATTCAGATTAGTTTGAAAGCTGAGATCCCTTGCCAGTCACCACTCTCAGATGTTTCTTATGAACAGAGAATGTCCTTTGAATTCCTGACCTGTTTTTTCTTACTGTTCACATCTATTTTCTTTGCTTTTCCCTCATGTCTGCAGCTCCCCTGATCAGTATCCCCGAAGCCAAGAACTGTTTCCAGGGGTTGGGGAGAATGGGTGTCCCAAAGCTCAGCCTTCTCAAAGCCTGCTTTGGCTCTTGTGACAGACAGTCTTGAAAACACTGGAATTCCCGCTGTGTGATTAGGTTTGCTTTTGGAGGATGTAGTAATGTCATTATTTATTCAGGCTTTGAGATGAGTGCAGCTCATCACCTTCTTACCCTGGGCTTCTCCCACCCCTGTCCTCCATTAAAAGAGATACAGACCACATCTTCCTACCAACACAAACACCTGCAAAAGTCGTAAAGTCCCCCTTCTCCCCTTTGCCCCCCACATGCCCATATACGGGACGCTATTTACATGGCAGTGAGATAGGGGTTAGAACTTAAACAAGGGCGTGATGCCAAAGGGGCACCCAAGGGCAGGCAATTGGCACATAGTATATGACAACTGATGCAGGCCAAGACCTCGACATTGTGTTCTTTTGCCTCTCATGGGGAGTTTCAAGGATAGAATTCTGCTCTTTTATCAGCAAGATGCTACAAAGCATTTCAAAATCACTCCTTGTTCTCAGTCATGGATAAAATGTTGCTTGTGGGGGATCCCTGGTTCCTCCAGCTTGCAAGTGCTTATTTCTTCATTATTTGTTTCTTATCCTTTAGTCATTGGCAAAAAACTATGATTTTTAATAGTCCGTCCCTCTTTTATTCCTGGGTTCTCACACTCTGAACTTCAGTTTCCCCATCTGAAAAATTGAGATAATGGTATCTATCTCCCAAGGCCACTCTGAAGGACTATGTGCAAACCTGAACTCATAAACATAACTGCCAGTGTTATTAAATGATGGCAGTTACATGGTGCAGTGGGTACAGTATTGGGCCTGAAATCAGGAAGACTCACCTTCCTGAGTTCAAATCTAGCTTC
This sequence comes from Notamacropus eugenii, assembly GCF_028372415.1. Taxonomy (NCBI): domain Eukaryota; kingdom Metazoa; phylum Chordata; class Mammalia; order Diprotodontia; family Macropodidae; genus Notamacropus; species Notamacropus eugenii. Next base: position 98,491,192 of record NC_092879.1, on the reverse strand, counting down.
AGACACTTGCTAGCTGTGTGATCCTGGGCAAGTTACTTTACTCTGTTTGCCTTGGTTCCCTCTTCTTTCAAAATAAGCTGGAGAAGGAAATGGCAAACCACTTCAATATCTTTGCCAAGAAAACCCCAAATGGGGTCATGAAGAGTTGGACATGGCTGAAACGACTGAACAACAAATTACTCAATGAACCTTATTCTCCTATGGAAAATTGGCATGAAATAGCCCATTGGTAGGGGAAGCCTTTCCAAAAGACTTTAGGAGAGAGTTGGCATTCTTTCCAGAGAAGATGGCGCCTGACCTTCTGGGGTGCAAAATCTAGTAGAAAGGAGACAGATCAGTATGAGTATGTGATCATAATGAGATCCCCAGACTCCAACACTGAGACCAGAACTGTCACATGGAACTGCCCTAGCCACCAAGCTGGTCACCTTGGGAAGCTTCCTGCTTCTCCTGGGATTGCCTTCAGATCCTTGGGTGCACAATGGGATATCTCCGCTGCCCAACGAGGAAGGATTTTGTTTTTGGAAATAGCTAAAAGACATTCAAGTCCCCAACGGCGTATACCTGGCACCTAGATGTTGATTCATTGAATGACAGATATTATTTAGGGGTCCAGATAAACTGGGAGAATAAAGTAATCCAAAGGTGAGGACATAAATGATGTCTAAAGGCAATTCCCAAAGAGGGCTCCAAGACTCTTCTGAGCAAGAGTAAGGCTTGAAATACATATACGGCCACCGGAGCTGAGTGTTTTCAAGGACAGATAGCATTTCCCCCTTTATTCTGATTCCAGATAGTTTAGGACCTGGACTTCATGGACAGTATTCCCCAATAGCTAAGCCTAAAGCCCTGGTGGATCGCATCCTTGGTCGGGCCCGTGTATCCATCCCCATGTCATCTATTTGGGTCATCTTTCACTCTTGGCTTATTTCTCCATCTTAACCCGTCTTCCTTAGTGGTTGTGCAAGATGCACCTTGAGGTCCTTCTGGCTCTAACAGCCATTGATTCTAAGGCAGAGAATCCAATCTTTTGTGTAGGGGCCCCTAGGCTGGAGAAGCCTATAGCCCCTTTTCACAATAAAGGTTTTCATTTATTCCATTTCATTCAGCTTGTGGAACGGTTTCTTCCAGAAGCTAGAGAGCATGTTTCCATGGTTACAGATCGTGTACAAAGAGCTTCTATAAACAAGGGATGGATTTTACTAGGAAACAGGAGCCAGAATCCCAGGTAGTGAAGCTCCAACTATCTCTTCCTCCTGCTGCTGCCGATGGATATGAGGCCCAGAAGTATGAGTCATGGAGGGCAAAGCCCCCTGGCCGAACTGCAGATAATGAAGAAGGGTCTTTTGGAAAGACACACAGGTGTGGCTGTTTGAGTCTATTTTAGACCAACAATCCCTTTTCATCTTTCTCCAGTAACTTTTATCTTAAAATGGAAAAACTGACTGGACAAAGCCAAAGATTCTGTGTGTGTGTGTGTGTGTGTGTGTGTGTGTGACTGACATTATGGACAATCCAGTATCTCTTCATTGGCAGTTCCATTCTATTTTCATGAGAAAGTTGTTTGGGAGCAAAAATCTATACAGGGAACACCATAGGCATTGTTATCATGGCTGCAACTTCTGTACCCCCATTGTTTCACCCCAGATCCATATTTTCTTTTCTTTTAGATAATTTTGAGGGCCGAGATCTGCTAGTAATCAGTGTTGATGATGAATGGTCCTCCATTCCAATGATACCATCTACCATATTGATCTGATCTAATTCTCACCTGGAAATGTCCCAGTTTTTGGAAGAGAAGTCAGTGATGACCACAGCTCCCTTACTAGAGGTGAGCTTGCCCTGAGACACTCAGGTTGGCCCCAGTCATTGCAATCTGAAGACAGAGCTAGTGGAAAGGATGGACAGTGGGACATCAGAACACTTGGGTTCTAGACCCAGCTGTGCCACTTTTTGGGTACATGCTCCAGTGGGGCCAAGTGCCTTATGGACCTCAAGGGGTCACTGTGAGCATCAAATGGGATAAGAGGTGGGAAGGCTCTTTATAGAGTTAAGCACTGCAGGAAAGTCAGGTGGTATCATCACCATCCTCATTAATGAGGCAGTGAGTTTCTGGGGAGCCTATGACAGTAGCAGACACACATTAGATGCCCAAGAACTTGGCTGATGATATCAATAGTGACAGTGATGATCCAGTGTTCTTCTAAAGCTGAAATGCTGCTCTGGCTTCTATTTAGCTCTTTGAAGAGGCCTCCAGAGAAATCCCCTTTGTTCCTGGACCAAAAGAACAAGCCTGGTTGGAGCCAAAAACATGTTTCATGGTTTGATATTTTTTCAAAGTTGAAATTGGAATGTAATCTGTGACTGGATTTGGCCCAAAGACATTTCCCGAGTCTGGAGCCTCTTTAGCTGCTTGGGGACAGAGAGTGCTCCTTGTCACTGCCCCTGCCCTGGTCTTTAAAGTTCAGTGTATCTACAGAAGAGAGCTGCTGGTCAGTTGGTCAGTCAGCAAACATCTCCAATAAACAGAAAATATTGGTCAGCTTTCCCACCAGGTTTGTTTTTGTTACTACTGCTCACATCTGTTTTCTTTCCCCAGTCACTTCTGCAGCCATCCTGATCAATATCCTCAATGCCAGGAAACATTTCCAGGGCATGGAGAGAGTGGATGGGCCAAAGCACAGCCTTGTCATGCCCTAAGTGTCCTCGTGTGGCCATTTTGGAAATGCTGGGATTGTTGTGATTTGGTTTGGTTTGAGGTTTTGAGAATGTGATCTTGTCACAGTGTATTTGGCTTTGAGATAAATGCTGCTCATTACCTCTGCTTTTACCCTGTGGAATTCCCATCCTCCTCTATAATAGCCTCTTTGGATTCTTCCCCCTACACACAAACACCTGCACACACATATATTGGCAGACCTTTAGCTCCATACATAATAAAGTTCCCCAAAGACATGCCTACATCTATGAAGGACACTATTTACAGGTCTTCTGGTGGAACATTGACAAGGGCTTTGCCTAAAATGAGGAGTTCATAGAACACAAGGCCAGGGGACTTGTTCAGTCATTTTTTCAGTTGATCCCATTTAGGGTTTTCTCAGTAAAGACACTGGAGTGCTTTGCCATTTCATTGTCCAGCTCACTTTACAGATGAAGAAACTGAGGCAAACAGGGTGAAGTGACTTGCCCAGTGTCACTCTGCTTGTAAGTGTCTGAGGTCAGGTTTAAACTCAGGACCATGAGTCTTCCTAACTCTAGACCTGGCACTCTAGCCGCTGCAGCCCTGCTTAACTGCCCGAGGGGTCTTGTACACAGTGTAAAACTTCCTTTTAGCAGTCACTCTGGCCACAGTCTTTATTTTGGGATATTTTGTTTCTCACTGTAATTTCAAGGATGAAATTCAGCTTTTTAAAAAAAAATCAGGAAAATGCTACGAAGCCTTTATAAATCCCTCCTTCTTCTCAGTCATGGAATGTCAGGCCTAGAGGCCTAAGGGCTACCTGAGTCTTACCTTACCTATCGCAGGTCTTCGGCTGGCCAAACTGGATAAACATATGAGAGAAGAGACTTTCCAGAGTCGAACAAGGGTTAGGCTTTATTCCGGGTCTTGGTTACATGTGCAGGGTGAATTCTTCTTTAGGAGAGAGGAATCCTCTTCCCAAGGAGGCAAAGATCTTACAGTAAGAGAATGGAAATGGAAGAGGGGAGAGGGGAGAGGGAAGAAAGAAGAGAGGAGAGAGGGAAGAGGGGCCTTCTGTCCTCTAAGGGCCCCTCAGCGCTAAGAGCGCCTTCAGGCTTTCCTGACCCTACTTAAGCTCTCCCGCTGCATAGTTTGCGCCTGAATACCTTGCCTGTTAGACAACAATAGGTGTGCTCAGACCCCGGGCCAATCTCGAGGGCAGGGATGTTCTCTCCCAGCACTTTTCCCACGGGAAGAGGCGGAAATGCACGAGATAGCCCGGTCTCACACCTCAATTCCCTGCTGTTCCCTGGGGGGCCTCATGAGAACTCTAAGGTTTAGAAGTCCTCACCTTTACCTGCCCGAGACTGTCCACATGGAACTGAGCTTACACCCCCAACAATGGAATAAATGTTGCTTGTTAGGGATCCTTCATTTCTGCTGGTGGTTAGGTTTTATCTCTTTATTATTTCTTTTCTATTTCTCATGGGCACAAACCAATGGATTTTCAGGGTTTCATCTTCACTAGAATTATATCTATCTGCTCCCCTAAATATTATTCATCTAAGGGATATGATTTTCAGGTTTAAGCCAGCTTCTGATTGCTTTCTCTTTATTGGGGAAAGGCAGGACAGAAGCTCAAACTTTACATCCAAGACTTGACTCCTTTCCCATTAAACACCAGTTTGACAACGAACACACATATCAGGTAGCAAAGAAATCCATTTATCCAAGTGTAGCAAAAGAGAATATATACTACATTATACAGAGGAAGAACTCTCCCATTGGGAGTGAGGTAACTCAGCCCAAGAGATAGGTAGAGAGACAGAGACAGAAAGAGAGAGAAACAGAGAGAAAGGAGAGAAGCAAAGAGAGAGACAGAGAGAAAGGAAAAAGAAAGGAGAGAGAGAGACAGAAACAGAGAAAGGAGAGAGGCAGAGAGGGAAGGAGGAGACAGGAAGGAGGGGAGGAGAGGGGGAGAGAGAGGCCAAGGGGAAGTTCCCCAAAGTGTCTGGTGTAGCAAACTGGGGGTAGGGACACGATAGAGACTGTCAGATGCTCTCGTGGCAGTTTTTCCCCAGAGGCTTTTCTTCAGGAACCTGACCTGGTTAGTATTGTCCACATCTACTCTCAAGTACGGGAGCCAATGGGACAATTGAAGCTCTCCTCCCCACCCCCAATGCAAGTACAAGGCATTGATCTCCACCGATGTTGAGAGAGTCCGATAACCAGAGTCTTGGAGATAATCTTGTAGAGGGCTCAGGCATCCCCATGTCTGTCTGTTTGACTGTGCTAACCCATCTTCCTGGTTTGGCGGGAGAAGGGACAGTAAGAAGGTTCATGAGGCGATCTTCAAGGTTCCTCCAGCTCTAACAGTCAGGGGTTCAAAGGCAGGGCTTCCGCACATCTTTTTTGGCATGGGCCCACTGGAAAACCTGGTGGAGGAGCTTATTCAGAATAGGGCCTTTAAATATTTAGCTTTCCTTCAGCTAATGAAACCTTTCCCCCTGGACGCAAGACGGGCACCCAAACTGTTCATGTTTCTAGATGCCAAGAGGTTCCATAAAAAGGGATGGATTTGACGGAGAAGTCAGAGTGAGGATCCGAGAGCCAGAAGCTCCAACTGTCCCAACATCCTGCTGCCACAGGCCCATATAAGGCCCAGAACTGTGAGTCATGGGAGGTGAAAGCCCCTGGCCAAAGTGCTAGGAATGAGGAATTCCAAGGGAAAAGACTTGGAAAGATGCAGTGATGTGGCTGTTTGTGGGTATCACTGACAACTGTTTTCCATCTTCCTGGAGGAACTTTGATCTTAATATAAAATTTAATCGCACATTTATAATCCATACCAAATTTCTTACTGTCTCAGGGAAAGATGAGGGGAGGGAGAGAGGGATAGAATTTGAACCTCAAAATAAAAGAAAATGTTAAAAATTGTTTTCAAATGAAATTGGAGAAAAACTAAAATATTTTTTAAAAATCAAAGGACTGATATAGAAAAGTAGCAGTTGTGAGTTTTGAGTGTGTGTGTGTGTGTCTGTGAGTGTATGTGTGTATGTGTATGCGACGTTATGGACAATCCAGCATCCCTTCCACAAAAGGTCCGTTAGATTTTTAGGATCAAATGAGCGAGAAAATTGTATGAGAGGAGAAATCTATCCAGGGAAAAACAAGGGCAATATTAGAATGCGTTACTGCATCCCGTTTGTTTCACACCAGGAGCAAAGGATAGGGCATCAGAACACCTGGGTTCTAGTCCCAGCTGCGCCATCTTTTGGGCACATACTCCAATGGGCCCAAGTGCCCTATGTGCCCAAGTGCGCAATGTGAGGTCATTGTGAGCATCAAATGGGGTAAGAGATGGGAAGGCTCTTTGTAGAGTTAAGCACTGCAGGAAGCCCGCTTGGTATCATCACCATCCTCATTAATGGGGGCCATATGTTTATGGGGAACCTGTGACAGTAGCAGGCACACATTTGATGCCCAAGAAATTAATCATGTTATCACCAGTGATAGTGATGATGACAGCGTTCGACAGCTGAAATGCTGCTCTGGCTTATTACATTTAACTCCTTAAAGGGTGTTGTATTCTTCCTTCCTTCTCAAAGGAAGGACCATGCCATCAGAGAAATGATGACCTGATGTGCCTTTGACTTTGTTTTGAGTGAGGGAGGGCTGTGCAAGGTCACCAACCTCACTTTCTCCTCCTGATCCATCTGGATCCAGTGACCAGATATTCATCAGGATGACTGGAGATGGCCCAGCATGCAAACAGCCCCTTAAAGAGGCCTTCACAGACAGCCTCATTGTTCTAGACCAAGAGATAAGTCTGTTGAATAGTTTTGCTTTGAGACAATAACATGTTTCATGATTTGAAAGCGTTATTGGAATGAAATATTTGCAAAGAAGAAAATTCTTGTTGCTCCATCATTCTAGCTGTGTTTGACTGCTCATGGCTGCATGTGAGGCTTTCGTGGCAAAAGTACTAACGTAATTTGCCATTTCCTTCTCCAGCCTATCTTACAGATGAGGAACGTGAGGGAAACAGGATTAAGTGACTTGCCCAGGGACAAACAACTAGTAAGTGTCCAGGGTCTGAACACTTGAATTTGAACTCAGGTCCTCCTGCCTCCAGGGCTGCTGCTCTATCCACTGCATCATCCATCTGCCCTGAAATGTCGGGATCATTGTGGGGATTCTGGTTTGGTTGGGGTGTGGAGAATGTGGCCTTGTCATTGTACGTTCTGGCTTTGAGAGAAATGCTGCTCATCATGCCCTCTAGATGCTTTCCTGTGCTCTTCCCTTTCCCCTCTAAAACACATACCTCCCTCACTGACACATATGACCTGTGCACACATACCCCACAGGAGCACACACACTCTCACACTTAGGCCACACATATTTGCAGGTCATCCCAATCCTCAGTGGAACCTGAGGAAGCACTTTGTGTCTTAGTGGGGGCTCATGGCACCCAAGGGCAGGGCATTTATATATAACATAATAACTTCACATTGCGTTTCTCTATCTCTAATTGGGAATTCCAGAATAGAAATCTGCTCTTTTACCATCAAGAGGCTACAAAGCATTTCAAAATGACTCCTTACTCTCAGTCATGGAGCAAAATGTTGCTTGTTGGGGGTCCCTAGGTCCCGCAGCTCACAAGTGCTTATCTCTCTATTACGATTTGTTTCTTGTCCCTTGTCCATTGGCAGCTATCTATCAGCCTTCATGGATCTGTCCCTCCTTTATCCCCTGGGGAATTCCTCTAGGAACCCCCATGGCCAGTTTCTGGCAGTCTTCTCTTGCCTGGATTCCAGGGTGGTGGAAGCACAGTATCGATGCAAAGAAACACAATTGTGCCTGACCTGGGATTCTGCTGTGGGATAGCTTGAGGCTTGGTGCCAGGGAAAGGCAAGGAGGTGAGGCCAGAGGTACCCCTGGCTTAGTGGTCTCCTCTTAGCATTTTAGGACCATGTGTTCAAACAGCACTGACTCAGAACCCCCTTTGTGGCAGGGCTAGGCACTGTGGGCACTAGACACAGAACTTCCAAAGGAGAGGCCCTGCCCTCAGGGGGCTCTGCAGAGTTTTGGAGGTCAGTTAGGACACCACACCAATGAGGACAATGCCAGAAAGAGCATGCTAAGGTGAAGGAGGGATGCAGAGTGCTGCAGGGAGACTTTCAGGAGGGGAGAACAGGCTCAGATTAGAGGGAATCAGAGAAAAGTTCTTGAAGGTGACCCCTCAGCTGGTCCTAAAAGGAAGGGAAATTTTCTTTTCTGTCTTTTTAATATTTATTTATTATCATTTTTACGCTTTAAGTTCTTGAGTTATCCTTCCTTCTGTGTATCAGTTCTTTCTCTGCAGGTGGATCATATCTTCCTTCATCTGTCCTTTATGGCTGATTTGAATATAGATGATTCTCAGAAGAGCTGTGTCATTCGCAGTTATTCTTTGAACACAATTGCTGTTCTGTAGACAATGTTCTTTTATTTATGCTTCTTTGACTTTGCATTATCTCATGTGAGTCTCTCCATGATCTTCTAAAATCAGCCTGTTCCTCGTTACTAACAGCATGGTAGCATTCCATCACAACAATACCCTACAACTTGCTTAGCAATTCCCTCCGTGACAGGCATCCCTTCACTCTCCAGCTCTTTGCCACCAGAAAGAGAGTTGCTATAAACGTTTCAGAACATTGAAGTTCTCTTCCTATTTCCCTGATTGCCTCGGTGTTGCTGGGTCTGAGGGTGTACACATTCCTGTGACAATTGGGGCCTCATTCCAGATTGTTCTCCCAAGTGGTGAGATCAGGTCAGTTTCACCAACAGTTTTTTAGGGTCCCAATGTCTCCACATCCCCTCCAACATTCATCATTTTTCCCTTGTATCCTTTTAGCCAGCCTGATAGATATGAGATGGTGCCTTAGAGTTGTTTTAATTTGCATTTCTCTAGAGCATTTTTAATATGACTCTAGATAGCTTTGATTTCTTCACCCAAAACCTATCTATTCCTCTTCTTTGGCTATTTATCAATTGGGGAATGATTCATATTCTTACGAATCTGACAAAGTTCCCTATATATTAAAGATGTGAGAGCTTTATCCAAGAAACTTTCTATCAAAAAATTTCCCCAATTTTCTGTTCTCCTTCTAATCTTGGCTTATTTTTTGCCTGTTCAATTCCTTTTTCTATGATAGGTTTATTTATATGTTCTTTTTCCTCTTCTGTTAATCTAGGCAGTTTATATTTTTTGTAAGTATTCTTCCAATAAATTTATTGGCATATAATGGGGCATCCTAATGGCTTTGATTTCACCTTAGGGATGTATTCCAATTCACCTTTTCATTTTTGAAACTCCTGATTGAGCTTTATTTTCTCTTTCTTAAAATTATATTAACCAATGATTTATCTATTTTATTATTATTTTATTAAACCAGGTGCTAGTTTCAATTATTCATCCAATGGTTTTTTGACATTCAGTTGCACTAATCTCACTTTGGATTTCTAGGATTTTTAATCTGGTGCTTAATCAGGAATTTTTAATTTGTTTTTTTCCTAGTTTTTTAAAATTGCATACCCAGTTCATTAATCTTCTCTTTCTCTATTTTATTTTATTATTATTTATTTTTAACACAGTTTATAAGAGATAAAACAATTCCAACTTTTGGTCAGGTGATATTTCTTTTTTAAAGCATTTACAATATGGACCACAAAAGAAACATTAGCCAACTGAGACACAGATAATATTTATGTTGCTGACTTCACAAGCTCTTGACCTGATTGTCTCCACAGTGTTACTAAGAATTAAAGGACCCTAACTTATTGTTGTTGGTCTAGAGTCCAATGCCTAATACCTTAATTTTAGACTTACGCTTAACCTTGGATGTTCCCCTACCCATAATCTGTAATTGAATAGATCTGGTATTAAGCTTACAAATCTTTTGACTATAGGACATTGCCACCAATAGTAAGGACTTTGCAGGGAAACAATATCTCCCCAACTTCATGTCAGTTCCAGGCAGGGTTAGATTATCCAGTTGCATTCAGTCAGTCTTAACGTCTGCCAGGGGTCAGAGGGGAAATTGAGTCAGGAGAATCCCACCTCAGCCCATGCTGAACAGGTGCTCTGCCACCCTTCCCTTGAGATCACCTATGCAGTTCATGCCAGCATCTCATCAGCTTATGGAGGCTCAGATCACCTTTCTTGCTATCCATACCTGGAGTTAGACTCAGAAGAACAGTCACTTAATAGTCCCATAGTATCTAAAAATGGCAAGTTCCAATAACCAGGTTTCAGATATGATTATAGTTTCATTTTGGCTAAGGAACATCTTTTGAGGCAGGTCTTAAGTGACTTACATGCCTTTCTATACATGTTCTAGTTCCTGATTAAATGGCAATCCTAAAATCAAATTTACCGTTAAAACCTTGACTTTTCCATCAGTGCCAAATTTTACCCAAGGTTACCTTCCTCTAGGAAACTGAGACTGAAATTCTTTTCTCCAAACTAAAGAGGTCATTGATTTATTCTCAGTAATTAATTCAGTCTATTGTTTTAATACTAATTGCTTTTACCTTACTTTGCAACATGACCACTTTTTCTCCCCATCGCTCCCCTCCCCCCACGTCCTAAAACCTTGCATTCTGATTACTCCTTCCCTCAATGTTCCCTCCCCTCCATCACACCCCACCCCTCTTCTATCCCCATCTTCTTTCTTTTTTTGCAGGGCAAGATGAATTTCCATACCCCTATCCCTGTAGTTCTTATTTCCCAATTATATGCAATAAAAATTCTCAACATTCATTTCTAATACTTTGAATTCTAACTTCTCTCCCTCCCCCCTCCCTCCCCAGCCCCACTGAGAAGGCAAACAATTCAATACAGACTAAATATGTGTTGTTTTGCAAAAGACTTCCATAGTAATCATTTTGTGTAATACTAATTATATTGTCCTCTGTCCTATCCTATCCCCCTTTATTTTTCCCCCCTACAATTGACCTTGTCCCTTCTCGAAAGTGTTTATTTCTAGTGACTCCCTTCTCCCATTTGCCCTCCCTTCTAACATTCCCCTCACTCCACTTGTTGCCTCCTCTCCTACTTTCCTGTGGTGTATATAGATTTTCATATCAATTTAGTAAGAATGTTATTCCCTCCTTCAGCCACATGTGGAGAGAGTAGCTTTATTCCCCCCCCTCCCCTTCTCCCTTATCTCCTCCATTGAATAAGATTTTTCTTATCTCTTTTATGAGTTATAGCCTGCCCCATTCCATTACTCCCTTTTTCTTCCTGGAATTTTCCTCCTTCACCCATTAATTTTTATTTTATTTTATTTTTGTGTGTGTGTGTGTGTGTACAATCTCTCCTACTCCCCAAATACTGAGAAAAGATTCAAGAGTTAAAAATATTTTCTTTCCATGTAGTAATGCAAACAGTTCAGCTTTAGAGAGTCTTTTATGATTTTTCTTTCTGTTTGCCTTTTCATGCTTCTCTTGATTCTTGTCTTGGGAAGTCAAATTTTTAAATACAGTTCTGGTCTTTTCCTCAACGTGAAATCTTGAAATTTGACTATATCAGTGAATGACCATTTTTTTTCCTTGAAGTATTATATTCAGATTTGCTGGAAAAGTGATTCTTGGCTTCAATCCCAGTTCCTTTGACTTCTGAAATGTCCCACTCCAAGCCCTTTGATCTCTTAATGTTGAAGCTGCCAGATCCCGTGTTATCCTGATTGTATTTCCACAATACTCAAATTGTTTCTTTCTAGCTGCTTGCAGTATTTTCTCCTTGATGTGGGAACTCTGAAATTTGGCCACAGTACCCTAGGAGTTTCTCTGTTCGGGTTTCTTTCAGGAGGTGATCCATGAATTCTTTCAATATCCATTTTGTCCTCTGATTCTATAACATCAGGGCAGTTTTCCTTGATAATTACATGGAAGATAATGTCTAGGCTCTTTTTTTGATCATGGCTTTCAGGTAGTCCAATAATTTTTAAATTATTTCTCCTGGATCTATTTTCCAGGTCAGTTGTTTTTCCAATGAGTTGTTTCACGTTATCATCTAGTTTTGCAAACTTTTGGTTTTGTTTTCTAACTGATTGGTTTATCTCATAGTCATTCCTTTCCCTGAATTCAATTCTCTCTTTCAGTGAATTATTTTGTTCAGTGAGCTTTTGAACCTTCTCCTCCATTTGGCTAATTGTACTTTTTAAAGCCTCCTTCTCCTCGTTGGCTTTTTGGACCTCTTTTTCCAGTTGAGTTAGCCTCTTTTTAAAGCTGCTATTTTCCTCAGCATTTTTTTGATTCTCCTTTAGTAAGCTGCTAACTTGTTTTTTAAGGTCTTCTATGGCCTGAGCCCATTTCAAGTTCCCTTTGGAGCAGAGGCCTTGACTTCCTCTGACAGTATGCCTTATTCTTCCTCATCTGAAAGGATGGGGGGAGACACCTATTCCCAAGAAAGTAACCTTCTATGTTCCTATTTTTTTTCCCCTTTTTTGGGCATTTTCCCAGCCAATTACTTGACTTCTGAGTTTTCTCTCCAGTTCTGCCTAGCCAGCGCTTGGGGGCTGATTCAAATGCACTGCTCCCAAGCCTTAGGGGTTTTCGGTGGGGGCAGGGCTGCTATTCAGTGTGAGATTAAGTTCAGCTGTTCAGGTGGGGGCAGGGCTGCCACACCATGTTCAGTTCCCTCAGAGGGTTTACAAGGGGACCTTCAACAATGGACTTGTGTCACTGCCTGCTTTGGGAACCCTTGTCCACTGCTGCCTCTGCTGCTGCCTCCTGAGGGGGCCTGAGTTATGGGGACACCCCGTTCCCCTCTTGGCCAGCTGAAAAGACCCTCTCACTGACCTTTGGCACCTGTGGGTTGAGGGATCTGCCCTGCTGCTGGAGATTCCATCCCTGAAGCCTGCTCAGATCTGCTCCTCTCAGTGCCATGTGGCCAAGGCAGGGCTGGGCTCTGCTCCACGTCTGGTGTGGGACAGACCTTTCCCATCAGTTTTTCAGGTCTCTCTGGAACAGAAATCTCCTCCACTCTGTTGTTCTGTGGCTTCTGCTGCTCCAGAATTTGTTGGGAGTTCTTCTTTACAGGAATTTTATGGGCTGTGGGGTAAGAGCTAAGCGTATGTGGATCTTTCTACTCCGCCATCTTGGCTCCTCCTCTTTCTCTATTTTATTGATGTAAACAATTAGAGATATAAATTTTCCTCTGCTTAGTGTTTTTGCTGCATCCCATAGATTTTGCTATTTTGGCTCATTTTTTTCACTCTCTTTAATAAAATTATTTATTGTTTCTATCACTTGTTCTTGAACTTGCTCATTCTTTTAGATTAGGTGATTTAGCTTCCAATTACTTTTTGATCTGTATTTCCAAACTTCCTTATTAAATGTAATTTTCATCCTCTTATGGTAAGAAAAGGATGTATTTAACATTTGTGCTTTTCTGCATTTAACTGTCAAGTTTTAAATTCCCTAATATATGGTCAATTTTTGTGAAGGTACTATGTGCAGCTGAGAAAAGGTGTATTCCTTGTCGTTCCCTTTACTTCTCTCAATGATATCTAGTTTATTTAAGATTCTCTTCATCTCCTTGACTTGTTTTTTATTCTTTTTTTGGTTAGATTTATCTGGTTCTGAGAGGGGAAGGTTAAGGTCTCCTGCTGTGGGAGTTTTGCTATCTGTTTCCACCTGTAATTTTTTTAGCTTTTCCTTTGAAATGTGGATGCTATAGCATTTGTTCTATATAGGTTTAGTATTAATATTCCTTCTTTATCCATTGTACCTTTTAATGAAAGGGATATTTTAGGAGGTGATGATGAGGTAGTTATATGTTCCCATTCTAGGGGACAAAGAGGCTACACAAATGCACAGAGGGAGAGTTGAGGAGGAACACCTAGGGACACAGGGAAGGGAACAGCAGGGAGTTGGGCTGTAGCAGGACATCTGGGGTGCAGTTGGTGGAGAGCCTTCAATGCCAGGTTCAGGAAAGTGGCTCACCATTCCATCAGGATGAAATAGACTGAAGGTATTTGAGCGGGAGAGAGGACTGGTCACAGAGGTGAGGAAAGAGTGTTATTACCTTAGAGACTATTGGCCAGGCTGAGTTGGAGAGGGCAGACCCTGTAATCCGAGAGACCAAGTCAGGAGGCCTTTGGGATGATTCAGATGACAAGTGGTTGGGGTTTGTATGAGAGGGGTTGCCATGAGAATGGATAGATTGTGCTGCCCAAATACCATCCCAATTGGCCCTTGCGATGCCAAGAGGCATTTGTTGATCATTTTAGGGTAAGAACCTCTAAGATGTTACCATTACCCCTACTATTTTTCTATCCTGTAGCTTTAATCCCTGAAGCAGTCAAGGAAGGTGGGTCCCTGTTGACAGTGGAAAAATACTGTAAAGACTGGAGCTCCAGGGGAGAGTGAGCCATGGCTTGTGGGGCAGAGAGGTCAGTGCCCTCAGGATACTGAAGGAAAAGGTTTACAGGGACAGGATTTTCTGCTTAACAGAGCAGTGGGAAATAGGAGAAGTCAGTAATGACGCAATTGGTAGAGTGGGACCTGATTATAATGGTGACAATCCTGAACCATTCCCCCATGGTCACTGGATGCCCTCACCTTGGATTATTGCAAAAATCCCAAGATTCTCCTTCCCCAGTTCTGGACACTTTCACTGGCTCCTTCCCCCACCCGGGATGCTCTCTACACTCCCCTCTGCCTCCTGCTTCCCTGGGTTCCTTCCAGTCCCCAATAAAACCCGCTTCCTGAGAGAAGCCTTACCAGGCCCCCTCAAAGCCCCTGCCTTCCTTGTGAGACTTTCTGCCATGTCTGCTGCCCTTGTTCTGTTTGTAGAGAGCTGTCTCATCTTTTCTTCCCCAGAAGCTTGCAAGCTCCTTGAGAGCAGATGTGTTTGTTGCCTCTGTATCCCTTTTCTACATGCCAAGAGGTTCCTTAAAAAGACATTAAAGGATTTACTGAGAAGTGAGAGCGAGGATCTGAGGCCCAGACGCTATGACTGCCCCAGGATCCTGCTGCCCCTGGCTGATATAAGACCTGGAATTGTAAGTCCTGGCAGGTGAAGGCAGACCCCTGGCCAAAGTGCCAGGAATGAGGAACCCCACGGAAAAAGACTTGGAAAGATGCAGTGACGTGCCTGCTTGCGGCTGTCACTGACAACTGCCTTCCATTTTCCTCTAGCAACATTTACCTTGAAATCAAATGATTTGATTGCACATTTGTAACCTATATCAGATGACTTACTGTCTCAGGGAGAGAGAAATAGAATTGGGAATTAAAACTGAAAAACAAAGAATGTTAAAAATTGTTTTCAAATGAAATTGGTGAACAAAGTAAAATATTTTTAACAAATTAAATGACTGATGTAGGAAGGTAGCAGTTGTGTGTGTCTTTGTGAGTGTATGTGTGTCTGTGAGTGTATGTGTGTCTGTGAGTGTATGTGTGTGTGTGTGTGTGTGTGTGTGTGTGTGTGACATTATGGACAATCCAGCATCCCTTCCTCAAAAGTTCCATTAGATTTTTAGGATCAGGAGGACAGGAGAATTGCGTGGGAGAAGAAATCTACCCAGGGAACAGCAAGGGCATGATGGGATTGCCTACTGAGTGCCCAGTGTTTCACATGGAATCCATATTCTCGGTTGTTTCAGATTATTTTGAGAACTGAGCTGTTCCGTGCTGGGAATGTGATGAAGAACGGTCATCCACTCCAATGATACTGTCTGCCCTGCTGGGCTGACGTCATTTTCACCTGGAAACTTGTTTTAATGAATAAAATATTTGCAAAGAAGGAAACTGTTGTCGCTCCATCATTCTAGCTGTGTCTGACTGCTCATGGCTGCATGTGAGGCTTTCGTGGCAAAGATATTAATGTGATTTGCCATTTCCTTCTCCAGGTCATCTTACAGATGAGGAACATGAGGCAAACAGGGTTAGGTGACTTGCCCAGGGACACACAGCTAGTAAGTATCAAGTGTCTGAACACTTGAATTTGAACTCAGGTCCGCCTGCCTCCAGGGCTGCTGCTCTATCCACTGCATCATCCATCTGCCCTGAAATGTCGGGATTATTGTGGGGATTCTGGTTTGGTTGGGGTGTGGAGAATGTGGCCTTGTCATTGTACGTTCTGGCTTTGAGAGAAATGCTGCTCATCATGCCCTCTAGATGCTTTCCTGTGCTCTTCCCTTTCCCCTCTAAAACACATACCTCCCTCACTGACACATATGACCTGTGCACACATACCCCACAGGAGCACACACACTCTCACACTTAGGCCACACATATTTGCAGGTCATCCCAATCCTCAGTGGAACCTGAGGAAGCACTTTGTGTCTTAGTGGGGGCTCATGGCACCCAAGGGCAGGGCATTTATATATAACATAATAACTTCACATTGCGTTTCTCTATCTCTAATTGGGAATTCCAGAATAGAAATCTGCTCTTTTACCATCAAGAGGCTACAAAGCATTTCAAAATGACTCCTTACTCTCAGTCATGGAGCAAAATGTTGCTTGTTGGGGGTCCCTAGGTCCCGCAGCTCACAAGTGCTTATCTCTCTATTACGATTTGTTTCTTGTCCCTTGTCCATTGGCAGCTATCTATCAGCCTTCATGGATCTGTCCCTCCTTTATCCCCTGGGGAATTCCTCTAGGAACCCCCATGGCCAGTTTCTGGCAGTCTTCTCTTGCCTGGATTCCAGGGTGGTGGAAGCACAGTATCGATGCAAAGAAACACAATTGTGCCTGACCTGGGATTCTGCTGTGGGATAGCTTGAGGCTTGGTGCCAGGGAAAGGCAAGGAGGTGAGGCCAGAGGTACCCCTGGCTTAGTGGTCTCCTCTTAGCATTTTAGGACCATGTGTTCAAACAGCACTGACTCAGAACCCCCTTTGTGGCAGGGCTAGGCACTGTGGGCACTAGACACAGAACTTCCAAAGGAGAGGCCCTGCCCTCAGGGGGCTCTGCAGAGTTTTGGAGGTCAGTTAGGACACCACACCAATGAGGACAATGCCAGAAAGAGCATGCTAAGGTGAAGGAGGGATGCAGAGTGCTGCAGGGAGACTTTCAGGAGGGGAGAACAGGCTCAGATTAGAGGGAATCAGAGAAAAGTTCTTGAAGGTGACCCCTCAGCTGGTCCTAAAAGGAAGGGAAATTTTCTTTTCTGTCTTTTTAATATTTATTTATTATCATTTTTACGCTTTAAGTTCTTGAGTTATCCTTCCTTCTGTGTATCAGTTCTTTCTCTGCAGGTGGATCATATCTTCCTTCATCTGTCCTTTATGGCTGATTTGAATATAGATGATTCTCAGAAGAGCTGTGTCATTCGCAGTTATTCTTTGAACACAATTGCTGTTCTGTAGACAATGTTCTTTTATTTATGCTTCTTTGACTTTGCATTATCTCATGTGAGTCTCTCCATGATCTTCTAAAATCAGCCTGTTCCTCGTTACTAACAGCATGGTAGCATTCCATCACAACAATACCCTACAACTTGCTTAGCAATTCCCTCCGTGACAGGCATCCCTTCACTCTCCAGCTCTTTGCCACCAGAAAGAGAGTTGCTATAAACGTTTCAGAACATTGAAGTTCTCTTCCTATTTCCCTGATTGCCTCGGTGTTGCTGGGTCTGAGGGTGTACACATTCCTGTGACAATTGGGGCCTCATTCCAGATTGTTCTCCCAAGTGGTGAGATCAGGTCAGTTTCACCAACAGTTTTTTAGGGTCCCAATGTCTCCACATCCCCTCCAACATTCATCATTTTTCCCTTGTATCCTTTTAGCCAGCCTGATAGATATGAGATGGTGCCTTAGAGTTGTTTTAATTTGCATTTCTCTAGAGCATTTTTAATATGACTCTAGATAGCTTTGATTTCTTCACCCAAAACCTGCCTCTGTATCCTTTGTCCATTTATCAATTGGGGAATGATTCATATTCTTACGAATCTGACAAAGTTCCCTATATATTAAACATGTGAGACCTTTATCCAAGGAACTTTCTATCAAAAATTTCCCCCATTCACTGCTCTCCTTCTAATCTTGGCTACTACTGGTTCTATTTGTACAACCCATTTTTAATTTCATATAATCAGCTTTGTCCATTTGATGTCTTTCAATGCTCTCTACTCTTGGTTCATAAATTCTTCTCCTGCCTACGCATGTGGTAGTTTATATGTTATGGTTCTCTTAATTTACTTGTGATCTCTGTCTTTACGTCTAGGTCATGTATCCATTTTGACCTTATGCTGGTAAATGTTGGAAAATATCAGCCCATAATCCCTACACCTAGCTTCTGCCAGACTGTTCCCCAGTTTTCCCAACAATTTTTATCACACACAGAATTCTTATGCCCCAAGCTTAAATCTTTACATTTGTCAAGCCCAAGATTACTCCAACCATTTGCCCCTGTGTGTGGTATGTCTGTTGTCTTCCACTGCTCTGCCTTTCTGTGTCTTAACCAACACCAGGTGGTTTTGATAATTCCTGCCCTCTTCTATACTTTAAGACCTGACACTGCTAGACCTCCTTCCTTCACATTTTTTTCATTACTTCTTGTGGTAGTCTCGAGCTTTTGCTCTTTCAAATGAATTTTGTTATTATGTTTTCTAATTCAATAAAATTTTTTTTTCTTTTAAGTAGAAGAGTGGATCAGTAGAACAGATTGGGAGCACCAAAGCACAGCCTTCTCATGCTCTAAATGTTCTCATGTGACCATTCTGGAAGTGCCAGGATCACTGTTGTGGTTCTGGTTCGGCATTGGCCATTCTGCTTCCTTGAATTTCTTTTTCTTTCCTTATTTCTCCTGCTGTCATTTCTAATGTAATAGTGAACAACACAGGTGACAGTGGGCATCCTTGTTTCACACCTGATCTTCTGGGGAAGGCTTCTAACTGATCCCTGTCATGTAGAATGTTTGCTGCTGGTGTTACGTAGGTGCTTCTTGTCATTTGAAGAAAAATCCCATTTTTAGCTGTGATTTCAGTTGTTTTTTGATAGAATGAGCATTGTATTCTGTGAAAAGCTCTTTCTGCCTCTCTTGAGCTAATCATATGATTTTCATTGTTTTTGTTATTGATATAATCGATAACGTTTATAGTTTTCCTTTTGTCAAGCCATCTTCACATTCCTGGTATAAATCCCACTTGGTCACAATGTGTAATCTTTGTGATACATTGTTGTCATCTCCTAGTTAATATTTTACTTCAGAATTTTCCATCAATATTTATTGATGAAATTAGTCTATAATTTTCTTTCTCTGGTTTTGCCCTTCCTGTTTTAGGTATTGGCACGATATTTGTTTCATTAGAGGTACTTGGTAGGACTCCTTCTTCCTTATTATTCCAAGTAAATGATTTAATATTGGAATTAGTTGATCTTTAAATGTTTGGTAGTATTCACTTGTAAATTTTTCTGGTCCTGAGGCTCTTTTCTTCAGCTTCTTTTTCACCTGTTTAATTACTTTTTCTATAATAAGTTTATTTATGTATTCTTTTTACTCTTCTGTTAATGTCGGTAGATTATCTTTTTGGGAAGTACTCTTCCATTGAATTTATTGGCATATAATTGGGCATCCTAATGGATTTGATTTCTTCATGAGTGTTATGTTCAAATTCACCTTTTTATTTTTGACACTACTGATTTGGGTTTATTTTCTCTTTCTTAAAATTATATTAACCAATAATTTACCTATTGTATTATTATTTCATGAAACCAAGTGCTAATTTCATTTAATAATTCAGTGGTTTTCTTCCATTTAGTTTCACTCGTCTCACTTTTAATTTTTAAGACTTTTAACTTGGTGCTTAATCAGGAATTTGTAATTTGTTCTTTTTCTAGTTTATTTAAATTGCATTCCCAATTCATTAATCTTCTCTTTCTCTATTTTATTGATGTAACAATTAGAGATATAAATTTTACTCTGTTTACGCTTTTTACTGTGCATCTTAAGTTTTTGCTGTGTTGGCTCATTCTTTTCATTCTCTGAAATAAAATTATTTATTTTTTCTCTGACTTGTTCTTGAACCTACTCATTCTTTGAGATTAGGTTATTTAATTTCCAATTAATTTTTAATCGGCATTTCCATACTTCCTTATTAAACATAATTTTCAATCCCTTATGTTAAGAAAGGATGCATTTAACATTTGTGTTTTTCTGCATTTAACTGTCAAGTTTTGCATTCCCTAATATAGGTCAATTTTTGTAAAGGTACTATGTGCAAGTGAGAAAAGGTGTATTCCTTTTTATTTCCATTCAGTCTTCTCAACCTATGACACCTACTTTAAGATTTCATTCATCTCCTTGACTTGTTTCTTATTCATTTTATGGTTAGATTTATCTGTTCTGAGAGGGGAACATTAAGGTCTCCTGCTATGGGAGTTTTGCTATCTGTTTTCACCTGTTATCTTTTTAGCTTTTCCTTTGAAATGTGGATGCTATAGCATTTGTTCTATAAAGGTTTAGTATTGATATTCCTTCTTTATCTATTGTACCTTTTAACGGAAGGGATATTTTAGGAGGTGGTGATGAGGTAGTTATATGTTCCCATTCTAGGGGACAAAGAGGCAACACAAATGCACAGAGGGAGAGTTGAGGAAGAACACCTAGGGGCACAGGGAAGGGAACAGCAGGGAGCTGGGCTGTAGCAGGACATCTGGGGTGCAGTTGGTGGAGAGCCTTCAATGCCAGGTTCAGGAAAGTGGCTCACCATTCCATCAGGATGAAATAGATTGAAGGTATTTGAGCAGGAGAGAAGACTGGTCACAGAGGTGAGGAAGGAGTGTTATTACCTTAGGGACTATTGGCAGGCTGAGTTGGAGAGGGCAGGCCCTGTAGTCTGAGAGACCAAGTCAGGAGGCCTTTGGGATGATTCAGATGACAAGTGGTTGGGGTTTGTATGAGAGGCGTGGCCATGAGAATAGATAGAGCACGCTGCCCAAATGCTATCCCAATTGACTTTTGTGGTGCCTAGAGGTGTTTGTTAATCATATCAGGGCAAGAGCCTCCGAGAGGCTCCCATGCCTCCAGTCTTTTATCTGTCTTGCAATTTTAGTCCCTGAAGCAGTCAAGGAAGGTGGGTCCCTGTTGACAGTGGAACAATACTGTAAAAACCGGAGACCCAGAGAGATTGGGCAATGGTTTTGGGGGCAGAGAGTTCAGTGTCCTCAGTACACTGAGAGAAAACAGTGACAGGGACAGAATTCCCTGCTTACCAGAGCAGTGGGAAATAGGAGGAATAGGACATGGCTGAATTGGAAGAGGGAGACCTGATTATATTGCTGACAACCCTGCACCATGCACCCTGGACCACAGGATGCCCTCACCTTTGGACTATTGCAAAACCCACGAGATTCTCCCTCCCCAGCTCCAGAAACTTTCATTGGCTGCTTCCCCTACCTGAGATGCTCTCCACACTCCCCTCTGCCTCCTGCCTCCCTGACTTCCTTCCAGTTCCCACTAAAACCCACCTCCTGAAAGAAACCTTAAAAGGCCCCCTCAAAGCCACTGCCTTCCTTCTGAGATTTTCTCCAGTTTCTCCTACCCTTATTCTGTTTTAACAAAAGTTTTCCTGTCTTTTCTTCCCCAGAAGCTTGTAAGCTCCTTGAGTTCGGGTCCTTTGGTAGCCTTTGTATCCCCAGGGCTTAGCATAGCACCTGGCACACACTAGGTGCTTGTTGAATGATGCTTTCAGGCGACTTCTCCCTCATCCAGCTCTGAGGGAGACATCTGGGAGTCAAGATGGTCTTCCTGTGAGAAAGCTTCCTGATGTTGGCCAAGTCGCTTTAATCTCTCTGTGCCTCAATTTCCTGTTCTGTAAAAGGAGGTGATTAAATGATCCTTGGTGTGTGTACTCACCCTTGACTTCTTCAATGCCACTTTAGAGTGTACCTATGAAATCATGCTTTGGGAAGATGGTTTGTGCATTTCCACAAGTCCCAGATCCTCAATATGTACACTGAACTTTCTTTTATGCAGCTATGTGACCCAGTGGGGAGAGAGCCCTGATTCTGGAATCAGTCAATCCTTGCTTCATGGCTCTGCATGTGACATTTCCTGATGTGTGAGTCTGGGAAGATCTGTCCACCTGTGGGAACCTCAGGTTCCTCTTCTGAAAAGTGGGGATAATACTGGCACCTCCTTCCCAGTCCTGCTGTGAGTGGCATGAGACCAAGTGTACAAGGCAGTTGGCAAAGCTGAAATCACTAGAAACATATCAACTGTTATGATTAAATGCACTTTATTCCCTCTGATCATGTTTCATGTCCATTTCCAACACTTGCCATGGTTGGGGATGGCTTCCCTTGTGCCTGTTGGAGAGAGGACGCAATTCTCCCAGAGAAGATGGTGTCTGACCCTCTAAGGCCCCAAGTCTGTGGAGAGGGGACAGAGATCATTATGGAAATGGGATTATATTGTAACATAAAAGCCAAAGAAACACTAAGACCAGAAGTACCAATTGGAATTGCTGTAGCCACTATGTTGGTAAGCTTGGAAAGACTCCTGCTTCCCCTCAGATTGCCTTCAGATCCTTGGGCACACAATGTGATATACCTACTGTCCAAGGGGAAGGATTTCCTTTTTGGAAATAGTCGAAAAATACTCACATCCCAAACAACATACCTGGCACCTAAATTGCACGTTGACTGATTGATCGATAATTACTATGAAACATGCTCCGAAAATACAATATTCCCAAGCAGGATTCCAGTGAGGATAGAAATGCGCTGTAAGGTTAATTCCCAAAGACAGTTCTAGGACTGGCCTTGAAATACAAATATGGCCTCCTAAGGTGAGTATCCTGAGGGACAGATGACACTCCCCTCTGCATCCTGCTTCAGGATTGTTTAAGATATGGACGTCATGGGCAATATTCCTTAACGGCCACATCAGAAGACCTCTGCACCTCTGTATCACTTACTTGTTATGGCCCCTTTTCACATTTTTGTTTATTTGTCTTAACCAATTTCCTCAGTGAATTGGGGGTGGGAAGGGAGGCAACAGGTAGCCTAAGATGGCATTTAAGGTCCCGCCAGCTGTAACACTCAAGGATTCCCAGTCAGGGGTTCCACAACTCTTTGTGTGTGAGTGTTTGTGGGGGCCTTTGAGTTGCCTGGTGGATAAACCTATGGGCCCCTTCTCAGACTAAGACTTTTAAATTATTAAATTATGAAACCTTTCCTCTGGGAACAAGAGAACAAGTTTCCATGGTTACAGGAGACAAGAGAGCCACGTAGCTTGTCCTGTGTCTAAAGAGGTTCCATAAACAAGGGATGGATTTTTCTGGGAAACGGGAGCCAGAATCTCAGATAGAGAAGGTACAAGTATCCCATCATTCTGGTGCTGCATGCAGATATAAGTTTCCAATGGTATATGGGATCCATTGAAAGAAAAGCCCCCCGGCCAAACTGTAAGAAATGAGAGGTTCCAAAGGAAAGGCCTTTTGGAAAGATGCAGGGACGTGACTGTGTGAGATTGTCACTACGTTAGACCCACAATCCCTTTCCATCTTCCTCTAGCAACTTTGATCTCAAAATTGCATGGTTGATGGAACAAAGCTTGAAGGTGTGTGTGTGTGTGTGTGTGTGTGTGTGTGTGTGTGTGTGTGTGTGTGTGACATGAAGGACAACCCAGTTTCCCTTAAAGCAGAGTGCCATTCCAGTTTTCTGTTCATGAAGTAGAAAGGAAAAATCCATCCTGGGGACAATAAATGTGTTATTGTCATGGCTGCTCCCCCACCCCACAGATATATATTCACACACACATACACACACATATAAACAGATATATATCTGTTCAGGGGTGGACTGTATGCATATACATTATATAGACTATAGATAAACCTTTTCTTTTCATTCAGTTTATTTTCAGAGATGAGATCCCCTGCTAGTAATCAGGGTTGAAGACATGATGAATGATCCTCCTTTCCAACCAGACTGTCTGCCCTGCTGGGCTGACTCATTTTCACCTGGAAACTTGTCTCAACTTTTGGAAGAGATGTTGGTGAGGATCACGGCTTCCTTATTCAAGGTGAGCCTGTGCTAAGACTCTCTGGCTGGCCTTGGTCATTGTCATCTGAAGAGAGAGCTAGTAGAAGGAGCAAAGGATGGGGCATCAGAACACCTGGGTTCTAGTCCCAGCTGTGCCATTTTGGGGTACATGCTCCAACAGGCCCAGATGCCCCCTGGACGTCACACTGTTTTTGTGAGCATCAAATGGGGTAAGAGATAGGAAGGCTCTTTGTAGAGTTGAGCACTGCAGAAAGGCCAGGTGGGGGCTGTGAGTTTCTGGGGAGCCTATGCAGCAGGTACACACTAAATGCTCAATAAATTGGATGATGGAGCAGTTAGACAGCACAGTAGACAGGGTACTGGGCCTGAACTTAGGAAGACTCATCTTCTCGAGTTCAAATCTGGATTCTGATACTTGCTAGATGTGTGATCCTCGGCAAGTCACTTCACCCCGTTTGCCTCCATTTCCTCATCTGTAAAATGAGCTGGAGAAAGAAATGGCAAACTACTCCCTTATCTTTGCCAAGGAAATTCCAAAAGGGGTCACAAAAACCCAGGCACAGCTAAAATGATTAAAGAAATTCACCAAAACTTTGGACGATGGTGTCAATGGTGACAGTGATGACAATGTTTTTCTAAAGCTGAAATGCTGCTCTGGCTTTTTTTATTATATTATATTATATTTAGCTCTTTAAAGAGGCCCCATAGAAAACCCTTTTGTTCCTGGACCAGGAGGATGAGTCTGATGAACAGCTTTTCTTGGAGCTAAAAACTTGATAGCCTCTTTTAAAAGAAATATTTTAAAGAAATATTTTCAATTTCTGGTTCTCTTTGTAATCAAACGACATTTCCCATATCAGGAGCTTCTTTAGCTGGTTGGGGACAGAGTATTCTTTGTCATTAGCAATGCCCTTCTCTTTATTTTTTTTATTTTTTTAAAATACATTTATTTAAGTTTTCAACATTCATTTCCACAAAATTTTGGGTGGCAGATTTTCTCCCCGTTTTTCCCCACCCCTCCCAAAACGCTGAGCATACTAATTACCCCTATCACCAATCTGCCCTCCCTTCTAACATTCCTCCCTTCCCTTATCCCCATCTTCTCTTTTGTCCTGTAGGGCAAGATAACTTTCTATACCCCATTACCTGTATTTCTTGTTTCTTAATTGCAAGAACAGTACTCGACAGTTGTTCCTAAAACTTTGAGTTTCACCTTCTCTTCCTCCCTCCCTCCCCACCCATTCCCTTTGGAAGGCAAGCAATTCAATATAGGCCATATCTGTGTAGTTTGGCAAATGACTTCCATAATAGTCGTGTTGTATAAGACTAACTATATTTCCCTCCATCCTGTCCTGCCCCCCATTGCTTCTGTTCTCTCTTTGGACCCTGTGCCTCCCCAAGAGTGTTGACTTCTAATTGCTCCCTCCTCCCACTGCCCTCCCTTCCATCCTCCCCCCCACCCTGCTTATCCCCTTCTCCCCCACTTTCCTATATTATAAGATAGGTTTTCATACCAAAATGAGTGTGCATTTTATTCCTTCCTTTAGTCGAATGTGATGAGAGTAAGCTTCATGTTTTTTCTCTCACCTCGCCTCTTTTCCCTCCACTGAAAAGTCATTTACTTGCCTCTTTCATGAGAGAGAATTTGCTCCATTCTGCCCTTGCCTTTGAAGTTGAGTGTACCTCCAAAACAGCTGCTGGTCAGTCAGTCAGTCAGTCAGTCAGTCAGTCCATAAACGCTTCGATAAACAGTGAAAGTATTGGGCAGCTTCACAACCAGTTCTCTTTCTCATTACTATTCACGTCTATTTTCTTTTCTTTCCCCCACCACATCTGCAGCCACCCTGAGCAATATCCCTAATGCCAGCAAACATTTCAAGGGATTGGAGAGAGTGGGTGCACCAAAGCACAGACTTCTTTTGCTCTAAATGTCCTCTTGTGACCATTTTGGAAATGCCGGGATTTTTTTTCTGTGAGGCAGTCCAGGTGAAGTGACTTGCCCAGGGACACACAGCTAGTATGTGTCCGGTGTCTGAGGCTGCATTTGAACTCAGGTCCTCCTGCCTCCAGGGCTGCTGCTCTATCCACTGCATCATCCATCTGCCCTGAAATGTCGGGGTTATTGTGGGGATTCTAGTTTGGTTGGGGTGTGGAGAATGTGGCCTTGTCACTGTATGTTCTGGCTTTGAGAGAAATGCTGCTCATCATGCCCTCTAGATGCTTTCCTGTGCTCTTCCCTTTCCCCTCTAAAACACATACTTCCCTCACTGACACATATCACCTGTGCACACATACCCCACAGGAGCACACACACTCTCACACTTAGGCCACACGTATTTGCAGGTCATCCCAATCCTCAGTGGAACCTGAGGAAGCACTTTGTGTCTTAGTGGGGGCTCATGGCATCCGAGGGCAGGGCGTTGACACATAACATCGTAACTTAGTGCTGCAGGCCAAGGCCTTGACACTGTGTTCTTCTGTCTCTGACTGGGAATTTCAAGGACAGAATTCTGCTCTTTTATCAGCAAGATGCTACATGGCATTTCAAAATGACTCCTTGTTCTCAGTCATGGAACAAAAGGTAGCTTGTTGGGGATCCCTAGGTCCTCCTGCTTCCAAGTGCTTATCTCTTTACTGTTTCTTTCTTCTCCCTTCACCAGTGGAAGAAAACATATGGATCTTATGTGTCCATCCCTATTTTATTCCTAGGGATTCTTCTATTACCCCCCATGGCCAATTGGTAAGTCTTCCATCATCCGTATTCAACACTGGAGAAAAGAAGGTGCTATTAAGAAGGAAACACCACTGTCCTTGGCTTCCTGGCATTCTTTCTGAGGGTCACTTGGAGCTTGGTGCCAATGAAAGGCAGGGAGCTGAGCCCAAAAGTGGCCCAGACCCAGCAGTCTCATCTTAGCATTTTGTGCCTGTGCATTGGGCCAACAGTGACTGAGCCCCTGCTTTGTTGTAGGCACAGAGTTTTACTAGGAGAGTCTCTGCCCTCAGGCTGTTCTCAGACTCTTTTTGGAGGGGGAATAAGACACACACACACACACACACACACACACACACACACACACACACATAAGGAGGATACAAGAAAGAATGTGACAAGGTGAAGGAGAGATCCAAAGAGAGGAGGGAGAGAAGAGGTTCAGATTGGGGGGGAAGCAGGGAAGGCTTCTTGGAGGTGATACCTGACTTGGCCCTAGGAAAAGGGAGGTTTTAGCAGGTTGTGATGAGGCAGATGGATATTACCATCCTGGAGGACAGAGAGCCCATACAAATGCACAGATCAGGAGAGAGACCAGAGGAGGATGAAAGCAAAGGAGCACCTGGAAACGCAGGGAGGAGAAGGCCTCAGGCTATAGCAGGACAGCGTGGGTGCAGTTGGTGGAGAGCCTTCAATGCCAGGCTCAAGAGACTGGCTCACCAGCCCATCAGGATGAAATAGACTGAAGGTATTTGAGCAGGAGATAGGACTAGTCTCAGAGGAGAGGAAGGAGTGTTATTACCTATTATTAACTATTGGCAAAGGCTGAGTTGGAGGGGGCGGGCCCGTTGTCTGAAAGACCAAGTGAGGAGGCCTTTGAGATGGCCCAGATGACAGGTGGCCAGTGTTTGTATAAGAGGGGTGGCTATGAGGTGGATAGGTTGTGCTGCCCAAATACTGTCCCAAATGCCCAGAGGTATTTGCGGCTCATTTCAAGGCAAGATCCTCCAAGAGACTCCCATGCCTCCTGTCTTTTTTCTGTCTTGTAACTTTAATCCCAGAAGCAGTCAAGGAAGGAGCGTCTCTGGTGAAAAAATAATGTAAAGATTGGAGACCCAGGGGAGAGTGAGCCATGGCTTGTGAGGCAGAGAGGTCAGTGCCCTCAGCACACTGAAGGAAGAGAATGACAGGGACAGAATTCCTTGCTTAGCAGAGCAGTGGGAAATAGGAGAAGTAAGAAATGGCTAGGTTGGAAGAGTGGGACCTGATTATAATGCTGACCACCTTGGACCATGCACCCTGGGCCACTGGATGCCCTCACCCTTGTACTATTGTAAAAACCACAAGATTCTCCCTCCCGAGCTCTGGACACTTTCACTGACTGCTTCCCCACCTGGGATGCTCTCCCCCATTCCCCTCTGCCTCCTGCTTCCCTGGTTTCCTTCCAGTCCCCACTAAAACCCACCTCCTGAGAGAAGGCTTACCAGGCCCCCTCAAAGTCACTGCCTCCTTCTGAGATTTTCTCCATTTTCTTCTGCTCTTATTCTCTTTTTCATTGTTTTTTTTTTGGCAAATTTTTTATTTTAAACTTACACAAAAAATAAGGAAAAAAGAAACTTAAGTGCAAAATAAGAAAAGGAAAAATATTGCCATGTGCACAGCAGAACATAAGCAAGGATAAGAAATATAAAAAAATAAATGTCCAGTTCAAGGAAACCTATAGAGTAAACACTCCATTGTGTTGAGAGCTGTCCATATTTTCTTTACTTCCTTGTAGATTTTATTTTGTTCTCTGCTGTGCACTTTTTACTTCATTCTTTCCCCCTCCCTTATTCCCTTCCCTTCCCCAAGAAGGCTACAATTAAGCTTGAACACACATACACATTCATATACATATACACATACATGTGTACATGTATAGACACACACATATATACTTATGCATACGTAGAAACGCATAGATATTTTCATACACATATATACATTCATATGCATCTATGTACGACTGTATTATATTTGTTTGTTGTCTGTTTCTCTGAGGACGGATAACTTCTTCCTTGATAAGTCCAACGTTTCCCTATCAGTTCACCCAGCTGTCATTTCCTACATCACAATAATAATCCAACTTTATGCTGTTTAGTTATTTTAAATAGTCTAAAACAGTATTGATTAATATGGCTGACCTATGGTGTGGTTTTCCTATTTTCGCCTTTTGATCAAATCTATTTTAACTTTAACTTTGTTTCAGATCATGATTTCTACCCCTGATTTTTTCTTAATAAATTCTACTCTGACCTTTCTATTGTGTGTGTCACTCTTATTTCGTATCCATCCTAATTCCTCTATTTTACTTCTAACCACTAACTTGCCCTCTTATTACTTACTGTGCCCCTCCCATGGATCCCTCCCTTATCCTCTCCTTTCCTCCCCACCTTCTCCCCTTACCCTCTTATTTCTATCTGAATTTAGAAGACTTTTATAGCCTTTCAAATATACATGTAGTTCCTTTTTATCCCATTCCCATTAATCTAGACATCCTTCTATATCCCCTATCCTGTTTCCTTACCCTCTTATTTCTTTATAAATCTAGAAGACTTTTATTCTCTTCTAAATATCTATATCATTCTCCCTTTAACTCATATCTCATGTGAGTAGAGTTCACTCTAAAAATCCCTCTCCCCTCCCTATCCCATTAGCCTTTCATTTCATTGTGAATTTAAACTTTTATGCCCTTTAAGATATGTCTGCATTGTTCTCTCTTTAACCCATTCCCGATGAAAGTAGGGTTCCAGAACGACCAGCCCTCCTCCCCCATCTAATTCCTCTGTATCATTTCTTCTTCTCATACCTCATTTGTGTAAGATAATTACTCTTTTCTGCTTTTCTTAGATGATAGTTTTTATAATCCCATCATACTCAACTGTAGCCTAATCTTTCTTTCAAACTACCCAATTCCTAGTTACATTCTTAGACATACAGTTTATATTTTCTGATATAAGAAGTAAATAGTCTGTCCTTATTGAGTCCCTTTTAAGCATTCTTTCATGTTTACCTCACATATCTCTTGAATCTTGTATGGCAAATTTTCTATTAAGTTCAGATATTTTTGCAATAAAATCCTGAAAGTCTGGCAATTCATTAAATATGTACTTTTTTAAAAAAAATTCAGGATTATGTTTAACTTTGCTGGGTATGAAATTTTCAGCCACAACTCCAGTTCTTTTGCTTTTCCTTATATTGTGTTCTAAGACCTGTAGTCTTTTAGCGTGACTGCTGCTAGGTCTTATGTGATTCTAATTGTGACTGCCATATTTGAATTTTTTTCTTGTTTCTCATAGTATTTTTTCCTTGAGCTAGGGGTTTTGGAATTTAGCTATGAAATTCCTGTAGATTTTCCTCATAGTATCTCTTTCAGGTGGTAATAGATGTACTTTTTCCTATTTCTACTTTTCCCTCTTATTCTAACACTTCAAGACAATTAAAAAAAATTTTTTTTTATTTTAGGGGGTGAAGCCAAGATGGTGGATTAGAAGGATGGACCTGTAGAATCTGTCCCCCCACAGCCCATAAAATGTAAAAAATGACTCTAAACAAATTTGAGAGTAGCAGAAGCCACAAAACAACAGAGTGAAAGAGATTTCCACCCCAAGACAGCCTGGAAGGCTAATAGGAAAGGTCTATCGCACTGGGCTTGTAGCAGAGCTCAGCCTGTGGAGTGCAGCCCAGCCTTGGCTGCAGTGTGGTAGGGACAGGACTGGAGCAGGCCTCAGGGGATGGAATCCTCAGCCACTGCTATGGTTCCCAGATTCCTCAGCCCACAAACACCAAAGACAGTTTCAAAGGTCAGTGAAAAATCTCTTTCACCTGGGTGAGAAGGGAAGGCAGTCTGGTCTCGGCCGCAGACAGTGCAGGTCCATTTTTGGAGACCTTGGGCTAAAAAACCCTGGGGGAATAGAGCTGCTGATCTGGATCTCAACCCTGAGTGTTGGTCCTGAGGTGAGGAGGAGCACTGGCTTGGTGGAGCTAGTGGAGGCTCTGGGGAGGGAATTCCACTTGCAGGTCCTGGGCAGAAAAGTTTATGGTTGCTCCTGGACCAGAGCACAGGCCAGGAAAGGAGGAAGTTCCTTTCCCTTGATTGTGCCACCTTGGAGGAACTGAGAACTTACAGGTTGCTGGAGTATACCCTTCACTTGACAAAGGACTCAAAATCAAGTAACTGGCTGGGAAAATTCCCCAAAAAGGGGAAAAAATAAGACTATAGAAGGTTACTTTCTTGGTGAACAGATATTTTCTTCCATCCTTTTGAATGAGGAAGAACAATGCATACCATCAGTGGAAAACATAAAAGTCAAGGCTTCTGCATCCAAAACCCCCAAAATAAATATTCAGTGGACCCAGGCCATGGAAGAGCTCAGAAAGGATTTTGAAAATCAAGTAAAAGAGGTAGAGGAAAAATTGGGAAGAGAAATGAGAGCCATGCAAGAAAATCATGAAAAATGAGTCAACAGCTTGCTAAAGGAGACCCCAAAAATGCTGAAGGAAATAACACCTTTAAAAATAGACTAACCCAAATGGCAAAAGAGGTCCAAAAAGCCAATGAGAAGAATGTTTTAAAAAGCAGAATTAGCCAAATGGAAAAGGAGGTTCAAAAGGTCACTGAAGAAAATAGTTCTTTCAAAATTAGAATGGAGCAGATGAAAACTAATGACTTTATGAGAAGCCAAGAAAGTATAAAACAAAATCAAAAGAATGAAAAAATAGAAGTTAATGTGAAATATCTCATTGGAAAAACAAGTGACCTGGAAAATAGATCCAGGAGAGACAATTTAAAAATTATGAAACTACTTGAAAGTCATGATCAAAAAGAGAGCCTAGACATCGTCTTTCATGAAATTATCAAGGAAAACTGCCCTGATATTCTAGAACCAGAAGGTAAAATAAATATTGAAAGAATCCACCAGTCACCTCCTGAAAGAGATCCAAAAAGAAAAACTCCTAGGAATATTTTAGCTAAATTCCAGATTTCCCAAGTCAAGGAGAAAATATTGCAAGCAGCCAGAAAGAAACATTTTGAATATTGTGGAAATACAACAGGATAATACAAGATCTAGCAGTTTCTACATTAAGGGATCAAAGGGCTTGGAATATGATATTCTAGAAGTCAAAGGAACTAGGATTAAAACCAAGAATCACCTACCCAGCAAAACTGAGTATAATACTTCAGGGGAAAAATGGTAATTCAATGGAATAGAGGACTTTCAAGCATTCTTGATGAAAAGGGCAGAGCTCAATAGAAAATTTGACTTTCAAACAGAAGAATAAAGAGAAGCATGAAAAGGTGAACAGGAAAGAGAAATCATAAGGGACTTACTAAAGTTGAACTATTTACATTCCTACATGGAAAGATAATATTTGTAACTCTTGAGACTTTTCTCAGTATTTGGATAGTTGAAGGGATTATACACACATATAGACAGAGGGCACAGGATGAATAGAATAGGAAGGGATGATATCTAAAAAATAAAATCAAGGGGTGAGAGAGGAATATATTGGGAGAAGAAAGGGAGAAATGCAATGGGGTGAATTATCTCTCATAAAAGAAGCAAGAAAAAGCTTTTCCAATGGAGAGGGAAAGGATTTGGCTTAAGGAGGGAATAACATTCACACTCAATTTGGTATGAAAATCTATCTTACTCTACAGGAAAGTAGGGGAGAAGGGGATAAGTGTTGTGGGGGATATGATGGAAGGACAGGCAAATGAGGGAAGGGAGTAATTAGTAGTAAACATGTTAGGGGAAGGACAAGGTCTAAAGAGAGAACAGAATAATTGGGAGCAGGATAGTATGGAGGGAGATGTAGTTAGTCTTATACAGCATGACTTATTATGTAAGTCTTTTGCAAAACTGCACATATATGGCCTATATTGAATTGCTTGCCTTCTTAGTGGGGATGGGTGGGGAGGGAGGAAGGGAGAGAAGTTGGAACTCAAAGTTTTAGGAATGAATGTTGAGAATTGTTTTTGCATGCAACTGGGAAATAAGAAATACAGGTAATGGGGAATAGACATCTGTCTTGCCCTAGAAGAAAAGAAAGAAGATGGGGATAAGGGAAGGGAGGGGTGTGATAGAAGGGAAGGCAGATTGGGGGAAGAGGTAATCAGAATGCATGCTGACTGGGGGTGGGGGGAGGGAAGAGATGGGGAGAAAATTTGGAACTCAAAATCTTGTGGAAATGAATGTTGAAAACTAAAAATAAGTTATAAAAAATTATTTCTGTACTATCGTTCAAGATTTTTTTTGTTGTAGCTTTTAGGTAGTACAATTATTATATTTTCTCTTCTTGATCTGCTCTCCAGATCAATTGTTTTTGTTGTGAGATGTTTCATATTCTCTTCTATTTTTTTATTCTTTATATTTTATTATTTCTTGGTCGTTTCCTTGTCCAATTCTAATTTTCAGGGAGTCATTTTCTTCCTTAAGGTTCCAGATCTGCAATAAAATATTCTAGATCTCCTTTTCCAGTTGGTTAACTTTCTTTTCATAATCTTCTTGTTTTCCTTGAATTGTTCTTTTTTATTTTTATTTTTTTCTTTTCTTTTTTTAAAAATTTAATTATTTTTAGTTTTCAACATTCATCTCCACAAAATTGTGAGTTCCAAATTTTCTCCCCATCTCTCCCCTCCCTTCATTGTTCTTTTTTAAAAAATTTCTTCAGTCTCTCTGATTTGATTTTTAAATATTTTTTGAGTTCTTGTATAAATTCCTTTTGGGTGGGTGACCATTTGACGTTGCTCTTTGGAGTAGGAGGGGCTTTTTTTGCTTCAGTGTCCTCCTCTGAAGATGAACCCTGGTCTTCTCTATTCCCATAGTAACTTCCTGTGGTTGGACTTTTTCTCTTTTGTCTGCTCACTAAAAAAAATTATAGCAATTTGTTGTAATCACCTGTAGTCCCGGGGTATGGGGTCTGGTGTTTCTGGTCTCAGGTCTTTCTTAGGTCTCCTCTCTGACCTGGAACCAAAACATAGAACTCCATCCTCCTGAAAGTGGAGTCAGCCAGAGACATCCTCACTTCATTTCTTCGCTCACCAGGTGTGTGCTGGTTCCTTCTCACCCAGGGCCGCATTTCAGCAGCACAGCTGCATGTGGTATCCCTTATCAGCAGAGGTCCCCTCAGTCTTCCTCCACCCTCAGAGGCTGGGGCTGAGGCTTCCTACCAACCCAGCTAACCCTAGGATGCTGTTTCAGTGGAATAGACCTGGAGGGTTTTCTACTTCACAGGAACCAAACCTCAGTACTGGAACTTTTCTTCCAATGTTCTCCCAGGAGCACCACTGTTCTGCCCAACTCTTGTTTATTTCTAACCTCTCTACGTTTGCCCTGTGGCACTATTTTGTCTTATTTGTTGGGGAAATCTGGAGAGCTTGGAATTTTCTCTTTTTTTGCCATTAAATTAACTTTTATTTTTTTTTTAACACAGTTTATAACAGATAAAACAATTCCAACTTTTGGTCAGGTGATACATCTTTTTAAAGCATTTACAATATGGACCACACAAGAAACATTAGCCAACTGAGACACAGATAATATTTATGTTGCTAACTTCACAAGCTCTTCGCCTAATTGTCTCCATGGTATTACTAAGAATAAAAAGACCATAACTTATTGTTGTTGGTCTAAAGTCCTATGCCTAACAGCTTAATTTTAGACAACCTCAGATGTTCCCCTACCCATCATCTATAATTGAATAGATCTGGTATTAAGCTTACAAACCTTTTGACTATAGGAAATTGCCACCAATAGTCAGGACATTGCAGGGATACAATATCACCCCAACTTCATGTCAATTCCAGGCAGGATTAGATTATCCATTCAGTCAGGCTTAAAGTCTACCAGGTGTCAGTGGGGAAATTGAGTCAGGAGAATCCCACCTCAGCCCATGCTGAACAGGTGCTCTGCCACCCTTCCCTTGAGATCACCTATGCAGTTCATACCAGCATCTCATCAGCTTATGGAGGCTCAGATCGCCTTTCTTGCTATCCATACCTGGAGTTAGACTCAGAAGAACAGTCATTTAATAGTCCCATAGCATCTAAAAATGGCAAGTTCCAATAACCAGGTTTCAAATATGATTATAGTTTCACTTTGGCTAAGGAACATCTTTTGAGGCAGGTCTTAAGTGGCTTACATGTCTTTCTATACTTGTTCTGGGTCCTGGTTAAATGACAATCATAAAATCAAATTTACCATTAAAACCTTGACTTTTCCATCAATGCCAAATTTTACCCAAGGTTACCTTCCTCTAGGAAACTGAGACTGAAATTCTTTTCTCCAAACTAAAGAGGTCATTGATTTATTCTCAGTAATTAATTCAGTCTGTTGTTTTAATACTAATTGCTTTTACCTCACTTTGTAACATGTCCAATTTTTCTCCCCATCACTCCCCTCCCCCCATTTCCTAATACCTTGCATTCTGATTACTCCTTCCCTCAATGTTCCCTCCCCTCCATCACACCCCACCCCTCTCCTATCCCCATCTTCTCTCTTTTCTTGCAGGGCAAGATGAATTTCCATACCCCTATCCCTGTAGTTCTTATTTCCCAATTATATGCAATAAAAATTCTCAACATTCATTTCTAATACTTTGAATTCCAACTTCTCTCCCTCCCCCCTCCCTCCCCAGCCCCACTGAGAAAGCAAGCAATTCAATACAGACTAAATATGTGCTGTTTTGCAAAAGACTTCCATAGTAATTATTTTGTGTAATACTAATTATATTGTCCTCTGACATACCCTATCCCCCCTTATTTTCCCCCCTACAATTGACCTTGTCCCTTCTCAAAAGTGTTTATTTCTAGTGACTCCCTTCTCCCATTTGCCCTCCCTTTAACATTCCCCTCACTCCACTTGTCACCTCCTCTCCTACTTTCCTGTGGTGTATATAAATTTTCATATCAAATTTAGTGAGCATGTTATTCCCTCCTTTAGCCACACGTGGGGAGAGTAGCTTTATTTTTCCCCCTCTTCCCTTCTCCCTTATCTCCTCCATTGAATAAGATTTTTCTTATCTCTTTTATGGGTTATAGCCTACCCCATTCCATTACTCCCTTTCTCTTCCTGTAATTTTCCTCCTTCACCCCTTAATTTTTATTTTATTTTATTTTATTTTATTTGTGTGTGTGTATATCATCTCTTCTGATATAACACACCCTATACTCTCTATCTATCTATGTGTATGTGTGTGTGTATGTACAATCTCTCCAACTACCCAAATACTGAGAAAAAATTTGAGTTAAAAATATTTTCTTCCCATGTAGCAATGTAAGCAGTTCAGCTTTAGAGTCTTTTATGATTTTTCTTTTCTGTTTACCTTTTCATGCTTCTCTTGATTCTTGTCTTGGGAAGTCAAATTTTTAAATACCGTTCTGGTCTTTTCCTCAACATGAAATCTTGAAATTTGTCTATATCACTGAATGACCATTTTTTCCCTTGAAGTATTATATTCAGATTTGCTGGAAAGGTGATTCTTGGCTTCAGTCCCAGTTCCTTTGACTTCTGAAATGTCCCACTCCAAGCCCTTTGATCTCTTAATGTTGAAGCTGCCAGATCCCGTGTCATCCTGATTGTATTTCCACAATACTCAAATTGTTTCTTTCTAGCTGCTTACAGTATTTTCTCCTTGATTTGGGAACTCTGAAATTTGGCCACAATATTCCTAGGAGTTTCTCTGTTTGGGTTTCTTTCAGGAGGTGAATGATAAATTCTTTTAATGTCCATTTTGCCCTCTGATTCTATAACATCAGTGCAGTTTTCCTTGATAACTTCATGGAAGATAGTGTCTAGGCTCTTTTTTTGATCATGGCTTTCAGGTAGTCCAATAATTTTTAAATTATTTCTCCTGGAGGAGGGCGGAGCCAAGATGGTGGAGTAGAAAGACACACATATGGAGGCTGCCCCCACACAGCCCATAAAACACCTGTAGAGAGGGACTCTCAACAAATTTTGGAGCAGCAGAAGTGGAGAACAACAGAGTGGAGGAGATTTCCAGCCCAGGGTGACCTGAAAGACCCACAGGAAACATCAGTTGCACCAGATGCAAAGTGGAGGTTGGAGCGAGGAGCTCAGCCCAGCCTTGGCCATGCCTGCATGGCTCATGAACAGCCCTCCAGGGTGGAATCTCCAGTCTTGAAATCCCCAGTCACAGCAACAGAGGATCCGCAGATCCCTCAACCCACAGGTGCCAAAGGTCAGTGATGGGGTTTATTCAGCTGGCCAGGAAGGGAGAAGGGCCTTCACATCGGGCAGGCGGCAGGAGTTCTCAGGGCAGCCCCTACAGCAGCCTGAGACCATAGCTGGATCATAAAAACCCCTGGGGGCACTGAAGAGCTGAGTTTTACCTCAGCCCTATGTAGATGCCCTGAGGCAGCTGGTCTTTGTCTCGTACTGAATGGAGGCCCTGCCCCTGCAGCTTGACTGAATCCCACCCCCCCAGTGCTAGCTTGGTGGAACTGGAGATCAAGTGCCTGTGGAAAGGAAATGCTGCTAAGATTCTGGGCACAAAAATCCTTCCCTGCACCCAGACCAGCACACATTTGATTGTACCACCTTGGAGGAACTGATATCTTACAGGTCCCCAGAGTATACCCTACTCTTGACCAAGGACCCAAAAGTCAAGTAACTGGTTGGGAAAATGCCCAAAAAAGAGGAAAAAAAATAAGACTATAGAAGGTTACTTTCTTGGTGAACAGACATCTCCTCCCATCCTTTCAGATGAGGAAGAACAATGCTTACCATCAGGGAAAGACATAAAAGTCAAGGCTTCTGTATCCCAAACATCCAAAATAAATATTCAATGGGCTCAGTCCATGGAAGAGCTCAAAAAGGATTTTGAAACATAAGTTAGAGAGGTGGAGGAAAAACTGGGAAGAGAAATGAGAGAGATGCAAGAAACGCATGAAAAGCGGGTCAACACTTTGCTAAAGGAGACCCAAAAAAATGCTGAAGAAAATAACACCTTTAAAAATAGGTTAACTCAATTGGCAAAAGAGGTTCAAAAAGCCAAAGAGGAGAAGAATGCTTTAAAAAGCAGAATTAGCCAAATGGAAAAGGAGGTCCAAAAGCTCATTGAAGAAAATAGTTCTTTCAAAATTAGAGTGGAACAGATGGAGGCTAATGACTTTATGAGAAACCAAGAAATCACAAAACAAAACCAAAAGAATGAAAAAATGGAAGATAATGTGAAATATCTCATTGGAAAAACAAGTGACCTGGAAAATAGATCCAGGGGAGACAATTTAAAAATTATGGGCCCACCTGAAAGCCATGATCAAAAGAAGAGCCTAGACATCATCGTTCATGAAATTATCAAGGAAAACTGCCCTGATATTCTAGAACCAGAGGGCAAAATAAGTATTGAAATTATTTCTCCTGGATCTATTTTCCAGGTCAGTTGTTTTTTCCAATGAGTTGTTTCACTTTATCTTCTATTTTTCAAATTTTTGGTTTTGTTTATTAACTTCTTGGTTTAACTCATAGTCATTCATTTCCCTGAACTCAATTCTCTCTTTCAATGAATTGTTTGTTCAGTAAGCTTTTGAACTTTCTCCTCCATTTGGATAATTCTGCTTTTTAAAAACCTCCTTTTTCTTGTTGGCTTTTTGGACCTCTTTTTTCAATTGAGTTAGCCTCTTTTTAAAGCTGCTATTTTCCTCAGAATTTTTTTGGTTCTCCTTTAGTAAGCTGCTAACATGTTTTTTAAGGTCTTCTATTGCCTGAGCCAAGTTTAAGTCCCCTTTGGAGGCAGGGCCCTTGACTTCCTCTGACAGTATGACTTGTTCTTCCTCATCTGAAAGGATGGGGGGAGACACCTGTTCCCCAAGAAAATAACTTTCTATGGTCTTATTTTTTTTCCCTTTTGTGGGCATTTTCCCAGCCAGTTACTTGACT
Organism: Notamacropus eugenii; assembly: GCF_028372415.1. Classification (NCBI taxonomy): domain Eukaryota; kingdom Metazoa; phylum Chordata; class Mammalia; order Diprotodontia; family Macropodidae; genus Notamacropus; species Notamacropus eugenii. The sequence continues at coordinate 98,452,853 of NC_092879.1, read as the reverse complement.
TCTGAGTTTCCTCTCCACAACCACCTGGCCTCTGGTTCAGCCCAGCCAGTGCTTGGGGGCTGAGATTCAAATGCTGCTCCCAAGCCTCTGGGGCTTTTTGGCAGGGGTGGGGGCTGCTGTTCAGTCTGAGATTAAGTTCAGCTGCTCAGGATGGGGCAGGGCTGCGACACCACATTAAGTTCCCTCAGGGGGTTTACAAGGGGACCTTCAACAATGAATGAGGGCCACTGCCTACTTTGGGAGCCCCTGTCCACTGCTGCCTCTGCTGCTGCCACCTGAGGGAGCCTGAGTTATGGGGACACCCCACCCCCCTCTCGGCCAGCTGAAAAGACCCTCTCACTGACCTTTGGTGCCTGTGGGTTGAGGGATCTGCACTGCTGCTGGAGATTCTGTCCCTGAAGCTCGGATCTGCTCCTCTCAGTGCCCGTGGCCAAGGCAGGACTGTTCTCTGCTCCACGTCTGGTGTGGGACAGATCTTTCCTGTCAGTTTTTTAGGTCTCTCTGGACAGAAATCTCCTCTACTCTGTTGTTCTGTGGTTTCTGCTGCTCCAGAATTTGTTGAGAGTTCTTCTTTGCAGGTATTTTATGGGCTGTGGGGTCAGAGCTAAGCATCTGTGTATCTTTCTACTCCACCGTCTTGGCTCCTCCCCAAGCTTGGAATTTTCTGACTCACTCTGCCATCTTCCCAGAATCCTCTCCACCACATTCTGTTTTAACAGAGTTGTCACATCTTTTCTTCCCCAGAAGTTTGTAAGCTCCTTGAGAGCAGGTACTTTTGCAGCCATTGTGTCCCCAGGGCTTAGAAAAGTACCTGGCACACAGTAGTTGCTTATTGAATGATGCTTTGAGTCAACTTTACCCTTATCTAGCTGTGATGGAGGCATCCGGGAGTCATGATGGTCTTCCTGTGAAAAAGCTTCCTGATGTTGGTGAAGTTGCTTTATCTCTCTGGGCCTCAGTTTCCTAGTCTGTAAAAGGAGGTGATTAAATGATCCTTCGTGTGTGTACTCACCCTTGACTTCTTCAATGCCACTTTAGAGTGTACCTATGAAATCATGCTTTGGGAAGATGGTTTGTGCATTTCCACAAGTCCCAGGTCCTCAATATGTACATTGAACTTTCTTTTATGCAGCTATGTGACCCAGTGGGGAGAGAGCCCTGATTTTGGAGTCAGTCAGTCCTTGCTTTATGACTCTGCATGTGACATTTCCTCATGTGTGAGTCTGGGAAGATCTCTTAACCTATGGGAGCCTCAGTTTTCTCTCTTGGAAAATGGGGATAACACTGGCACCTCCTTCCCAGTCCTGCTGTGAGTGGCATGAGGCCAAGTGTACAAGGCACTTGCCAAAGCTGAAATCACCAGAGACATATCAGTTGTTATTATTAAATGCACTTTATTCCCTCTGATCATGTTTCATGTCCATTTCCAACACTTGCCATGGTTGGGGATGGCTTCCCTTGTGCCTGTTGGAGAGAGTAGGCAATTCTCCCAGAGAAGATGGTGCCTGACCCAAGTCTGGTGGAAAGGGGACAGAGATCAGTATGGGGATGGGATAATTTTTGTTTAGTTGTTTAGCTGTTTCAGTCATCTCTGACTCTTCATGACTTTAATTGAACTTCTTTTGGCAAAGATACTAAGTGGTTTGTCATTTCCTTCTTCAGTTCATTTTACAGATGACAAAACTGAGGCAAAGGGGATTAAATGATTTTCCCAGGGTCACATCGCTAGTAAGTCTCTGTGACCAGATTTGAGCTCAAGTCTTCCTGATGCCAGACCTGATCCTCTGTCCACTTAAGCACCACTTAGCTGCCCATGTATATGATTATAATGTAACATAAAACCTGAAGAAACACTAAGACCAGCAGTGCCACATGGAAGTGCTCTAGCTGCCATGTCAGTCACTTTGGGATGCCTCCTACTTCCTCTGGGATAGTCTTCAGATCCTTGGGTGCACAATGCAGTATCCCTACTGTCCTAGGAGGAAGGATTTCATTTTTTGGAAATATCTGAAAGTCCCTCCAGTCCTAAACATTGGAGCTGCCACCTGTGTTGGTTGTTAAGTGAATGACAGACACTCCTTAGGGCTCAAACAGTCTGAGAGAATCAAGTAATCCAAAGTAAGTTTCTGCTGTAGATAAACATGGGCTCTTCAGGTAACTCTCAAAGACGAAACAAGAGCAAGCCTTGTAATGTGCACATGGCCACCTGAGCTGAGCTCGAAGGACAGAAAAGTTTCCCCTCTGTGTCCCACTTCTTCCCTGTTTGGGCCATGGCCCTCAGGGCCCACACTCCTGAACAGTCAAGTCTAAAACTGGCTGAGGTAATCGTTAGTAGGGCCCATGCCTCCCCATTTCATTCGTTCACAGCATCTTGCAGCCTTCTGCTTAATTTTCAGTTTCACTCCATTTTCTGTAGTGTTTTGGGGGCTGAGGTGGGGGGACCAGGTTGAAAGATATGATTCCCTAAGGGATTCCAAGGCAAGTGTTCCATGACTTTTGTGTGCCAGGAGAGTAGTCTGGTGGATAAGCCTGTGGGCCCCTTCTCAGAATAATTAGGAGATTTCATTTCAATCATGAAACCTCATCCGTGGGAAGCAGCAGAGCTCGTTTCCTTGGTTACAGACAAGTGGACATGCACAGAGCTCATGCCTTAGATATGTGATGCTTATCACCTCCGTGTTCTCCTCCTATGCTACCCACCCATCCTCTGAGACATGCAGATGTATGCATATACCAGGCACACACATGTACCCACAGACACCTGCACTATCATAAAGTCCCCCCTTTCCCTCCATGCCCATATTCATTGACATGGCATTAGGATATGGATTAGAACATTAAGAAAGGCTTCGGGCCAAATGAGGGGCTCACAGCAGCCAAAGGCAGGGTATTTCTACATAATATAATGACTTAGTGATGTCGGCCAAGGCCTCGACTTCGTGTTCTGCTTCTGACTGAGAATTTCAAGTATGGGATGCTGCTTTTTACCATCAAGATGCTGCAGAGCATTTCAAAATCTCTCCTTCTTCTCAGTCACAGATAAAATGTTGCTCGTTGGCGAATCACTAGTTCCTCCATTTTGCAAGTGCTTGTCTCTTCACTCTTTGTTTCTTACGTTTTTGTCACTGGCAAAAACCGATGATCTTTCCTAGTCTGTCCCTCTTTCATTCCTGGGTAATTTCCCTATTACCCACCCCATGGCCAATTGGTAACAGTTCTCTGATCCGTATTCAGCACTGGAAAAAAGAAAGCGTCGATTATCAAGAAACACCAATGTTCCTGGCCTTCTGATATTCCTTTGTGGGGAAATCTGAATCTTAGTACCAATGAAAGACAGGGAGGTGAACCCAGATTTGGCCCAGACCTAGTGTAGCACCATCCGCTGAGCCAACGGTGACTGAGCTCCTGCTTGGATGTAGGCTCTCAGACCCCTTGGGAGGAGGGTTAAGGCACATACACAAATGAGTCAGTTACCAGAAAGAATGTGATATGGTCAAGGAGATTGGAGGGAATCAGGGGAGGCTTCTTGGAGGTGACACCTGACTTGGTCCTAGGAGAAGGGAGGTTTTAGCAGGTGGTGGTGAGGCAGATGGTATTCCCACCCCGAGGGACAAAGAACCTATACAAATGCACAGAGGAGGAGAGAGCCCAGAGGAGGGTGAAAAGAAGCGCCTGGAAACACAGGGAGGACAAGGCCTCAGGCTCTAACAGGACAGTTTGGGTATAGACAGGTGGAGAGCTTTCAATGCCAGGCTCAGGAGACTGGCTCACCAGCCCATCAGGAGGAAATAGACTGAAGGTATTTGAGCAGGAGAGAGGAGTGGTCACAGAGGTGAGGAAGGAGTGTTATTATCTTGGTGACTATTGGCCAGGCTGAGTTGGAGAGGGCGGGCCCTGTTGTCTGTGAGACCAAATCAGAGGCTTTTGGGATGGCCCAGATGACAGGTGGTCAGGGTCTGTGTGAGAGGGATAACCATTAGCATGGATAGATTGTGCTGCCCAGATGCTATCCCAATTGGCCCTTGTGATGCCAAGAGGTATTTGTTGATCATTTCAGGGCAAGAGACTCCCATGCCTCCTGTCTTTTTTTCTACCTTGCATCCCTGACGTTTTCAAGGAAGGAGGGTCTCTGATGATACTGTAACAATACTGTAAAGATTGGAGACCCAGGGTAGAGTAAACCGTGGCTTGTGGGGCAGAGAGGTCAGTGCCCTCAGGACATTGTAGGGGGCTTGGGGATAGGGACTGGGGGCACTGCTTACCAGAAAAGTAGGAGAGAGGGAGAGTGGAAAAGTGTGGAAAATGGCTGGATTAGGAGTGTGGGGTCTGGTTACAATGTGGAAAACCAAGGACCATGTACCTGGGACCATTGGATGTCATCATGCTCAGACTATCGCAAAGGCCTGCTGCTTGGTATACTTGTCACAGGTCTTTCTCCTCACTCCATTCCATCCTCCACTAACCTCCCAAAGTCATCTTCTAGCTATCTGACCATGTCACTCCCCTAATCAAGAAGATCCAGGGGTTCTCTGTCCCTTCCAGGTTCAGAATTCAAAGCCCTTCCTACCTTCCCTATCCCTTCCCTCTCCTCCATGTAACTCAGGATCTAGCTACACTCGCCTCTTGTGTGTTCTTTGTGAAAGAAATTCCATCTCCTGACTCTGGACATTTTCCTGGGCTTGCCGGCATGGCTGGGATGCTGTCTCCTCCCCACTGCCTCCTGCTTCCTGGCTTCCTTCCAGTCTCTGCTAAAATCCCACTTTCTGAAAGAAGCCCTTCCCAGGCCCCCTCAAGTTACTGCCTTTCTCCTTCGATGTTCTCCACTTTGACTGGCCAGCATCTTCTTTGTTCCTACTTGGTGCATGTTTTCTTCCCCCTGGATTTGTAATCTCCTGGAACCATTCTCAGTATGTAAATTAAACTTTCTTTCATTATACTAAGTGGCACCATGGATAGAGAGAGCTCAGAACTTGGTATCCTGAAATCCTTTGGTTCCCAGCCCTGTGTTTGACCCTTCCTAGGTGGGTGACTTTGGGAATATCTCTGAAACTCTCTGACCCTCAGTCTCTTCATCTGGAAAATGGGAATAATAGTAGCATTGACCACACTGGTCCACTCTAAGGAGCATAAGATTATGTATACAAGGCACTCTGCAAACCTGAAATATATAGATATATGTATAGATAGATAGATAGATAGATAGATAGAGAGAGAGAGGTAGATAGATAGATATAGCTATCTACCTCTCTATCTATCAGCTACTATTGGTAAGTAAATTGTATTCCTTCTCATCAAATTCTCTATTTGTAATGTTCACTCCAAACCTTCACAAGGCTGGGGAAAGTTTCCAAATTGCCTTTTTGAGGGAGTAGGCATTTTCCCCAGAGAAGATGGTCCTTGACCCTCTGAGGCACTGAGTCTGGTGGAGAGGGAACAGAGATCAGTATGAGGATGGGATCATAATGTGACATAAAAGCCAAAGAAACACTGAAAGCAGAAATGCCACATGGAGCTGCTCTAGCCACCATGTCGGTCACCTTGAGAAGCCTCCTGCTTCCTCTGGGATTGCCGTTAGAACCTCGGCCACACAATGGGGTATGAGAAAGGATTTCAGTTTTAGAAACAGTCAAAAGATACTCAAGTCCCAAATGATGTGCCTGGAGCTTCAGTTGATTGTCAAATGCTCGATTGGTCCTGCTTTGAGGTCCAGACAGGCTGGGTGAACAAAGTAACCCAAAGAGGTTTCTGGTAAATATATAAATGGTCCCAAAGGCAGTTCCCAAAGAGGGTTTTGGACTTTTCTGAGCAAAAGTAAGGCTTGAAATGTGTATATGGCCACTCAAGCTGAGTGTGTGTCAGCCACCCTGTGTGAGCCTGTTTCAGGCACGGACCTCATGGAAAATATTCCTCACCCTCCACATCCAAAGCCCTCTTAGAGCTAGTGCTCAGCACAACCCAAGGGCTCCATGTCATTCATTTGGGTTTCCTTTCTCCCTCTGCATATTTGTGTGTTCTATACTATCTTCATTAGTGCTTTGGGGGGAAAGGGGAGGCAGGAATTTGTGGCAGATGGCCCTCAAGGTCCCTCTATCTTTGACTAACACTCACTCCCAGTCTGAGTTTCTCTCGTCTTTTGTGCCCTGGGCCCCTTGGGAAGCCTCGGAATGAGGCTTTGCAATTATTTGATGTCATTCAGCTTATCGAACCTCTTTCCAGGGAAGCATGAGAGCTCGTTTCCATGGTTACAGGAGAGGAGAGAGCCCCAGAGTTTTGCATCTACGAAGAAGTTCTATAAACAAGGAATGGATTTTGCTGGGAAGCAGGAGCCAGAATCCCAGGTAGTGGAGCTCCAACTATTCCTTCCTCCTGCTGCAACTGCCAATGGATGTGAGGCCCACAAGTGTAAGCCATGGAGGGCAAAGCCCCCTGGTTAAACTGCAGAAAATGAGGGTCGCATGGGGAATTCGTTCTGGAAAGATGCAGGGATGTGGTTGTTTGAGGTTTTCACAACTTTAGACCCACAATCCCTTTCCATTTTCCTCTAGACAACATGAACTTAAAATTGAATGATTGATTGGACAAAGCCAGGAGTGTGTATGTGTGTGTGTGTGTGTGTGTGTGTGTGTGTGTGTGTGTGTGTGTGTGTGTGTGCATGGGTGACTGACATTATGGACAGTCCTGTATCCCTTAATAAAGGGTTCCACTTAATTTTTAGATTCACAAGGAGGAAAGTTGGTGAGGAATAGAAATCTGTCCAGGGAACAACATGGTCATTATTATCACAGCAGCTGCCTCCCCTCCCCCCACCCCATTGTTTCACATCAGATTCATATTTTCTCTTCTTTCAGATCATTTTGAGAGCTGAGATCTCCTGCTAGTAATCAGTATTGAATACATGGTGAAGAATGGTCCTCTATTCCAATGATACCATCTACCATGTTGATCTGATCTAATTCTCACCTTGAAATGTCCCAATTTTTGAAAGAGAAGTCAGTGATGACCACAGCTCCCTTACTAGAGGTGAGCTTGCCCTGAGACACTCAGGTTGGCCCAGTCATTGCAGTCTGAAGACAGAGCTAGTAGAAAGGATGGACAATGGGACATCAGAAAACCTGGGTTCTAGACCCAGCTGTGCCACTTTTTGGGTACATGCTCCAGTGGGGCCAAGTGCCTTATGGACCTCATGGAGTCATTTGAGCATCAAATGGGATAAGAGGGGGGAAGGCTCTTTGTAGTGTTAAGCACTGCAGGAAAGTCAGGTGGTATCATCACCATCCTCATTAATGAGGCAGTGAGTTTCTGGGGAGCCTATGACAGTAGCAGGCTGATGATATCAATAGTGACAGTGATGATCCAGTGTTCTTCTAAAGCTGAAATGCTGCTCTGGCTTCTATTTAGCTCTTTGAAGAGGCCTCCAGAGAAATCCCCTTCAAGGACTAAAGTTACAAGACAGAAAAAAGACAGGAGGCATGGGAGTCTCTTGGAGGCTCTTGCCCTGAAATGATCAACAAATACCTCTTGGCACCACAAGGGCCAATTGGGATAGCATCTGGGCAGCACAATCTATCCATGCTAATGGTTATCCCTCTCACACAGACCCTGACCACCTGTCATCTGGGCCATCCCAAGAGCCTCCTGACTTGATCTCTCAGACAACGGGCCCGCCCCCTCCAACTCAGCCTTTGCCAATAGTTAATAATAGGTAATAACACTCCTTCCTCACCTCTGTGATCACTCCTCTCCTGCTCAAATACCTTCAGTCTATTTCCTCCTGATGGGCTGGTGAGCCAGTCTCCTGAGCCTGGCATTGAAAGCTCTCCACCTGTCTATACCCACACTGTCCTGATAGAGCTTGAGGCCTTGTCCTTCTTGTGTTTTCAGCAGCTCTTCTTCAACCAAACCACTTCAAGAGGCTCCAGGTATAAAGAATGTCACTTGAGTACAAATACGTCCACAAATTTAACGCAATCTACAATTTTCTTTAAATATATTTCATTATGGAAAGGCTCTCAGATAATGAAACATGCTTTTGGCTCCAAGAAAAGCTGCTCAGCATTCCTGTCCTCTTGGTCTAGGAACAAAGGGGATTTCTACAGAGCCTCTTTAAAGAGCTAAATGGAAGCCAGAGCAGCAATTTACCTTTAGGAGAACACTGAATCATCGCTGTCACTGTCAACATCAGTGCCCAATTTCTTGGGCACCTAATGTTTGCTTTCTACTGTCATAGGTTCCCAGGAAACATATGGTCCCCATTACTGAGCAATGTGATGGTGTTGCTTGGCCTTCCTGCAGTGCTTAACTCTACAAAGAGCCTTCAGAGAACATTTGATGCTCACAATCAGCCCATGAGGTCCTCAGGGTGCTCAGGTCATTGGAGTATGTACCCAAAAAGTGGCACAGCTGGCACTAGAACCCAGGTGTTCCAATGGCCCATCATCTGTCCTTTCTACTAGCTCTATGTTGAGATAACAATGACTGAGGCCAACCTGAGAGTCTCAGGACAGGCTTACCTCTATTAATGATCTGTGGTCATCACCAACATCTCTTCCAAAAGTTGGGACAGGTTTCCAGGTGAACATGAGGTTAGGTGAGCATGGCAGATGGTATCATGGGAATGGAGGGTCATTCTTCATCATGTCTTAACACTGATTACTAGCAAGAGATCTCAGCCCTCAATATGAACTAAAAGAAAAGGAAATATGAACCTGGTATGAATCAGTCAGGAGACAGCAATCATTATGATAACATCTTTGTTGTATCCCAGATAAATTTTCTCTTCCCATACAACTTTGCCCCTGGTGAACCTCAAATAAAATGGAACTCTTTGTTAAAGGATACTGGATTGTCCATAATCTCTCTCTTTTTCTGTCTCTATCTGTCTTCTGTCTGTCTGTCTGTCTGTCTGTCTGTCTCTCTCTCTCTCTCTCTCTCTCACACACACACTCACACACACACACACACACACGCACTCTAGTTTTGTTTCTTCCATCACTCAATTTTAAGATCAAAGTGTATAGAGGAAGTTGGAACAGGATTATTGGTCTAAAGTAACCACATCCCTATGTCTTTCCAAAAGCCCTTTGTTACAGGCCCCCTGATTCCTGGCGATGTAGCCAGGGAGCTCCTCTTTCCACAGCTCCCAGTCTGGGTCCTATATTGGCCTGTGGCAGCAGACACCAGGAAAGTTGGAACTTGTTTACCTGGGATTCTGGCTCCCACTTCGCAGCAAAATCCATCCCTTGTTTGTGGAACCTCTGTACATGAGAGCCCAAGCTGTGTGCCTGCATTGTCTCCTGTAACCATGGAAACGAGCCCGCTGGCTTGGGTCGGGGGAGAGGTTCCACAAGCTCAATGAAATCTAACAATTTCAAAACCTTATTTGGAGAAAAGCTCCATAGGCCTCTCCACCAGGCTGCCCGCACCTCCAAAGAGATACGGAAGGCCTCCTGGGAATTACCAGCTGTTAGAACTACAAGGACCTCAGAGGCCAAAGCACAAAGGGAGATGGGTTAATACAAAAAAATGAATGAAAGTGTAAAAGAGGACCCAGAAGAATGACATGGGGATGCCTAGGCCCTGCTCCAAAGGGCTTTAGGCAGAGTGATATTTTTTTTCTTTTCAGTAAAATACAGGGAAGATTCTCAGCTGAGCTGGGGGGGCACTCGGGAGCCATGGGAGGTTTAGGACAAATGTAAAGGTTTCCTAGAGCTGATGGATTGTGGCACCCCTTCTACCAATTTTCCCCAGAGCCCCTGGTGGCTAGACACTCTCTCTGACTCCCAATGCCTCCCGTGGCCAGCCCTAACATAGCAGCGGCTCAGGTGCCATGATACCATAGCCAAGAGGAGACCACCAGGCGTGGGGCACTGCTGGGCTGGAAGGCAACCCCAAAAGCAAACCTGGAAAGCCACACACATTTGTGTTCTTTGCCACAAATACCTTCTGTTGTCCAAAGCAGGATCTATGTAAGCAAAGTCTCAAAGCCTCTGGTTATCGGACTCTCTCATCACTGGTGGAGATCAATACCTTGCACCTGCATTGGGGGTGGGGAGGAGAGCTTCAATTGTCCCCTTGGCTCCCGTACTTGAGAGTAGATGTGGACAATACTAATAACCAGGTCAGGTTCCTGAAGAAAAGCCTCTGGGGCAAAGCTGCCGCGAGAGCAGCTAGCAGTCTTTATCATATCCCTATCCCCAGTTTGCTACACCAGACACTTTGGGGAACTTCCCCTTGGCCAAGATCTAGGACTCTCTTTCTCTCCCCCTCTCCTTTCCTCTCCTCCCTTCCCCCCTCTCTCCTCTTTCCCTGTCTGCCTCCCTCCTTTCTCTGTTTCTGCCTGTCTCTCTCCTTCCTTTTTCCTTTCTCTGTCTCTCTCTCTGTCTCTCTGTCTCTCTCTGTCTCTGTCTCTGTCTGTCTCTGTCTCTCTCTCTCTCTCTCTCTCTCTCTCTCTCTCTCTCTCTCTCTCTCTCTCTCTCTCTCTCAGGCTGAGTCACTCCCAATGGGAGAGCTCTTCCTCTGTATTATCTAGTATATATTCTCCTAAGCATAATTTCTCTGATTTCTCTTTTGCTACACTTGGATAAATGGATTTCTTTGCTACCTGATATGTGTGTTCACTGTCAAACTGGTGTTTAATGGGAAAGGAGTCAGGTCTTGTATTATAAAACTTGGGTTTCTGTCCTGGTTTCCCCAATAAAGAGAAAGCAAACAGAAGTTAGCTTACACCTGGAAATCCTATCCCCTAGACATAATATTTAGGGGAGCAGATAGATGCAATTCCAGCCTGGTGCCCCTTGACTCCAACCTCCTGCTTTCCTACCTACCAGAAAATAAAGTTTCCCTTGGAGAAGAGTGGGGAGACTGGAGCCTAAAGACGTGTGTTCTGCCTCCCTTTGAGCAGTACCCCAACACTCTCTGCCACGTGTGGGGAGATGCCGCATAGATCAGACTGCTACCATTGGCCATATGGTGGGTACTAGAGGAATTCCCCAAGGATAGAAGAGGGATGAACACTGAAAGTCAATGGATTTTGGCCAATAGCCAATGAATCAGAAATAAATAATAATAAAGAGATAAATACTCCCAAGCTGTCCGAACAAAGGGTTCTTAAAGAGCAACATTTTATTCCACGGCTGAGAGCGAGGAGGGATTTCAAAATGCTTGGTGGCATCTTGCTGACAAAAAGAGCAGAATTCCATCCTTGCCATTCACAGTGAGAAACAGAATTCTCCAAAGTAAAGGCCTTTGGCTGGTGTGACTATTTTAACTGAGAGATTCTGCTATGGACAAGTCCCCTGCCTTGGGTTCTATGCCAAGCCCTTCCCAAGATTCTGCGGGGTAAGCAGAGGACCTGTAAATAGTGTCCTGCATAGATGTGTGGGTGTCTGTGGAAGACTTTACTGTGTGTATGCTGGTGTTTTGGCAGAGGAATTGGAGGAGAAATGGGGAAAGTTCTCAAAGCCAGAATATATAATGGCAATACCAAATTCTCAATCTCCACAAACAAAAAAGGCCATCCCAACATTTCCAAGATGGCCACACGAGGACATTTAGAGCATGACAAGGCTGTGCTTTGGCCTATCCACTCTCTCCACACCCTGGAAATGTTTCCTGGCATTGGGGATATTGATCAGGGTGGCTGCAGAAGTGACGGGGGAAAGAAAACAGATGTGAGCAGTAGTAATAAAAACAAACCTGGTGGGAAAGCTGACCGATATTTTCTGTTCATTGGAGATGTCTGCTGACTGACCAACTGACCCACTAGAAACTCTCTTCTGAAGATACGCTGAACTTTAAAGACCAGGGCGAGAGCAGTGACGAGGAGCACGCTCTGTCTTCATCCAGCTAAAGAGGCTCCAGACTTGGGAAATGTCATTGGGCCAAATCCAGCCCTAGATTACACACCAATTTCAATTGTGATAAATATTTCATTCAGAAAAAATATCAAATCATAAGCATGTTTTTGGCTCCAAGAAAAGCTGCTCACCAGACTTGTCCTCTTGCTCCAGGAACAAAGGGTATTTCTAATAGAGCCCCTTCCTACCTTTCCTGTCTTCTCACACTTTACTCCCTCCCCCTCCTCCCACACACATAATCGATGGTCAGCTACATTGGGCTCCTAACTGTTATTCATACAAGAAACTCCGTCTCCAGCTCTGTGTATCCTCACTGGTTGTTCCCAGGCCCAGACCACTCTCCCTTCTCACCTCCGCCAGTCTTTCCTGGCTTCCTTTGTGTCCCAGCCAAATTCCCACCTTCTACAAGAAGTCCTTCCCAGTCCCCCTCAATGCTACTGCCTTCCTTCTGAGACGTTATCCAATATAGTCTGTCTATAGCTTGCTTTTCCATACTTGTTCATATGTTTTCTCCCCCATTCATGAGGGCAGAAGCTGGTTTTGCCTTTCCTTGTGTCACTAGGGCTTAACTCTGTGCCTGGCACACAGTACATATACAACAAATACCTCTTGATTCTCTCTCTCTCCAGGGAGCTTTATAACCTTCCACAAGACACTTGATCTGTCTGGGCATCAGTTTCCTTATTTGTAAAATTAGGTTATTAGATTCCTCTGGTGTGTTTTCTCTGTCGTGGAGTCTTTAGTGCTAGTCTGACAACTAACTATTGCATTATTCTGTACAAAGATTGCTTGTTAATTTCCATAGTGCTGGTCTCAGTATCTCAAAATGTAAATGAAACTTTCTTTTCATCATGCTGTGTGACACAGTGGATAGAGAAGCTTGAACTCAGAATCAGAAACTCCTTGGTCCAAAGCTCTCCCTCTGACACCTTCTAACTGAGACCATAGGAAATCTCTCAGAATTTCTTTGAGTCTCAGTTTTCTCATCTGGAAAATGGAGATAATAATTGGCACCATCTTCCCAGGGTTACTGTGGGGGGGAATCAGTAAGATAATAAACATTTATTAAAGGCCTACTGTACACCAGATCCTGTGCAAAAGACAATCCTTGCCTGCATGGAGCTCATAGTCTAATGAGGGAGAAGCCCTATACCTGATAAATAGGAAATCAAGAAGAAAAGAAAGGCACTGGAATTAAGAGGCATTGGGGAAAGCTCAGAATTCATTAGGAGGTGACATTTTCATTGGCACTTAAAGGAATCCAAGAAAGGCAGGGGACAGGAGGGAGAGCTTTCCTGGCATGGAAGCCAGGTAAAAAAAAATGTCCAAAACAAAGAGTTCAAAACTGCCAGCGGCCAGTATTGCTGGATCCAAGAGTATGTGATGGAGAGTAAAGTGTAAAAATGGAAAGGAAGGGGCTAGGTCTGAAGGGCCTTAAATGCCAACCAGAGAAGTTCATATTTGATCCTAGGGACAATTGGAAGCTTCTGGAATTTATTTAATGTGTGTGTGTGTGTGTGTGTGTGTGTGTGTGTGTGTGTGTGTGTGTGTGAAATGATCAGCTATGTGCTTTAGGAAAATCACTTTGATGGCTAGAGCGGGGAGAGACTGGAGGTGGGCAGGCAGAACTTTCTCACCACTCTCCAGTGGGCTATTGCTATAGCTCAGGTGAAGAAGGCTGGCATCAGGTGGGTGGTAGAGTCAGAAGGGAAAAGGGAACAGATTGGAGAGGTGCAGAAAAGCTGAAATCAATAGATATTAGAAACAAGCTAGATATAAAGGGTCAAAGAGAGTGAAGGGCAAAGGAGGACTGAGGTTCTGAGCTTAGGGCATATTGAGCACGAAGACAGAAGGGAGGAGGTGGGGAGGGTCTCGGGAAAATAAGGACTTTGGTTTTGGACATGTGGAGTTTCAGATGCCTACAGGTCATCCAGTTCAAGATGTCTGAAGGGCAGTTGGAGATACAGCACTGAAGGTCAGCAGAGAGATTAGGACATGAGCTAACCCATGCAAAATACTGTGCAAATGTGCAATCCCTGCAGATCTATCAGCTGTTATTAAAGGAATCTCTTTTTACTTACTGTTCATTTCTCACAGTTGGCATGGAATACTCCATGGTATGGGGAGGCTTCCCATGAGCATGGTGAAGGATACACCTTGCTCCTGCGGAAGACAGTGCTTGACCTTCTGAAGAGCCAAACCTGATGGAGATCAGTCTGAGGCTGAGATTGGAATGTGGCCTTAGAAACAACAGAATATGCTGGAGAACAATGTGGAGCTATGCCCAAAGGGCTACAAAAATGTGCATGCCCTTTGACCCAGCAATACCACTTCTAGGGGTATCCCCAAGAGATCATCAAAATGGGAAAGGGTCCCACATGTACAAAAATATTTATAGTAGCTCTCTTTGTGGTGGCCAAAAACTGGAAATCAAGGGGATGCCCCTCCATTGGGGAATGGCTGAATAAATTGTGGTATATGAATGTAATGGAATACTATTGTGCTATAACAAATGACTAACAGGTGGACTTCAGTAAAACCTGGAAAGATGTATATGAACTGATGCTGAGTGAAAGGAGCAGAACCAGGAGAACTCTGTACACAGCAACAACCACAGGGTGCGAGGAATTTTTCTGGTAGACTTAGTACTTCATTGCAATGAAAGGACTTAAAAAATTCCCATTGGATTTGAGGCAAAATGTCTTCCACATCCACAGAAGGAACTATGGAATTGGATCGCAGAATGAAGCAGATCATTTTCTTTTGTATTATGTTTTGTTTTATGGTTTCTGCCATTCATTTTAATTCTTCCATGCAACATGACTAAGGTGAAAATGTATTTAATAGGAATGTATGTGTAGAACCTATATAAAATTGTATGCTGTGTCACGGAGGGAGTGGGGAGGGGGGGGAGGGAGGGGAGGGAGGGGAAAAATCTCAGAGACATGGAAGTGATTGTAGAACACTGAAAACAAATTAAATAATTTAATTTATAAAAAACAACAGAATATGGAAACCAGAAGTGCCACATGGAACTGCTCCAGCCACCACACTGGTCACCTTGGGAAGCCTCCTGCTTCCTCAGAGATTGCTGTTAGAACCTCAGACCCCAGTGGGACATCTCCACTGTCCTAAAAGGATGACTTTTATTTTTGCAAAGAGCTGAAAGACGTTCAAGCCCCAAACTATGTACCTGGCCTTAAGTTCATTGGCGATTGATTGATATATATTATTTTGGGTTCAAACAGTCTGAGAGAATAAAGAAATCCAAAGCAGGTTTCTGGTGTGAATAGAAATTGACTCTAAAGACAATTCTCAGAGAGGGTTCTAGGACTCTTCAGAGGGACAGTAAGCCTTGAAATATGTATGTGGCCCCTCGAGGTGAATATCTGAGGGTCAAAAAGCCCTCCTCTTTCTGCCCTTGTTCTGTCCTGTTTAGGACCTGGATCTCATGGGCAATATTCCTCAACAGCCACACCTAAAGCCCTCTTGGAGCTAGACATCAGCAGGGTCCATGTATCTCTTGTCATCCCTTCAGATCCTCTTTCACATTTTTGCTTCTTTGTGTGTTTTTACTCCTTTTCTTAATGGTCTGGGAGGGGTGCAGGAGAGGCAACAGGTTGTATAAGATGGTCCTTAAGGTCCCTCTAGGACCATGAGGTCAGTGATTCGAAGGCAGGGGTTCCACATCTCTTTTGTGTCATGACCCCCTTGAGCAGCCTTGTGCAGAAGCCCACGGACCCCTTCTCAGAACAAGGCTTTTAAATGATTAGATTTCATTCCGATTACGAAACCTTTTCCCTGGGAAGCCAGAGAGCTCGTTTCCATGGTTACAGGAAACAGGCCAGCCACACAGCTCATGCGTCAGTGTGCATAGAGGTTCGAAACAGGTGATGGATTTTGCTGGGAAGCAGGAGCCGGAATCCCAGGTTGGTTTGAAGCAGTCTTTTTCATTCATTTCATTTCGATTTATTGAGATATTGGGACAATATTGGTGTCACAAAAAGAGTCTGTTAGGGTGACTCACTTTCTCTGCCAGGAGTTTGGGTAATATTTTTAATAAGTTTTTATTGATATTTTCTGTTTCTCATATCATCCTAGCTATTCCATGTATCTTTCATCCTTCCTTCTTCCAGAGAGCCATCCTTTATATGAAACAGTATATTTATAGAGAGAAAAAAAAATCAGCATGACTGCTCACTCCATTGAAAATGTCCCCAAACCTGGGCAGTGGGGGCCACTTGTGGCCCCCCAAGGGGCTGGCTTTCATTCGGATTCCACTTGATCTTTACCATTTTGCTACATTCACTTGATTTTTTGACGTCCCTACTCTTTCCATTGATATGGTTGTAGTTACTATGTAGATTGTTTTATTGGCTCTACTCGCTTTACTTTGCATCAGTTCATGGAGATCTTTCCATGCTTCTTTGTATGCATTACATACATCATTTTTTATAGCACAGTAACATACCATGACGTTCGTGTACCACAATGTGATTTAGCCATTCCCAATTGATGGGCATCTATTTTGTTTCCAATTCTATGCTATCACAAAAAAATGCTTCTAGAAATATTTTGGTTTAGATGAGGACTGTCTTCTTCTTGTTGGCTTCCTCGGAACACATGCCCCATAATTGAGTCTCTGGTCAAAGGGACGGACATCTTAGTAAGTAATGTAAATGTTTTTTATGATATCAAAAAAATTGTCTCTCGATGCCTATACTCTGTTGGGGTTCTTAGCACAAAAGACTGCTGTTGCATATTCTTTCTAGAGGCTTTTTCTGCATCTATTGAAATGATCATGTGGTTTTGGATATTTAGGTTTTTAATATGATTAATTATGTATTGTTTTCCTAATGTTGAACCATCCTTGCATCCCTGGTATAAATTCTATTTGGTCATGTTGAATACTTTCTTTTGGAATAAATTTCTGCAGTCTGCTTGGCAGCATTTTATTTCAGATTTTTGAGTCAATATGCATTAATGATATTGGCCTATAGTATTCTTTTGTGTTTTTAATTTCCCTGGTTTAGGTATTTAGGACTGTATTCGTCTCATAACATGATTCTGTTTGGATGCATTTCTTCTCAGTTTTTTGAGAATAATTTGTGAAGTATGGTTACTCATTGTTCCTTAAAAGTTTGATGGTATTCTCTTGAATGCCTCAGGAGCAGGAGTTTTTTCCCTTTACAGCTAGATCTATTACCTTTCCCAAGATTAGGTTATTTAAGATCTGCCTGGTCTCCTGAGAGGCTGGGTGTTTTTGATTTTTGAAGGTATCCTCTATTTCTTTTGTGTTCACAGTTTTCTTAGCATCTAACTGTGCGCAGTATATTCTCACTGTCCTTTTTATTTCTTCTGGTTCTATTATAATGTCATTCATTTGCTATTTTGTTCATTTGTTTTTCTGCCATCTTTTAAATCAGATTACCTGAGGGTTTAATCCATTTTATCAATTGTTTCAGAGGACCAGCTTTTAGTTTTATTTATCATTTCTCTAAGGATTTTTGTTTCTTATTTATTTTTTCTCTCATTTTTAGTATTTCCTCTTTTATACTTAGTTTACGTTTATTTGTTGGCTTTCTAATTTTTAAATGCAAATTCAGTTCATCGGTGCTCTCTTATTGCACTAGGTTAATGCATGTTTGCAGGGATGTGATTGAGTCAATCTTAATATAAGGAGATGTTTTGAAAGACCTGAGTATTTGAAATCCTGCCGATTTTGTGTACTGATTGCCAGCCTTGTGTCCATGGACTCAATCCAGTCTTACTGGTCCATCTGCAAACATTTGACTACCAAAAGGCATTTATTTACAATAAATTACAATTTACAATGACAATACCTAATATGCCCCTAGTCTCCCAAGGGGGTTGTCCCTTCAGCTCCAAGGTGATGGGGGAACAGCATCTAATCAGAATTTGCTCCTTTGGTGGAAAAAGGTCACCTGGTCATCACCTCTGTGTACACATCACTCCCCATGGTTCTGTTCCTTGCTTAGTGGAACCATCTGGTTCTTATAATGCTGCATATGTTTTTGAAGAACAACAACAAAAAAAAAAAACCAAGAAAAACATAATATTGATAGGTATTGCTTGGTTTTGTCTGTAAAAATGCCAGTGAACTGGACACTTGAGACTTGTTTATTCCTGATGATACAAATGAAGCAGCGTCTGGCCAGCTGCAGGGAAAAGAGAAAAGCTCAGGTTTTGTCTGGAGAGATAATGCCCGTTGGGTTCAGATTCAATTTCCTCGTCTGGCAGGATCAGACGAGAGTTTCCCAGTGCTGCAGCGTATGATATGTGCAGATGCTTGGTTAAATGAATGAATGCATGGAGCCAGAACAGCTTTCTCACATTTTAAGGCAACACATTTTAGAATGAGAAGTAAATTCATTAATATTCAGGGGATGAAAATTTCTTGAAACACCAGAGGAATTATTTTAAAAAGTTGAAATGCCAACTATGAAAGCTTCACATGTGATTGCTTTCTGCAATTGCTGTGAGCAAGGAACCATTTTGACAATTATCAAGTCCGTCCCCGAAAGAGCTGCTGTCTGGCCCCGCTGCACCTAGATGTCACATCTGGAACTCAGAGGATAAGAGAGAACAACGACCCCACCAATGAGCTTCAATTTCTGCACTTTTCATCACACATTCTAACATTTGCAGAACCACTTTTGAGAATTTTCATTCCCAAGTAATAATCCCTAATACCAGCAATCAAAGGAGAAAATGAGAATCAAAATCTCAAAGCATTAAGCTCTAAAAATATTCATTTTAAAATATTATTTTTTGGCAAAACCCCCCTATTTTGGCTATGCACCCCCTTCTGCTCTCTCCCTGACAAATACCATAAGCAGTATCTTTTTAAAAAAAGTTTATATTGATATTTCCTATTCCTTCCATTATAGTTAGTGCAGGTATCCCTCTCTTCCCCCCACCCCCTGCCGACAGCTATCCCATACAATAAACAGTATTTTTTAAAGAGGAAAAAATCACTAGTGATCAATAGAGAGGAAGAGTTCAAAGTCATCTGCAGTGGATGACACTGTGGAGCTCCCTCCCATCTCCGTGGTATCCTCTCATATCTCTTCATTTGATTCCTGCTTGATCTTAGCATTTTGTTACATTTACTATTTTCTAAAATCAATTTTTTATTGATATTCTCTGTTTCTTACATCCTCATAGTTATTTCATGTATCCTCCCCTCATCCCCTCCCAATGGGCTATCCCATATAATAAATTGTATTTTTTAAGAGAGGAAAAAAATAAACAGTAGTGATCAGTATACAGGAAGAAATTATTAGTGATCAGTATATAGGAGGAGTTCAAAATCATTTGCAGTGTGGGACACCTGTGGATCTCCCTTCCACCTCCCTGAAGAGGTAGGTTGAGGGTGTCTTCTCACTGGTTGTTGTCCTTTGTGTTCGAAGGAGACCAAACTGACATCATGATGTCCAACTCAAGGTGTGTCTGATTGTGTCTGATCAGACCAATACGAGCTCGGCAGGCTCTACCACAGATCGGGCACAAATAATCCATATGAACATATCAAATTTTCTCATTGGAATCCTGTTTAAACTTTATAATTTTGTTACATTTACTTTTGATATTTTGGTGAGTGGTTGTTTTTCCCATTTACATTGTACTTACTGCAAACATTGTTTTCTTGGCTCTGCTTACTTGACTCTGAATCAGTTCATACAGATCTTTCCATGCTTCTTTGTGTTCCTCACACATATCATGTCTTATAGCACATTTCATTACATTCATGTATCACACTTTGTCTAGTCATTACCTAATTGATAAGCATCTCCTTTGTTTTGAATTCCAAAATGGCTATACTATTTCACAGCTCCACCAACAATGTAAGAGTGTGCCTACCATTCTACAACCTCTCTAATGTCGACTACTGCCATTTTTTGTCTTTTTTATGCCAATTTGCAGGATGTGAGGTGAAACCTCAGGGTTGTTTTGATTTGTGTTTTTCTTATTATTAGTGATTTGGAGTATTCTTTCATGTGGTTGCAGATATTTTGCGATTCTTTTGAGAACTGTTTAATTATATCTTTTAACCACTTATCTGCTGGGAACTGGCTCTTTGGTCATGTCTGGAAATGTATGACTCACTTGGCAATTAAGACCATTACCTCTCTGTTAAGGAGGTAGATAGTAAGCTTCATGGTTGCTCCTGTGCCATAGACCTTCATCGCTATATTGACGAGAGCCCTTAAGTCTCTCAAAACTGCAGACCCCCACAGTGTTGTTACCTGGTTCTGCTCACCTTACTCTGAGTCAGCCCCTACAAGTCTTCCTGGTTTTCTCTGCAATCATACCCCTCATCACCTCCCACAGTACAACAACACTCCTTTACATTCATATAACATAATCCTCGGAGTCATTCACCAATTGATGGGTATCCTGTTAAGTCCCAGCTCTTTTTCATAACATTCTTGTGCACACAGATTCCTTCTCACTCTATTTGATTTTCCTGGGGAAGTGGCTAGATCAAAAGGCAGATGCACAGTTTAGTGACTTCTGAGTTATACCTCCAAACCATTTTGCATAATGAGTAGGGGGAGGGTGAATAATTCACAGCTCTAGCAACAGCACACCAATGTGCCTGTTCTCCCACAGCACCTCCAACAACTGTCACCTAGCTTTTCTGGCATTTTTGCCAATCTAGTGGAGCATGAGGTGAGATGTCAGAAGTACTCGATGGATATGCGATCCATTTTCAACCAACCTCTTCATTGTGTGATCTTTTATATATATCCTCATCCATGCTTCGAGGCATTATGGCATAATAGCTGGAGAGCCAACCTTGAGGGCATAGAGAGTTGGGTTTAAGTCAAACCTCATAACTGATACATAACAGCTGTGTCAAATACTGGCTTTGGAATCCTGGCAAGTCATTTAACCACTAAGTGTTCTAGGTTACTATAAAACTATAAGTTCCAGAGAAGATACTGACTTGTATTGTTAGAGTTTTCTTACCTAGACGTTTCCTATGGCAAGGAGATTCTAGGTCCAGTACCTATCCTATGCATTTGCAAATTATTATGGTCCATGGTATAAGGTGCTGGCATAAGCCTATTTTTTTGCCAAAATGACTTCCAGAATTCCCAGAAGTTCCTATCCTCTCACTCATTTTTTTAAAGTAAGTTTTTATCTACGTATTTTATTTTTTTTACATCACCATAGTTTTTCCCAGTATCCCTGCCCATCTCAGAGAGTCATCTCATGTAACAACTAGTATTTTTAAAGACAAAACAAAACAGAAGAGGAAAAAATCAGCATAACTGATCAACATAACAAAAAAGTCTGAAAATATGTGCAATGTATACTGTACACCACACGTGGACCTCCCACCTCTGCAAAGGGGGAGGATGAGAGGATGAGGGTGTCTTCTCATGTCTTGTCTTTTGGGTTTTCCTCATTCTTTATAATTCTGCAAGGTTCATTTTCAATGTTTTTATCATTGCTTTTCCCATTTACATTATTGGAGTCCTTGTTTAAATTGTTTTCTTGTCTCTGCTTAGTTCACACTGCATCAACACGTGGAGTTCTTTCCATGGTTTTCAGTATTCATCACATTCATCATTTCTTACAGCATAGTAAGTAATATTCCATCACATTTATGTACCACAATTGGTTTAGCCATCCCCCCAATTGATGGGTATGTACTTTGTTTTCAATTCTTTACTCTCACAAAAGTCTTTATATTCTGATGTATTTGGGGACTTACTTTTGATCAATGACTTCCTCGGGTTATAAGCCTAATAATGGAATTGCTAGATCAGAGTGTCTGGACATTTTAGTCTTTATTTGTGCAATTCTAAATTCCTTTCCACAGTGGTTATACTGAGTCACAGCTCCACAAACAATGCACCAGTGTGCCTGTCATTCCACAACCCCTTCGATAGGAACTATTCCCATCTTCTGTCATCTTTGCCTATTCTCAGGGTGTGAAGCAAAACTTTGAGATTGTTTTCATTTTCATTTCTCTTGTTATTAGTGATTTGACCCCTTTTTATGTGGTGGTTAAAAGTTTTCAATTCTTCTTTTGAAAACTGTTTGTTCATATCCTTTGAGTACTTATCTCTTGGAGAATGGTTTTTGTTCATCTATGCATACAGGTGTGTATGAATATGTGTGTATACATGTATACACACTTATTGTCTACATATCTTGTGTACTAAACCTTCACTGGAGAAATTTGATACACATGGTTTTTTATCTGACTTTTTCTTATTTTAAAATTTAATATGCTCTTTTATTTTTAATTTTATTCTTACTTTAAGTTCCACATTCACTAGCCTCTCTCCCACTCAGTGAGAAGGCAAGAAATATAATAACCATCATATATATGAAGTCATGAAAGCATATTTCCACATTAGCCAGGTTCTAGGGAAGGGAGAAAGCAAGAAACATAAAGAAAGGAAAAAATATGCTTCACTATGCAATCTGAGTTCATCAGTTCTTTATCTGGAGGTGGATAGATAGTATCTTACATCATGAATCTTTTGGAGTTGTGCTGGATTGATGTATTGATCAGAATATCACAACTGATCATCATAAAAAATTGCTGTCACTGTGTACAATGTTTTCCTGGTTCTGCTTTCTTTACTTTGCATCAGTGCATATAAGCCTTCCCAAGTATTTCATCATTTCTTATAGCATAAGAACTGTTTTTCTTCTAATCCTAGGTGCATTAGATTTGTTTGTGGAGAAACTCTGCTGTTTCACATACTTCAAGTTATGTAATTCATCTTTTATGTTTGCCTCTATCTCGTTTAGTTAAGAATCCATCTCCTGCTCATAGATGTGAGAGGTCTATGGTCTGCTTCTCCGAATTTTATTATAGTAAGATCACATACACATTTCAGATGTATTGTGGAACATAATGTCAGGTATTTGTCTGAGCCTCATTTCTGTTAGGCTGCTTTTCACTTTTCCCACCAGTTTTTATCAAAAAGAGAGTTCTTTCCTAATTAATTTATGTTTTTCTGTGTATCAAACACTGCGTCATTGAGCTCCGTTGTTTATTCTTCTTTCTCTAGTCTGTTCCATTGATCTACCTCTCTATTTTTTAACCAGTGCCAGATGGTTTTGATGCCTGCTGCTTGATATGTAGCTTTTATATAGTTTGATCTTTTGAAGTGATATTTCCCCTTTGTCCGTCCCTCTATTCTTCATTTTTCTTGATATTCTGTATCTTTTGTTTTTCCAAATGAATGTTGTTATTGTATCAAGTTTGATGAAGTATATTGTTGATAATTTGACTGTATAGCATTAAAAGTGTAAATTAACTTTGGTGATATTGTCATTTTTATTATGTTGTCACACTCATCACGAGCATGGAATATTCCTCCAGTGATTTAAGTTGTTCTTGATTTCTTTAAGAAGTAGTTCCTAATTAGATCTATGCTAGTATTTTGTGTGCTTTGGTAGACTGAGCCCCAGGTACTTTATGCATTTTGGGTTAGGGTTATTTGCTATTTGAAGTGGGATTTCTCTTTCTATTGTTGCTTCATGGATTTGGAGAAATGCAGTTGATTTTTTATTGTTCTTTAAAAGTTTGATGATTTCACACTCCATTGGATATGGAAATACATTTTACCCTGCAGGAAGGCAAAGGGGAAGGAGATAGGAGAGGGAAAATAATAGAAGGGACAGCAAATTGGGGAAAGGGATAATCAGAAGCAAACATTATTGTGGGAAGACAGGTCAAGGGAGAGAATGGAAAAAATGGAGGGGAGGATAGGACAGGGGGAAATGTGGTTAGTCTTTTACAACATAACTATTATGGAAGTGTTTTGCATTGTTACACATGTATGACCCATATTGAATTGCTTGTTTTTTCAATGAGAATGAGTGGGGAGGGAGGAAGGGAGAGAACATGGAACTCAAAGCTTTAATAATGAATATTAAAATTTGTTTTAGCATGCAACTGGAAAATAAGATATGCAGGCAATGAAGTATAGAAACCTGTTTTGCCCTACAGGAAAATAGAGGGGAGAGGAATGGAAGAAGGGGGTGTGTGTAATAGAAGAAAGGACAGACTGGAGGAAGGGGTGGATGGGGTGCATGTTTTCCTGGGGTGGAGGTGGGGAGAAGTGGGAAGAAAATTTTGAATTCAAAATCTTGTGGAAATGAATTTTGAGAACTGAAAAATAAATAAATTCTATATTAAAAGAATAAATAAAAGTTTGATGATTCTTCTATGAATCTAGCTGGACCAAGATTTCTTCTCTTTGGTAGCTACTTTGCAGCTAGTTCTATTTCCTTCTCTGAGACTGAGCTACTTGTGACCTCTCTCTGGTCTTCTGTTACTCTGAGTGTTTCGTATTTTTTAAGGCATCCCTCTTTTCCTTTTGTGTTTCCTTTTGTGTTTGTATGTTTTATTAACATATAACTACAGGACAGATCTGATAGTTTTTTTTATTCTGCTTTTGTTGTGATTTCACCTTGTTGGTTTGCTCTTTTGTTGATTTTAATTTCTGTCCTTTTTAGTCGTATTAATAAAGGTTTGTCAATTTTTTAGTTTTTTCAAACAACCAAATTTTAGTTATAATTACTATAGGTTTTTTGGTTTTCAGGTTATTTATTTCTCCTCTAATTTTTAATATCTCCTTTCTTGTGCTTATTGGAGGTTTGTTTATTTATTGGTTTTCTAATTTTTAAATGCACATTCTTTTAATTAGTCCTCTCTCTTTCTATTTTGTTAATGTATGCTTGTAGGGATATTATTTTTTTTCTGAGGACTGCTTTATCTGAATGTCGGAAATTTTGCTATCATTATGGTTTTCTTTCACACAATTATATTAATTCTTTTTATGGTTTGTTCTTTGACTCATTATTTAGGATTTCATTGTTGAATCCCCATTTGTCTGTGTGCTTTGTTTATGGCTCCTGAACCAAATACTATTTTTATTGTATTATGGTCTGTAAGGTATATATTTACAACTACCGCCTTTCTGCTTTTGTTTTCAATATCTCTGTACCCTAGTACATGAAAATTTTGTAAAAATTCCATGTGGTACTGAGAAATACACATATCCTTTAGTGGTCCCATTTAGAAGAAGCCATAAGTCTTTTAAGTCTAGTTTCCCCAGTATTTTGTTCAGGTCTTTATTCTTCTTGTTGTTTATATTTCTGTTATACTTATTCATAACTAAGAAAGGAATATTGAGATTTCTGTCACTATTGTGCTACTATGTCTTCTTATAGTCCAGTTCATGTTTCCTTTATGAATTTCAGTGCTAAGTCATTTGGAGCATAGAAGTTTAATACTGATTTTCATTTATTGTCTATGGTTCCTTTCTGCATAATTTACAAATGTAAACGTTTGTTTTTGCTTTGTCTGATAACATGATTGTAACTCCTGGGTTTTGTTAGTTTCGCCTGATGCAGTCAATTTCTTTCTCCCAGCCCTCCATTTTTATTCTGTGTGTCTTTGTTTCTTAAAAGTACCTTCTGTAAGCAACATTTTGTGGGGTATTGTTTTCTTATCCAATCTACATACTTTTTTCATTTTATTGGATTGTTAATCCATTCACAAGGTTATGACAGTTAGGTTTATCTCTAATATATATTTTTTCAAAATTAAGATTTTTCCCCCTTTATTCTTTTGTAAACATCTATAGAGAAAGTGTCATGTGGTTTAGTCCACGATGCTTCAGGCTTATTTATCCACGTCTTCTTTCTATTTGACTTCTGCTTTCACCCTTGTCTTGTGGTATACATTTGGAAAGTCTCTTAATCATCTCTATGTTGTTATCTGGTTGTCCTGAGTAGCTGTATTTGTTCCTCCTCCTTGTATTTCTGTAGTCTGGAATGTTTGAAAAGAGCATCATTTCTTTTAGGAATGTTTCAAATAGCTCTTTTTTATTGAATGCTCTTCTTTTAATTAACATTTAGGCTAAATTTGCAGGGTGAGTCTCTTTGGAATATGATATTCAATTTCCTCTTGTAGGTTCTTGTAGGTACAGAATAATCTTGTGTTATTTGAAGTTCCATTGCTTCAGATTTGAAGGTCTTTCTCTTGGTTACTTACAAAATCGGTTGTTTCTTACTGCCCATCTAAGAGTTTGGTTCTGGTTTGTAGCCGAGGTCTTGCTTTTTTCTGAAGGCAACCTATGAATTCTTTCCATTGGTACTTTGTTTTCTGTGTTCAGAAGTTCTGGACAATTTTCTGGTATTATTTCTTGCATTATGGTGTTCAAGTTTTGTTGTTGTTGTTGTTTTTGGTTTTTTTTGACATATTGTATTCTTCTGGGAGACCTAGAATCCCTAAATTGACTCTGCACATCTTGTCTTTTATATCAATATGATTTGCTTGTATGGAGATCATGCCTTCCTTTAATATTATGCTTTTGCATCCCTTCTTCCAGATTGTCCTTCACTTTCATGTAGTTGCATTCCCAATCACTCATTCCCTCTTTGATTTCTTTGTTGAGACTTGCCACTAGGAATTCAAGTTTTTCTATTCTCCTCATTAGTTCTGCTTTCACAATTTTGATTTCTCTTTCAAACTTTTCAAAGATAGCATGCTGTCTCTCTTGAAAATCCACAGGGTTCTCTGTCTCATCAAGTGTTGGATCATTTTCCTTTCTCATGCAGAATTTATTCACAGATGACTGAACTTGTTTTGCATTTTACTGAATCTGGAAGCCATATTTCCTGTTGCCTTATCTGCTTATGCTCAAAGTCTTCAATTTAGTTTTCTTTTCTCTTTAGTTCTCTTATAATCTCTTGTAGTTTCTTATAATCTTATAGTCCCTATCACTCACTTTCTGACTTCTTCCCTTTTGAATGCGGTTTCCTTGGGGGCTGGACCTCAAAGCCATTTCATTTTCCTCCCAGCTGGGCAATTCATGGTTTTTCATGGTTTACCAGTCTTGGTCTCTATCTCAAGTGACTTCTGAGGTGGTAGGGGGGAGGGGAACAGAGTTAGTTCCTGCTCTTAGAGTCAGGAAGACCTGAATTCAAACCCTACCTCAGACACTTATTAGCTGAGTGACCCTGGACAAGTAACTTAATCTCTCTCCCCCTTAATTTCCATATTTCCTGTAAAATAAGAGGATAAAATTCACTCAGTGTCCTCTAATATCCTTTCAACTCTAAATCTATGATACTCTGATCTTTTTATATTTATTTATAATGTTTCTATGTGCTAGAATATGGTCTTTTTTTTTTGTAAAGGTACTATGTGACTCTGATGAATCTTCATGTTCTTTAATATTTCAATTCAAAAGATGCCATACGTCTTTTAGCTTATTTCTCCAATAGCTTGTTCACTTCTATAGTTTGTTTTTTGTTTATCTTTCTGTTAGATTTACTCAGCTCTGAGACAAGACTCACAATTATCATTTTACCATCTA
Organism: Notamacropus eugenii; assembly: GCF_028372415.1. Taxonomy (NCBI): domain Eukaryota; kingdom Metazoa; phylum Chordata; class Mammalia; order Diprotodontia; family Macropodidae; genus Notamacropus; species Notamacropus eugenii. The sequence goes on along the minus strand of NC_092879.1, from coordinate 98,425,612 downwards.
TACCTCTTTGCAATTTAGTTTACTTTTTCTTTATGGAATTATTTTAGAGGTGGAGAACCTGTGGTCTCAAGGTCACATCTGGCTGTCTACATCCTCAAGTTGCCCTTTTGCTGAATCCAAACTTCACAGAACCAATCACAAACAAATAAGGATTTGTTCTGTAAAACCTGGACTCAGTCAAAAGGCCACATCCAAGGGCCTAGAAGGCCATATGTAGCCTCAAGTATCATAGGTTCTCCGTGTGATTTAGACGCTTTGCCATTTGGTGCATCTATGTTTCATACTGATACTGTTTTATTGTCTAACTCTATGCTATCTGAAAGGATAATGTCATTTCCCTCTTTCTTGTGACACTGTAAATTTTTATTTTTTTGCTTTTTTGTTTGGTAGTGTAATTATAACTTCTGTTTTTTGAAAATCAACTGGTATAAGACTATAACTCCCAGGGTCTTGGTGAGGGCTGTTGTACATAGCAAATGTTCTTTTCACTTCTCATTTTCATTCTGAATCTGTCTCTTTTTTAGATATATTTCTTCTATTCAATAAATTGCTTGGCTTTGTTCTGTTAGACATTTTACCACTCTTTTATTTTTGATTTTGTATTCTTCAATCCATTCTCAATTAAAGTTATAATTACTAGACTTGTATTTTCTTCTGTTTACTCATTTTGCATTGGATTTTATACCCTTTGCTCTTTAAGTCAATTCTTTGTCCCGATGATTAATTTTGCTTACATAATTTACAGCTTATCTGTACCCATATGCTCTCTTCTCATTCCCATTTGCATCCCAAGTTCTCTGACTTGACTTCATTTGTAAATGTCTTTGCTTTCTTTTTCCTTTAGCTGTTATTCCACCTTTGTGGAACCTTTTCTTTCCTAACCCAACTATTCTCTGCTAATCTGTTCTATGGGACCAAGACTGGTCATTCATAGATAACTTTTTCAAGAAGTTTAGCAGTGAAAAAGAGGAATAAGATGGATGGTATGCTGATAAATGTTTAACAACTGTCGTCTCTCCAAAAAAGACGTACAAACACACTTTTCAGTTTAATCTGAATTATTAACATTTTCTTAGGTTTAGAGTGACAATCAACCAAACAATTAAGCCCTGGTTTGTAGCCTTTACTGATATCCAAGGTATAAATGTTCACACTGAAATTTTACAGTTGACTCTCTTGAGTTGGTTTGAGCTAGCTCTAATATCACTGGCTAGAAAGACCAAATGAAACCTTTTTTTTTTTTTCAGTATTGGGAACATCTAAGCATGTATGTAACCTTAAAAGTTTGCTTTCTTTACAACACTTGAAGGTTCTAAAAATGCATTACATTTATTATTTCATTTGATTTTCATAATAAGCCTATGATCTCATAGGCATTTTAGGGTTAGGGCTAGCCTAAATGCCTATCTAGGCATTACCATTTTATAGGCAAGGAAACTGAGGCCTAGATTGGTTGCATGACCTCTCTGGCCATGGTCCCATGGTTGATAAATGTCAAAGGGGGAATTTCACCCTGCATCTCTCTGGTTGACAAATCCAATGCCTTCTCTACTACAACACATCACAGAAAAGAACCCCATGTCAAGGGAGAGCTTGAAGATGCTTCTGAAGCAGGGTCCTAGAAAAGGATGGGAGAGGGACTAGGAGGAATGCAGAATGACATAGTTCTGTCTTCTGTGAGGAGAGTCTGAAAATACTAGCGACTGAGGAATGAAGAAGGGAGACAGTTTCCATCTTCCCAGGGAAGTCTTCTTGCTTCAAGAGCCACGTGAATGAATTGAATACAAAAGTCTGATTTCTGGCCAATCCTACTTTTTTTTCCTCTGACCCAGCTAGTATTTGAACGGAAAAACGCACAAGGAGCCAGCTTTTTCACTGCACTGATTTTTATTTATTTGCCATTCTTGCGGTCATTAGCTAAAAATCTTGTTGGAGGTTTGGGGGAGGGGTGGATAGGAAAGATGAACATCTAAAAAGAACATGGCTTCCCCCTTCACTGTGTGGATGAAGGGCTGCAGAGAAGACCAATTCTTCAGGGCTTCTAAAGAGAAATGGTGAGAGTACCTCCACTTCTGTGAAATACCTGGTAACTACAGCTCTAATAAAGACAACTTAAGAGAGAAGGTCAATTAAAAATCCCTAGTGATTACATCTCATTCAATTCAAATTCATGTGAGTTGTTTCTTACAGAAAAATAACATCATGTTGCATTCACATACTACAGCTAGTCCAGCCATTCCCCAAGTGCTGTGCATCTACCCTGTTTCCAGTTTCTTATTACCACAGAAGATGTTACCATAAATATTTTTGTGTGTTTAGGACATTTCCCTCAGTCTTGGACCTGGTGGTAAATGCCTGGCAAAATCATATCATTGTGTCAAAGGATCTAAGCAATTAGATATCTTTGTAGCAGAGTTCCAAGTTGTTTTCCTGAATAATTGGCCCAATTCCCAGCTCCACTAATGATGTATTTTGGGGCTTTTCTGCCTATAACAGCCCCTCCAACATTAACTATTTCCATTTTTATCATCTATGACAATCTTTTGTGTATGATATAAAATGGCAGAGTTGTTTTGATTTGCACCACTCTCATTATTATGGAGCAGTTTATCATAGTCATTGATCATTTACATTTCATCTTCTGAAAACTTTGCTTTGACCACTTATCTATTGGGGAATGCTTCTTGAGCTTATCTATCATCTTATGTATCTTATGTATCAGTTCTATATAATCATAGGCTATTAGACTATCAGAGAAATATAGTAGGAAGATTCCCCACTCCCAATCAGTAGTTTCCCCTTTTAATGTCATTATGTTGATTTTGTTAGTGCAAAGCTCTTTAAGTTAATCCACAAAAAAATCTATTTTGTCTATTGTGATCTCCTCTATGCCTATCAGTTATGAATTCTCCCCAAAACCAGAGATTCAAAAGTGTCCTGCTTTCCATTGTCTGCTGGTTTCTTTTTCTATGGTGTGGCCACATATCCAATTGGAGCTTCTTTTCTGCCTACTAACCCTTCTGCAGTTACAGCCACATGTTAGCTACAGCAAGCTTTCCTGTCACACACTACAATAATTGTTGGTGTAAGCTAGAAGGAGCATTTCCAGCCTTTGGGTGGGGGGAAGGTGAATTTAAGTGTAACTCATGGTTTGAACAAAATGACTCAAATGTGGTCAGCCTTTGCTTGTGTAGCTCATCCCACTCCAGTCACTTTTGACCGTGGCCCAATCTGACCATGCATGGCCCAAGCTAGGAGAGAGTTGGGGAGCTTCAAAGACAATAGCCCAGAGTCAAGGAAATGTTGCTCAGTATAGAGAGGGAAGTGGTTGGGGTAGATGGGGGTTCTCCCTGGAAGGCCTGCTGCTCTAACTTCCTAAAAGGCTCAGTATAAGGGGGGAACATGGGCCTCAGACTCCTTCTTCGAGTATTTTGTGACTTCAGTGCTTGGGTTGCTGCAGCCGCCTGGCTTTGGCCTGACCGAGGTGGCCAGGAAGGAAACAGAAAGCTTCTCCTTACTATTGCACTCACAGGCTCCAGGGGTGGCGCTTTTGCCATGAGATTTGCTCAGGATCTGTTCCTTCCTAAAGTTATCTTCAAAGATCTTGAGCTATAGAAGAAACAAAGGAGTGAATGGAGGGGATGGGGGTGGGCTGCAATGATTGGCCTGAAACCCTAGAGAGCACTGGTAAAGAAGCCAATGCCTGGAGACATGAAATGACTTGCCCAAAGTCATACAGCTAGCCATATATGATTTCCCACCATGAATACCCCTGCCAAGAAGCCTTTACTAAGAGCTTGTTTTGCATTTAGAATCAGGGCACCTGACTCTCTCTATCTTTTTCTCTCTCTCTCTCTCCCTTCCCCCCCCACACAATCTATCCCTCACTTTCTCTTTCTCTCCCTGTCTTTCACTCTCTCTGTCTCCTTCCCTCACTCCCTCCCTCCCTCTTCTCTCTGTCTCTTTTTGTCCTCCCTTCACACACTCTCTCTTTCTCCTCCCCTCCCTCTGTCTCTCTGTCTTTCTCCTTCCCCTCATATACACTTTCTTTGTGTATCCTTCACTCTCTCTCTTTTTCTCTCCCTCACTGTCTCTGTCTCTCTTTTTCTCATTTAGTGTCTAGACAGAGATGAAACCTTTTTCTATTTGTGAATTGTAGAAAGTGATTCTTACTCCTCACCCCTCACTCTTTGTTGAATTTGATTCAGTCCAACAAAGGGTTCTTAGGAGGCACCATTGCTAGGAACTGGAAAGGGTGATAGGAACATGTGTACAAAGCCAGTGCTTCATGGAGCCCGATCTAACTGGATCCTGGGGGATGCCTCTTGATTGACTTTTTCCAGGTGAAGGAAGGGGAGCTGGTGGGGTTTGATCAAGTCCCATGGTCAGAACCTTGTGGGGATGCCCAGTCTGAGTATGAGCTCATTTTTGGCTCTTGGCAGACTTCCGAGATGGGCTTACCCTGGGTTTCTGGGCAGGGGACCATCCCTGCTAATAGTCTGAATTACCTTAACACTTCCCACAGACTCCGGGGCCTCATGGAAGCAGGGAATGCCTACAATGTGGGGCCTGGGACCAACCTGTTCTTGCAGAAGTGCCATTTGCTGCCTCATCTCCTCTTCCTTCTTGTAGAAGTTTTCACGTTCCACTTTTATTGGCTGTGGGACTTTGTGCTCTGTCGGGGGATCAGCTGCAAGCGTTTCAGTCTGTTGGAAAACAGAACCAGAGAGGCACATAGGAAAGCTGGGAAAGGAGGCCCTAAGAGTAAGAACCCCCATTCCCTGACTGCTGAAGTGTACAATCAGTGCTCAGCAACCAGGAGAGAGAACTTCCCAAGGGCACTAGTGGGAGGGCCCATCAGAGCACCTGGAAAGGGTGGGTGACTACTGGGATGGGGCATAGAGAGGTGCACGCCCTCCAACTAGCCAAGAAGTGCCCATGGCAGAATCGACTACATCAGCCCTGGCTCTGGCAGGTTCTGTGATCATAGTACCTGGCATTTTGAGGCACGTAGCTCATCCATCAAGTCAGTCATCTCCTTTTCCAAGTTGGGCATGGCCAACTGGTGCTTACAATATGTAGTCTTCTGTCCTTTGGTGTTGCCTCGCCCGTACCTGTACTGGGCACTATCCTTTAAGCTTCTCCTGGTCATCAACACTGGAGAGGAGCCATAGCCTTCAAAGTAATTCTAAGAAAGAAGAGGGATTTCAGTTTAGTCATCAACCAATTCCTGCTCCTGCTACCCTGGAACTTCATATATGACACCAAAGAGAGAAGCCCATTACTAATGTGCTGTGCTGTGCTTACTGAGCGGCCCACTTCCCACTGTCACCCATCCACCATCCAGTAGAAATCGTCAAGACAGGAATGGCATTAGAACTATTGAATGACAGAGTTGGAAGGGACACCTCAGAGGCCATCTAGTTCAACACCACATGAGCAGAAACCCTTTTTACAAGATGTCTAACCTCTACCTTCAACTCTGCAATTAGAGGCAGAATTATAGAATGAAGTTAGGAAGGCATGGGTACAAATCCCACTTTAGATACTTACTTGCCGTGTGACCCCAGGCAAGTCACTGAACCTCAGTTTTCTTACCTGTAAAATGGGGAAATAACAGCACCTCCCAGAGTTGTGAGGATCAGATGAGTTAACATCAGTAAAGTGCTTTGCAAACCTGGAAGCTGCCTGTGTTGGCTGCTCCTGCCCTTTTTGCTGTCATCCTGGCCTGTGGCCCTTGCTTATTGACACTCACCACCAGGTTTGGCCTCTCACGATTCTGCTGCACCTTGCGCTCGAGGTACTTCACATATTCCTGGAGTTGCTGGTTCTTTTTAAACTCCTGGAGAAGGGCCTGCTCGTAGTACTCCTTCTTGTTCTGAACAAAGATGCCCACAGGCTAGGGTCCAGTACCAAAGAAGGCCTCAAAGTATACCCTAGTTGGCACTTCTTAAACTGTGGGGTGTGACCCACAGTGGAAGAAGTACTGAAAGGGTGAAGGTAAACTTAGTGTCTCCTGTTCCTTTTGGGGCCCCTGACCCTTCTCCCATAATCCCAAGGTCAGCCTTTGGGAAATGCCACATGCACCATGGACTGACTGAGGGTTCTTACCTGCTCATATTCCAGCTTTACAGTCAGGCGCTCCAACTGCTGCTTGAGGCTGACCACCTCCACCTTCAGGGTGTTCACCTTTTGCTGCATTTGCAAGGTAGTCTTGCGGTAGGTGTGGTCCCATTCCTGATTCAGCTTCATAAGCTATATGGGAAAGATCAAAGTGACATTGGGGATGGGGGATCCTCTAGGCCACGGAATAAAACAAGACCCTCTGTAGTCCATGTTCACACTGTGGCCCCCACATGGCTACCTGGGAAATACTGACAGTAATTCAGAACCCCTGGCTGTCATTATTCAAATCATCTCCCATTGATAACCTCCTTATTCCTATCCCTCTCAAGCCAATCCAATCCTGCCCCCCCCCCGCCAATGTTCCACTCTGAGGCTACTCACCCCTTCCACTATGCTGCCCACTCCACTGGTAAGGAACTCCTTTCCCACTCCTCCATCTTTTGGCTCCCTCATGATGACCCAGCCTCCCTGGCCTCCCTTTCTAGCACCGGAGGCACTTTTCCTCATTCCTCTCTTTGTTCCCCATCACCACTCCCAGGCTCTCCCCCTACTACCATCATTCCACAGCCTCTCCTCCGTTGACCTTCACTCAATCCATCTCTACCACTCAATCTGGAGAAACATCCTGGCAACATCCAGAAGTAGACTGGGGTGGGTTCTTCCTTCTTCAGAGGCCCTTAACAATTTCGATCTGAGACTGAACTTGGATTTTCTTTTCTTTTCCCTCAGAGCTCACATTGGGGTCACAGGGTTTTTCGGAGGGGAGGCAGTAGTTCAAGCCCTATCTTTATTTTTAAATTAATCATTTAGTTTATTTATTTATTGCACTTTTATTTTTTCCAATTCCATGTAAAGATAGTTTTCAACATTCACTTTTATAAGATTTTGAGTTCCAAATTTTTTCCTCCCTCTCTCTCTCCTCTCCCTTCTCCTCAAGACAGCAAGCAATCCAACATAGGTTATATACGTATAATCATGCTAAGCATATTTCCACATTAGTCATGTTATGAAAAAAGCAACAGAACAAAAGAGAAAAGTCACAAGAAAGGAAAACAAAAAAAAATTGAAAATATTCTCCTTCAATCTGCACTCTGACTCCATAGTCCTTTCTCTGGATGTGGATGGCATTCTCCATCATGAGTCTTTTGGAATTGTGTTAGATCCCTGGATTGCTGAGAAGAGCTCAGTCTATCAAAGCTGGTCATCGCACAATGTTGGTGTGCCCACACACAATGTCCTTTTGGTTCGGCTCACTTCACTCAGCAAGTCTTTCTGGATTTTTCTGAAATCTACCTGCTTATCATTTCTTATAGTACAATAGCATTCCATCGCAATCATATAGAACAATCTGTTCTGCCATTTCCCAGTTGATGGGCATCTCTTCAATGTCCAGTTCTTGGCCATCACAAAAAGGGCTGCTGGAAATATTTTTGTACATGCGGGTCCTTTTCCATTTTTATGATCATTTTTGGAAGTTCTATCTTTAAAATGCGTGTATGAAGTCCAGCGTTGCCTACATGGTCATTGTCAAGATTGTTGTTGAGAAATTACATGGTACCTTCTATATAATGAGTAAAACCACTCTCATGGCTATTTGTTAGTATTGCTTTTTTATGCAATGCGTCCATCTTTTGAAAGATGGTTTTTAAAACTTTTTTTTAAATAAAGAAGACTATTCTGGAGTATTTATTACAAAATGATTGTGATGCAAACCTACCCCCCCCCCCATGCCAATGTAGCACCAACACACACACACACACACACACACACACACACACACACACACACACACATGCACGCACACATGGGAAGCAGTGTAAATCCATTACAAAGAGTATAAACTGAAAAATACTGGTAGCATGCTGAAATATTGAGACATATTCATTTGGATCAGTAATAGAAGGGCTCCCTAGAAAGTTCCAGGCTGGACTAGAGGTCTAGGAGGGCCCTTCCCCCTCAGGGAGCCTTGGCTTCTGCAGTTGGCATCCGGAGGCAGGAGAAAAGTTTGAAGGTACCTGCTGCTACATCCTAAAGACGGGCTCAGTCCTCCTCCCTCCTTCAGCCTCTACTCTTGCCTTGTCTTCCTCTCAGGCTCCAGTATCACAGAGGCCTTCGGGAGTTCTTACCTCTTTGTTGAGCCTCCGGAGCTCCATAGCCTTGTTCAGCAAAAGCATCTTCTCATCAGCTGAGGCTGCCATGCTCACTGAGACATAAGAGATTCCCTCCTCTGAGTCATTCTTTGAATCTCTGGGCTCAGGACAGGCATGGAGTTTGTTCTCCCTAGAATGGAAAAAGAGAGGGGGGAGGGGGGAAACCAAGTCAGGGAAGCACTTCCAAATTAGAGTTTAATGAGTAAGATGTTGTAGGACAGATGCTGGCCAGAAAAGAGGATAAGTAAATAACTCCACCCCAAAACAGAGGGCAGCTGCCCCCAGGGTATGAACTTGCTTGAAGGAGGGACTGTTAACCCAAAATAAATCTCCAGTTGGTAGAATGTGGAAGGGGTGATGTATCTGTAAGCAGAGGATCCTTTCTTTCTTTCTTTCTTTCTTTCTTTCTTTCTTTCTTTCTTTCTTTCTTTCTTTCTTTCTTTCTTTCTTTCTTCCTTCCTTCCTTCCTTCCTTCCTTCCTTCCTTCCTTCCTTCCTTCCTTTCCCAAAACCTTAAACCCAGTGCATTCTGAAGCTCATAGATTGGACAACAATAGGTCCCTGCCCAAACTCCACTTAATGGCTGTTTTCTGGACCCTCCCAACTTCAGAGTGGTTATCAATAGTAATTGCAGCTCTTTCCCTCCCACCTTGATTTACTTATTTTTTTCTTTTGCTCTTTAAGGGGTTATTCCCTCACTCTAAGTGAGCACTTGAATAGGCCTTAGCTGAAAAAGGCCAAGGTCTCCCACTGCATCCTGGGCCATCTCCAATCATCCTGATAAATATCTGGTCACTGGATCCAGATGGCTCAGGAGGAGAAAGTGAGGCTGGTGACCTGCATAGCTCTCCCTCACTCAAAACAAAGTCAAGTTCAAGTCATGTCATCATTTCTCTGATGTCATGGTCTTGGAAAACAGAGGACGAACACAACCCAATCCCCGTTAACCAGCACACAGTAGGTGCTTAATGAATGCCTGATGAATGAATGAATCAGTGAGTGAAGAGGGCAAGGAGGAAGCAGCAGTGGTTTGTAACCATGGTAAGTATGAACTTTTGCATGTAAAACAATCCTTTTGATTCCATTCAAGTGGGACATTCAGCTCCAGGTAAAATGAGGTAAGTGAATAAAAACTTCCGGTTCCTGGGCAGACAATGGCATTTTCTGGAGGCCTTCCCTAAGCCAAAGTTGGCACTTTCAGTGCCTCCACAGAGCAGTTGGCCCTTGAAGAGCCTCAAAGAAAGAATTGGGAATTTCCTTCAGTAAGAATGTCTGATTCATTACAGATTTCAAATGGATTGGGTCTAAGGGCTCCCCAACACTGCCAGAGACAGGGAAGAACTTCTGTGGAATTATACTGAGGCACGCAGAGGTCTCTAGAGAGTAGAGGAAAGCTGTGGCAATGAAAAAGGAACCTGGTGTAGGTGATGCCAACCATGGAACATGGCATGTTCCAGGAGAGGTGCCCTCCCCAGAGAAAGGCTGGTTGCTTGTCTGCCTGTGCTTTCCTCAAAACCACTCTGTGAGGTAGTTCAGTCGTGTAGTATTACAACCAATTTACAGAAGAAGAGACAGGCCGCACAGAGATTAAACGTAACCCTTTGTTCATATCCCACTTCGTATCTGTGAGACTACAAGCAAGTCACTTAACCTTTGAGACCTTCTGTTTCCTCTTCTTTTCTCTCTCTTAATACTCCCAGACCCCCTCCCTTCAATTCTCTACTGCTTCCCATCCCCCTCTTTTCTCCCAGTTCCACCCTTGCCCACGCCCTACCCACCTGGAGAGAGAACGAGAATGCAGAGGTGGAGTCTGGCTTTTCAGGGCCACCGGGGCAAGCACCTGGGTTTGGACCTGATTACCTCCATCTGGAAACCTTCTTTCCTGATCTGTCCAGAAGCTTGAGATATCCTCCTGAGGGACAGGCAGGAAAGTGGAGGTACTGCTCATGCTTCTGCACAGGGACAGGACAGTCCCCAAAAGCCCTAGGTTTTGATGAGGTGGCAGGTAAGTTCAGCAGTTAGAGTGACCAAAGAGCTGAAGTTTTGGTGCAAGGCAAGATGTGGTCTCCTTTTCCTCCAGTCGGAGTCTGGCAGATGTTCCTGTCTCAGTAGTGGTGACCAGTTTTAGAAAGGAAGAGGCATCTGCTCCCTGATGAGACAGGGAGAGAGAGAGAGAAAGATCATGTGCTATGTCAAATGAGGAAGAGCCCCCTCACATCAAGAACTTCACCTGGTCTTTAAGGCTATGCCCCTCCTTCCATGAAGAATCCCTTGGAATGTCTCAGCATTCCCTTTCCACACCGAAACACACCCCCCATCACCACTCTCTCTATCCCCAGGCATTCTCAACCAAAACATCTCTTGAACCATCTTGGTTTGGGGTCAAGTTTGGCGAGAAAAGGACCCTTTGGTGCTTTGGTAAGGATATGCCTTCTTCTAAGGACAGATTTCCTAACCATTTGAAGAAAAGAGACAGCTCAAGTCTCAGTTCTACCACTAATTAGCTGTGTGACCTTGGGTTAATCACTTCCTCTCTGACTCAGTTTCCTCACTGGTAAACTGGGACTCCTTCTAAAACTTCTAAAATTCTGTTAATCTTTTGAGTCATCCTAGAGAGTAGACTTAAGTCAGAGGACAATGAGCCAAAATTCAAGAAAATCATGTAGCTCCTTCGTGTGTTTCTCTGTAAAGGATTCACCTTCAAAATCAACTCTAGACTTTCCTGAAGGTACTTTCCTTGGTTTCTGTCCGTGTTCAGTGGGTTCCAGGTGTCATAGGAATAGTTACCAGAAAGTGAAAGGCTTGGCCAACTACTCCTTGTGTGACCTTAGGCAGATCACTCAACCTCCTTGACCTCAGTTTCCCCATCTGAGGTGGTTGGGCTAGATGACTTTTTAGGTCCCCTTCTAGCTCTCAATCTATGAAGGACCCAGGTTACTTCTGGTGGCATGGGTTCCACACTTCTCTTGGATTGGACTCCCACCCAGAACTTTGAGGAGACTCTCTCAACTGAAAACTGGGACAAATTCCCTATTTCCAAACCCTCACTGTTAGATTGAGCTAGGCCTCCCGGGAAGGATGGGAAGTCAAAGCTCCTCAAGGGTATTTGCAGCCACTAGGTGGCTTTCACTTTGCAATGGTGATATCATTTTGGGCCTCTTCGAAGAAGGACAACAACCAAGCCAAGGTAAGCTTTGTTTTGGGAAGTTATTTGGTGACAGACCTTCTCCACAACCTCTTTACTCCATAGCACCTCACCATTTCCTGATTGGATTTCTTCTTAGAGATATTATAAACAATCACTTTCCATCTCTTCCTAAGATCCTCCCACCTAGACCCCGGATTCATAGAGCAGCCCCCAGGCAACCAGAGTCATTTTTCTATGAATCTTTCCAAATACTGACCTGAGCCAAGGTCCCAGCCCAAGGAGTTGGACTGTGTGCTGATCCGGTCAAGTCAGGGATACTCCAGCCTTCAGTGAAGTTCCCTCTCCCACTGCTTATGCTGACGCAGCCTCAATTCAGCCTCCTCAGGGGTATCTTTTTATACCCTCTTCTCAGCATGCTCACCAGGAGGCACAGACCCATGGCTTGGCCTTTCTGGTGATAGGGCAATAATTAGGACACATTCCTCAGTTATTACCTCTTTCTGTGGTCACTGTTGCTCTTTCTCCTTTAATCGGGAACAGTACGTCCATATCATCCTCCTGTGTCCCAGAGATGGCAATCTTGCAACAGTGTATTCTGAAAACCAAGTAGCCATGGCTTGGACAAGTCCCAGTGATGGATCTTTTGTTGCACTTCATGTTGGGGGAGGGAGAGTCAGAGATCAAGGGCTGGACAGGACAGGACCTGAAAGACTAGCTGGTGCAAGCCCTCCATTTTACAGAAAAGCCCAAAGTTAGGTAAATAACTATTATCTGAGATGTGATTTCAAGTCCGGGTACTCTGGTTCCACACCCCCATTACCCTGAGGATACTTCCTAGATCAGTCATTTTCTAGCTAAGTGACCCTGAGGAAGTTAGGTTTAGCCTCAGTTTCCTTATCTAGAAAATGGGAGTGATTATCCATGCATCCTCTCCCTCACAGTGGATAGAGGACTGGGCCTGGAGTCAGGAAGACCAGAGTTCAAATCCAGTCTCAGACACCTACTAGGTATGACTTGCCCAAGATCAAATCATTTCACTTGTTTACCTCAGTTTCCTCAACTGTAAAATGGGGATCATGATAGCACCAGTGAGAATCCAATGAAATAATATTTGTAAAGCACTCAGCGCAGTATCTGACACCTAGCAGACATCTCATGAATGTATATTTCCTCCCTGCCTCCCTCCTCTCTCAGGTTTCTTTCAAAGTGGGATTTTCTGAGCACTTGAAGAAAAGAGATAGCTCATGTCTCAGCCCTACCACTAACTAGCTGTGTGACTTTGAGTTAATCACTTCCTCTCTGACTCAGTTTCCTCATTGGTAAAACTTCTTCTAAAACTTCTAAAATTCTGCTATTCTTCTGAGTCAGCCCAGAGAGGGGGCTTAGGTTGGAGGACGATGAGCCAACATTCAAGAAAATCATGTCACTAACCAAGCTCCTGACCCTTTGCTTCCCATTCTCCAGGGGAGGGGTGGAAGTGGGGGTAGGGTAAGAGGGTGTATGGGTGGGAAGAAAGCCAACACTGTGAGCCAGGTAGGTAACATTTTAGAGGGGAAGAAACCAAGACTTATGGAGAACAGAGAGGTCTCTCAGCTAGAGAGTGGCAAAGTTTGCCACGAGAGGCATTCTTATGCCGCCCCACCCCCCACCCCGCCCCCTAAACTGGCCCTTTCTGGTCAGTATTAAGGAGTGATTGCTTTCACAGTTGAACTGTCTAAAGCACAATGTTTCTGGAGGTCTCAGAGCAGAGGCTGGCTAAGAGGTTCCCCAAATGAGGTACAGGTTGCACTAAATGCCCTCTGGGCGTCTTCCTTAATACCCTATTCTCTATGCACAAGCGACTTCCCTCCCACCCCCCAGACCCCTGCTGCTCTCTGATGTTCCTAGCTGTTGGTCCACTGAGGCTCCCCACCCCACCCCCATCCTTGAGTACTCTCCAAATCTCCCAAGTCTAGCAAAGGACCGCCTCCCCTGTCCTTGCCATTGTCTTCTGCCCTCCACTAGTGAGAGGGTTCTCTGAAGGAGCTCTAGCACCAGTGAGAGGAGAGCTCAGCGAGCAGTAAGTAATTGGGGCCAGTTGGAATGATATGTGACCATTAATGTCCTGGGAGATTCGGCTGAAAGGTACTTTCACATCAGAGCATGGAGACCCTTAAAAGCTCGACTTGGAATGTGGGAGTTTTTCCTGTAATCCCGGGGAGTTAACACAGCTTTCGGGGAAGGGGAATGAGATGATCAAAGAGACTTTTCTAAAGATGGAGCAATCTTGTCGCCTTAGACTCTAAGTCAGTTGACATTGACTGGTGTGAGCAGACTCCAGTAGCAGAGCTGGCCTGGGAGAAGGCAGAAGGGGTGTCCTGGTAGGTGGGCAGCTAGGAACGTTAGCGCGGCCCAGACTCGGTGGCCTCCAGTGTATTCCTCCACCCTGCTATGGCAGTGACCCTCTTACAGAAAGGGCACGGTTCAGTCCTCCATATTATCTTGTTTTTCACATAAAAAGAACTGTATTTACGAGGCTTTTTCTGCATCTCTTGAGGCTGTGCTGGTTGTTAGGTTAAGATTGTGATTTATTCTGCCAGTTGTTTTCTTGATGGCAGACCACCCTTGTGTTCCCAGCATCAATTTGACTTGGTTTTAATGAAAAGATGTGTTGCACATGTTTGGAGAATCGCTTTCCCAGTATTTTATTGAATAGTTTGGCATCGGCAGCATAGGCAATGTTGTTCTAGGGGGCCCTTCCCCTGCTGCACCATTCTTTGGGAAGCAAGGCTGTGCTGGTCTCCGAAAGGGACTTTAGGAGAGGGCCTTCTCCCTCCAGGTCTGAAAATTCCGAAGTAGCATCACGGGGATTTGTTTTTTCAATGCTTGCTCCAATTCATTGGAGAATCTGTCTGCACACAAAATGCGCGCTGTTCCAAACTCCTTCCACTCCTTCGCTATTTGTCCCTTTTCTCTTTCTGAGATCTGGCTGAACTCAGCCAGACCTGACCCAGGCTGTGTACCCCTGGGCAAGTCTCCCCCTCTGAGTGCTTCTGTGAAAGGGCTGCAGAATACCTGTGGCGACATTTAAATGAGCTAGTGCCGGGAAAACTTTCTCCAAGCCTTAAAGCGCTTTCTCCGTTTTAATGGCTATTTGGTTAATTTCCATATTTTCTATAGCCACTTACCCATTTTGTTTAGATTTTTCGTTTTGTCGTCTTCCAATTTAGGACAGTTTCTTTCCAATGGCTTTCTTTAATCACTTCCCACTTGTTGAGAATTCCCCTTTTCGGTTTTGATTTTGCTATCTTTGAAAAAGGATCAAATTAGCATATACATGACCGACGCTAAAGTCTTTCCCAAAACGATTCTGTTTTATTAGTTTAATTTTTTAAAGCATTCTATGGGCTTTGCTTTTCCCAATTTCTTTTGTGCTTCTTTTGTACTCATTTGCTTTTTTGACAAAGCTGCACACTCAATTCATTAGTCCTTGTTTCCCTTTCATTAGTGCGAGGATTCAGGAATAGAAATCTTCCTCTCACAGCTGATTCAGCTGCATCCCATACATTTTGACATGCCATCTTATTAGTAGAATTCACTTGAAGAGAATTTTCAAATTGTTTTTAATGATCTGGTTTTGGGCCCTTTCATTATTGTTTGGCTTTGTTTGATGATTTTTGATTTTCCGTCATGATCACCTCCAAATACTCTCTTCCTTGCCTCCTTCCCTCCTCAGGAAGCCTTCCTTTGTCATGATGAGAAAACAGACAACACAGAAAACTCTGGCACAGGCTTGATAAGAATTCTAGGGGGAACTTCCATAATTCCACAAAAAAGAAAAGAACAATTCAGCCAAAGTAAATCAAATATGGCCCGTGTCTGACATCATGCCCTCTGCACCCATGGTCCCCCTCCTCTCCAATGAAAGAAGGAAGGTACATTTCTCCTCTCTTGGGGTGAGCTGGATCATCACCCAACAGCTCAGTTCCACTTTCTTGTTCTTTTGTCTGTTTTTATCCTAGTTCTATTTTCATCATTCTGCAACAATGCATATGTGTCTTCTCATGTTTTCCCGAATTTCCAATTGTCTTGGCTTATTCCATTGTGGTACCACCATTTCTTTGGCCACTCCCCAGTTGGTGGGCACCCACCCTCTAGGTCCTCAAGTGTGGCCCTTTGACTGAATCCAAATTTCATTGAACAAATCCCTGTAATGAAAGGATTTGTTCTGTAAAATCTGGACTCAAAGGACTGCATTTGAGGACCTAGAGGACCACATGTGGTCTCGAGGCTGCAAGTTCCCTATCCCTGCATTGGATGAACTCTGGTCTCTTCCAGTTTTAAAGCCTTCGTCTTCAGTCCTTCAGTCAGAATACCAGAGAAGGAAGGTGGTAAGCGTATCTATTTTTGGGGGGGGGGAGAGGAGAGGTGAGAGATTCCTTATTGGACATGGAGGAGGTGGTCCTGGCCTGGGGTCACTGATAGACATGGGGCTCAAACTTTTATTTGTTGAGTCTTCCCCACCCCCTGGTATTTAGGATAATTCTTGGGGAACTCTAAGGAGGTCAAGATTAGTGTGGGCTGGATCACTCGTGGGGTCTATAATTGGGATCAGACAAGACCTGTGCTTGACAGACAAGTGGAGAAGTTTCTTTTACAGTGCAATTCAAGATGACTGTTTGACTCTGTGGTGGGGGTGGAAGAGACTTAAAACTTGCCAATAAATAATAATTCACCAAGATAGTTAGTGCTCTCATCTCATGGGATTCCTATCTCCTAACTTCTGGTGACCCAAAAGCATGACATGTATTGTAGATTTTGGTATATTTGCTGGATGAAACTGAAAAGAAAAGATAGTACTTAATATGCCCAAGTAGCAGAGGTCCAGCCACTCCTGGAGAGGTCTGAAGACCTAAATTCCTGTTAAGATCTGCATTCTTTACTTTTGGTCAAGGAATACAATAGCCTTTTGTAGAGAACAGTCTTTTCTACGGAAATTGAAAACTGAGAGATCTTCCTATCCCTTGGCTGGTGGCTCTTACAGGAATAGTACTTGTTTCCTGGCTGATGGTCAGATGCAGCCTGAGGCTGATAAGTAACCACAGCATGGTCCTTGGAGGTTTTGGGGCAAGAGCCATCTTTCCCTCTGTGGCCAATGTTGCCCAGAACCTTGGCCTCAGGGCTAGCTTACCAGGTGCGCTGTCTTCATTTGGCATAGCTGGCATGTTTACCCTCCAGAATCTTTTAGTGTGTTTTCTATAAATCGGGTGACTGTGTTTTTTAAGTCTCCTGCTATGGTGCTATATTATATAATTGTAAGCAACAACTTTGACAGTGAGTCCCTGGTCTTTTAATTTCCTGCTCCTGTGTTTTCCCTTCTCTCTGCTGCCTAGAAATGGCAAGAAAATGAAGGGGAAAATGCTGAGCACCTTTGGCTTAGAAAGAGCTGCTGCACCCATGGGTAGCACTGAATTAGTATAAAGTTCATTATAATAATAATAGCAGATAGCTATAGTGAAGTCAAGGAAATCTGTAGTCTCATTGATTTGGAAGCTCCTTCCAATGATATGGGTTATAAGGGGATACAGACACATACATATGTATGTATATATGGCATACATATATCCCACCATGATAAGGAATTAAGAGTTACCCCAGTATTATGACCCACACTTTACAGAAGAAACAGAGGCTCAGATAGTCTGTGGTCTTCCCATGGTCATACATGCTCTAGGTAGAATTCAAAGGCAGGTATCTTGAGTCCTGCAGTTAGGTTAGAATGCCGGGTCTAGAGTCGGGAAGACTCATGTTCCTGAGTTCAAATCCAGCCTCAGACACTTCCTAGCTGTGTGGCCCTGGGTAAATAAGTTCACCCTGTTTGCCTCAGTTTCCCCATCTGCAAAAGGAGCTGGAGAAGGAAATGGCAAGGTACCCTAGTATCTCTGCCAAGAAAACCCCAGGTGGGGTAAAGGAGAGTGGGACAGGATGCAAAAATGATTCAACAAAAACAATAATCCCTTAACTCCATCCTGTTTATTGAAGTCAAATGAATTGAAATGATGCCCAGAGATGTTAGAATGAGTGGTCTGGTCTCCTCTCTGGACCCAGCACTTTATTGCACCAGATAAGTGACATAACTGAAATGATAGGATTTACTGATTTGAATCACTATGAACTGTGTGGCAGGGGACTGAAATGGATTGAGAGAGAACGGAACTGAACTGACCTGGACCAAAAGAAACCGATTGAACTGAATTCAGTGGAATCGGGTTGATCTGAACTGAACAGTAAGAAGTGGGATCCTCCGACTGCCCACGGGGATTTTCAATCCAGAAGTATTCTTGGGTGACTTCTTGTAAGGGATACTGGGGAGGGTCCATGTTGGGAAGGGCATTTGGAAGACATGGGGGAGGGCCCGTCATATGGGGCCCCATAGTTGGAAAAGTTTACTGAGACTGGTGCCAATTTTAGGATGGGGGGGGCCCTGTGGAGGAGTTGACCCTACCATAATCTCAGGTCCTGACGTAGGCTACCCTCATTGGGCACTGCCAACCTAATATTAGTCCGCATCTGCCTGAGTGTCTTCAGTAGTACGGTATCTTTCGGAGGGAGAAGATGGCAGCGAAGCAGCCCCGACGAGGGTCCACCCGAGGTGGCGGTGGCCCTCAGACCCGAGGAGAGGAGATGGAGGCAATGATAGATGCCTGGCACAGACTGGGCACCCTCACTGATCTGCAAGGTGATTCTGGTGGCCGGCAGCAGCGGGGCCGCTCTCGCACCCGCTGGCCACGCTGGGGCCCAGATGGAGCTCAGGCGCAGTTTGGGGCCTCCGGCCCCACACTGGGTACTGGAGCAGCTCCGGAGGAGGGCACCTCTCAGGAGGAGGGTGCCTGTGGCCCTGCCCGAGCTGTTGGGGATGCTGAGGCAGCAGCCTCCTCGAGGTATGTATGGTTGGCTTGGGGGTTAGGGGTGCGGGTTGGGGTTACGGTAGCGTGTGGTGCGTACGGTGAGGGAGGCGACCCTATCACTTCTTGTGTTTTGGGGGGCCCACCAAGGAGGTTGCGGCCCCACTTCACGTGTTTGGGGGCCGCCGGCACGTGAGTAGAGCGCTCCCCGCCTCCGCGCAGGCGCCCCCTCCCCCACCCCCGCGCAGGCGCCCCCTCCCCCACCCCCGCGCAGGCGCCCCCTCCCCTGCATGCTGCGGTGGGCATATTGGCGCACGCGCCGTGTTTCCCTTGTTCTCCGCAGGCCCTGCCCGGACGCGTGGGGAAGTCAGCAGCCGAGGGAGCACGAGGAGAGCGAGGGCAGCCACAGGCGCCGGGAACGCCAGGCCGTCGCTGCCACCGCTGCCCTCCCCCAGCCCCTGTTCTCGGCCCCGGCCCGGGCCATGAGCGGGAACCCCAACTTGGCCCTCGGGGCCCGCCCCCGGCAGCCCATGGGCGGGCGGGGCCGGGGCCGCCCGCGTGGGCGGGGCCAGAGCCGAGGGGAGCTGCGGGAGGCCGGCGACGAAGCGGGAGCGCGCGCAGGCGCAGGCGCAGGCGCGGGAGGCCGGGGGCGAGCCGCCAGCCCCTCCCCGCCCCCCCCCACGGGCCCGCTGCGCTATTCGCTGCGCTCCCGGGCACGCGCCGCCCTGGCGGCCCTGGCGGCCAGCCCGGAGGAGGGGCCTGGCTTCTCTCGCTTCGCGCCGCCTGGAGCCGGGGCCGGAGTCGGAGCTGCAGTCGGAGCCGGAGTCGGAGTCGGAGCCGGGGCCGGAGTCGGAGCTGCAGTCGGAGCCGGAGTCGGAGCCGGGCCCGGAGCCAGGTGAGGAAGGACGCGCGCCGGCGGGAGGATTGGAGTGGGGGGAGGGGGGACTCGGGCGGGGGCGGGGCCGAAATCGACCCGGGCGGTGGCATCCTCCATTTTCTGGGCCGGGGGCGGAGTCGGGAGGGGCGGGGCTTAGGCGGGGAGGGGCGGGCCACCCTGTGCTGGGAGCCGGGCCCTGGGAAGAGCGGGTAGTGTTCTAACCCCGTAGCTTCTGGAAGTGGGAGGGAGAAGGGGGTATGATGGAGATGCGGGGGAGGAGATGGCGGGAAACGGCGGTCCCAGGAGAGGGGGACCTCGGCCGAAAGAATCTGGGAGCTTCTGGAAGGGGAGGGGACTGGGGGAGGGGGGCAGTGTAGCCGGGATCTCATTCACTGAACGGGAGGCATTGGCGGGGAGCGGCAAGGGCCTAGTGAGACACCTAGTGGTACAGTTGGGGTTGCTGAGAAAGGGGGCTGTGTGGCTGAAGGTTCCTTCTAACAAGATGGTGGGCGTTGGATTCAGTAGTGGTTTTCAGGATCTCGATGCACCTGTGGAGCAAACATCACCAAGAGAGGAGAGGGGCCCACACCGAAAGACACTGCAGGTTCCCCCAGAGGTGAGTCTCCTCCCATTCTTTCATCCTGGCACTCAAGGTCCCTGCATAGCCCTGTTTCTTGTCCCTCTCGTTTGTCAGAGGACTCCCTCTTACAACCTATCCTTGGAGGTTCAACACCCGTAGCCTTCGGGGAGTGCATTTGGAGTCATTTTTGGTCCTGCTTTCAATCACCATTCGTCTTTGCTTTCACCAGCAGTTTCTGATGCCCCTCAGGCAAAGACAGCTTTCCTTTTTTTTAGGGAAGCCAAAGTCAGGTACCTCCTGCAATAGGAAACCCTGTCTTCTCTTTTTTCCCCAACACTGTAGATAGAGAAGTCTAACAGTGACGAAGAAACAGATGAGGGCAGCAGATCAACTTGCCCTGAGGATGATGAAGATGAAGAAGAGGAGGAGGAGGAGGAGGAGGAGGAGGAGGAGGTTCCTAGACCAAGTTTGGGGAGCCTGCAGCAGAGACCTCAGTCCAGGCTTGAGAAGAAGGTATGAGCTTGGTTTTCTCTTTTCTTACAGCTCAACTTGTCTGTCCTCCCACCAGCTTTCAGATCTCCATTTTTGTACTTTGTCATCTCAGTTCCCCTCTCTTTCCTTCACCTTCCTCTGATAGCCACAGCCTTCTGTCTCTCTTGACATGTAACCTGATGTCCTCTCCCCAGGTCTGTGAGGTGGTTCAATACCTGCTAGTGAAGGACCAGACAAAAGTGCCCATCCAACGAACTGGTGAGTGCTCTGATTCCCCTCAGCTCACCCCCACAGGACCTGCCTTTACCAGCTGTGCCCTGGGTGGGTTTCCTTCCTGCCCCTAAGAGGACTTCAGGCTCCTATTTGTGTATATGGGTTTAGATTTTTCCCAGTGCTTCATCTAAGTCTCAGTGGCTGGGCAGAGGTACATACCTTTTTACCTTAGAGATACCTTGTGTGAAGACCCAGTGAAGGAGGTTGAAGGAGCACACAGGTTGGAGAAATAGGAAAGAACAGTTTAATGAGAATCCAGACAGCAGTGAGTGACCAACCCATGCACAGTCCTGGGAAAAGGCCAAGAATGAGAGCCTGTGGGAGGGGACCTGAGGCAGATCTGGGGTTTGGTGAGAAGGAGGTTGGAGCTGTGGCTCTTCTTTATTCCCCATAGATATTGTGAATACTATAATTAAAGAGTACAAGGATATGACTACAGAGATCCTCAACCAAGCTGGCCAGATGTTGGAGCAGGTCAGTGGATGTTCCCAAATCATCACATATTACCTGGACAATAGCCAGTGTAATTCTCCCCTCATTTTATGGCTGGCGACTAGAGCCCTGGACTCTTGTCTTCATGGGCTGCTCAAGCCCTCCACCCATCAGCATTTTAAGCCAATGCCCCTCTTTTTCTTTTCTCATTTGCCCCAATTTCTCACGGCATCTAGATGTTAAGTCCAGATCTACATCCTCTTTCCTACTGCCACCCTGACCCTAAATTCTACCCGCCTGTTTTGCCTGGAGTCCTTCTACTTCCCAAGTCCATCCCAGCCTCTCACCAGCCAGCCATCAAGGCCCAGCTCTATTCTTCCTTCCTATGACCTCCTCTAGTCCTGAGAGTTGGTGTTCCTTTGACCCATTACCATCTTGTCTCATTCACCGACATTGGGGTTTGGTGAATGCTGCTTGATGGCATTTTCCCACAATCCTCGCACCTTCCAGTCTTTTAGAGTCTTCATCTCCCTCTTATCCAACCCCTTCTTTCTCTTGACAGGTGTTTGGAATAGAGTTGAAGGAGATTGATGATAGAGCTCCTGCTTATGTGCTCATTAACAAACTGGAGCCCCTGGAAGATGACTGCATGAGACCGTAAGAGTGGGGAATCTGACCCCTCTCCCCCATACCCACTTCCTAAGTCCTGGGTTCTACCCTTCAGGCTCCTAACACCAAGCTAGGAGAACTATCCAGAGCAGGGAACACATGATGTGAGACCTTTCTACCTGACAGGAACCCTCAGGAGCCACCTAGGGCTCCCTGCTCCTACTTTATGCAGTCCCAAGACGGGTCAATTGGCACTAAGGAACTGGACTCAGATCAAATCTAGAAAAGGCATTTTAAAATTGGAAGGGACACTAGATTGAGTCTAGCCCAGTCCCCTCTTTTTACAGAGGAGGAAACAGGCCCACAGTGAATTGCCATGGCTAATGCTTAGGAGACATGAGGACTAGGTTCAAAAAACCCTGAGAGCTTGGAAGAGACAGAAGGATGGGGACATGGGAACTCTGTTTGGTTCCCTGGGCCTTGAACATCAACATCTCATAAAGGTGATGGCCTCCATTTGTCTTCCAGAAAACATGAGACAGCAAAGATGGGGCTTCTGATGGTGATTCTGAGCCTCATTTTCATGAAGGGGAACTGTGCCAAGGAGGGTAAGTAGCACCCCAACCCTCCACCATGGGAGGGAGGCAGGATGGGGTTTAAAGGAACCAACCTGCACCCATTCACCCCCTTTCTCTTTGTTCTCTTGCTCTCTTGCTCTCTCTCTCTTTCTCTCTCCCTCTCTCTCCCTCTCTCCAACAGCTGTGGTTTGGGACATGCTCAGGAAGATGCGACTTAACCCAGAGTACGGTGTAGTGATTGAATTCTTTCTCATTTCTCTGTCATTCCCCCTCCATGGATGGCATTTGTCTGTCTCCCGCATCCCCACCTTCCCGCACCAGGCTGGCAGGCAGGCTGACCTATTTCTGATAGTGCTAGGAGTTGATATGGAAACCCCTGAAACCGGGTGTTCTCCCCCAACTTCTTGGATCCTTTTAGCTGTGCTAAGAAGGCCAGGCCGCGGGTAAGAAGGAAATCCAGCCCTGGCTGCTTCACCAGATGCTTGGACTAGAAGGTTCTTGGAGCTGTCTTGGGGAGGGTGAGATGCAAGTATTATCACCTCCACTTTATAGATGAGAAAACTGAGGTTCAGAGAAGGCTCCACATTTTAAAAAGGTTTCTTAGAGAATAATATTCAGTCTCATTAGCATGTGCTCGTTTCTTTGGCCGTCCCCCTGGATTTTGTTTCCAGCCAAGAGTGTTGGCTGCAAATGCTTTGGTGTGTACAGGGTTTTTCCCTGAGTCTTTGACCTCATCTCATGGTGTCATAGGCCCGAAGCTGGAAAGGACCTTAAGAGGCAGTCTTTGCTGAGTGGGGGGTGAGATAAAAGACACTCTCTAGGAGCAGGTCAGACTAAGCCACCTCAGTGGGACGAGGCTCACAGGGCAGAGTCTCCCTTGCCACTTGGTTGAGAGGAAAGGCTTGTTCTCGTACGGCTTGGGCTAAGGGGCCTTCCAGCTCCAAATCCTCCATCACCACAATGGAAATAGCAGTAAATCTTAAGGATTGCAAGGGCCTTTCGAGGTTCTCCAGCCCATCTTCCTTCCCAGTGTGAGGAGTGCACACTGAGGCCATCTCTGCTCAGAGGCCTCCCTCATTGCCTCTATCCATTCTATTGGGGGACATCTGTTATTCTTGGAAGGTCCTTTCTTATGGGAATTTGATATCTGCCTCCTTACGATTCTCACTGTTGCTGATACTGTTCTGGACCTGTACAGCCCTTTAGGGGTGGCTAGAGCCCTGGGCCCGGAGTCAGAAAGGCTCTTCTCCCTGAGTTCAAATCCAGCCTCAGACACTCGTGACCTGGCCAAGTCACTGAACCCTATTTGCCTCAGTTTGCTCATCTGTCAAATAAGCTGGAAAAGGAAATGGCAAACTCCTTCAGCGTGTTTGCCAAGAAAACTCCAAATGTGTTCCTAAAGAGTCAGACACAACTCAAACCCATTGAATAACCACAGCAGCTTTGGCCTTTCTTTCCCCGGGGTAAACATGGCCTAGTTCTCTTAAGGGCTTATTTCCTTGAGAAATGTCTGTCCAGCTTTGCTGCCCAGATGATTCCTTTGCATAAGTTAAATCATTTTTCCTTCTGTCTTTAGTAAAAAGCATCCTCTCTTTGGGGATGTGAAGATGCTGATCACTGATGAATTTGTCCGCCAGAGGTGAGTTGGTACCACCTGAGCAGGCCTCCCCAGAGCCCTAGCAGTGCCAAGCTTTGTTTTTTGGGAGGTTGGTTTGGACTCAGATCCTCCTTTTTTATTGGTTCAGAGATCTTAGTCCCCTTGGACAGGTCTGTTTCCCTCTCCAGGCTGTCAAATATCAATAATAAACCTTGCTGTATCTCCCTTACATAGTAATTGTGGGTAAAGTGCTTTGTAAGTCTTGGGGCATGAACCATTATCAGCCCCTTGGTTTCTGTGGTTATCTGTTGGTCTTCCTTTGTTACGAGCAGTCTTGTGCTTACACAGAGATCTCCCTCACCCCTCGGCTGGCAAGAATGGTGTGATCAGAGCAGTCGGCAGTGAGCGTGGCCAGGCTGTTTACCACACACCGCACAGTAAACCCCATGAGGTCCTTCAATCACAGGGGGGCAGAAGTGCTTGCCTCACTGTCTCTCAGTTGACCATACATATCCAGCCCTGCCAGCTTTGTAGCTCATGAGAGCATGAGATCGTAGGAGGCAGTGGTGCTGGGCCTGCAAAGAGGACTGACCCCATATGTATTGGGGAAGGTCTCCTGGTGCTGGCTAGGCCTCTGTCCTTGGGAGTCTGGGTGGAGGGAGAAGGCCAAGTTTGGAGATGAGGATTCTGTTTTCCCTCATCCCCAAGGTATTTGGAGTATAACCGGATTCCTTACACTGACCCTGAGGAATACGAGTTCCTCTGGGGACCCAGAGCTTTCCTAGAGACCAGCAAGATGCAGGTCCTTCGCTTCGTGGCTAAGGTAATAGCATGGGTGAGGTGAGGTTGGGGAGATCAGTAGCTGCTCACATCCTGAGCCTGAACGAGAAGGGGCTCTGGCACTGCTGAACTCCCTGGCTTCTAACAGCTGCCTGCCTCTGCTTTCTTCCAGATCCAAAAGAGGGACCCTCGTAGCTGGACGATCCAGTACAATGAAGCCCTTCGGGATGAGGCGGTCGCTGCTGCTGCCTCAGCCTCCGGTGCCTCGACCTCCACCGCCACAGCCTCGGCCTCAGCTTCAGCTTTGGCCGAGGCTGAGGCTGAGGAGGAAGCTGAGGCCGAAGCCTGTGCCTCCGCATCTGCTTCTGCGAGTTTTCTGGAGTAGGAGAGTGGCCAGTCTAAGTGCCATGTAGAGGTGGCTTTTCCAAAGCACAAGAAGCATCGTTTTCCACGAGCTGTGTGCACAGTAGTTATGAATTTTAGGACCTATCCCCTCTGTAGTCCAGGTCCAATAAAATTGCAAGTTGATCTCTGTGGTTTCTTTGTGCGTCTCCAGGCCTGCCCCTGTGGGCTTTGGGGATGAGGCTCCTCAGACATTCCCTGGCCTTGAGGAGTTGGGTTCCTTGGAGGGGTGGAAGATGGAGGGGGATTACTGGCTTGGCCTTGGAACCACAGACAGGAGATGGTCTTGGTTCTGCTCCCCTCTGTCCCATGCCACCCCCTGCAGGTTGTCCAAGTGTGTCTGTCCTTTTATTGAAGGGCCCAGGCCTGGTGCCATTTCTTGGGGGTGGGTGGAGACACGAGTTAGTATTTGGAAAGCGCAGTGCCTGGTGCATAGTAGGAGCTTAATAAATGGTTGTCTTCTTCCCACCCAAGTAAATAGCTGACCTTGGCCACCTAAGATTTTGCTTAAATAGCTTCCCGACTCCTGGTATGCTGAAAGACTGAGCTGTTCTTGTATGGCGTGTCACATTAATGTTGAGTCATTTCAGTCATGTCTGACTCTCCATGAGCCCTGTTGGGAGTTTTTTTGGCAAAGATATTGGAGTAGTTTGCCATTTCTTTCTCCAGCCCATTTTATAGATCAGGAAACTGAGGCAAAGGGTGAAGTGATTTGTCCAGTGTCACATGGCTAGTAAGCGTCTTAAGCCAGATTTGAACTCAGGAAGATGAGTCTTCCTGACTCCAGGCCCAGTGCTCTGTGTACTGTGCCACCTAGCTGCCCTATCCTGTCAAGACCTCCCTCAAACAGCGGAGGGTGGCCACCCCTTCTGTCCCTGGGCCTTGGGGGTTAGCTAGCTTGAGTAACCTCAATTGGGAGGCAGGAGGAAGTTGGCAGACAGCACCTAACCCAGTAAAGCACAGGTAGAGATAGGGATGACCTGGGATACTGTAACCTGTGACTTGGAGTCAGAGTTGCCTAGAACACCAATGGAAAGTCACACAGGAATTGGGGGTGGAGCTCAGCCCAGGTCTTGCTGGCTTCCAGGCCCATTCACTTCTCTGTAGATGTTTAATCATGCATGGCAAGACTGTGATGCAGTGTTGAGCTGTGTGATTTTGATTCTGAGGTGGGAGAGGACTCTCCCTTCAGAACTGGCCACTTCCTGAGGGGTTGTCTAATCTGACCTCAGTTGGTTCAGAGGAGGAAAACACCATGGGGATGATCAAGTCCAAGCCTCTGTATTTGCAAGAGGGCAGAAATGAGGGCTGTGATTTTACTGGTGTCCCCAAGGAAATTGGGGGTCTGCCAGTGGCTAGAAAGCATCTAGCTAGAGAGCTAGAAAGCACACTGACGTCCTTACCCCACCCCCACCCCATGGAAGCCCCGGATTATTTTGTGATTGGCTGGCAAGTCTTATTTCACCTACAGAAGGAAGTGCTCCAGAAATGCCAGTGGGTTGAATTGAGCAGGTTGACCATTTCAGACTCTCTCCACATACACAGAATTTGGTGATTTTATTGTGTTGAAAGGTAAGTCCACATGGAGGGATCAACTGCTTTGGTTTCAGCATGTGAACTGTGGGGGTGCCTAGAGATGCTCCTCATCTGAAAGGCCCAGTAGATTTGGGGTCAGGCCTCAGCTGTGCCCCTGGGAATCCTGGGTGCCGGTGGCCATGACCTGCTTGGGAGCAGTGTAGCTGGCTGCTTTTCTTCGCTACCCTTTTTTATCATTGGCTTTTCTGCTTCTCCCCATTGCCCCCACCCTTACCCCCACCCCCTTTTCTTGTCTTTCTTGGTTTCCAAAACTAACTAAACCAGGGCCTGGCTTTGGTCTCTGCTCAGCTGGATAGGGGATGTAGATCCCTTTGCCTCCAGCTGTGGGAATGAGAAGAGAAGGCAGCTCTGTGGCCTGTCCCGAGATGCTTAGTAGTGAGCTGGCACGGTATCCAGGGCTTCCTCGGGTTCACGGGTAACATCCACATTCTGAAACAATAGGGTGGCAATATAGGATCAATTCTGGACTGAAAACCCAGGAGACCTAGGTCTTGACCTGACCATTGCTATCTTACTGTGGGAACTTGGGCAAGGACTTTCTCTTCTCTCAGCCTCTGTTTCCCCCCACTCCCCACCCACTCTGTGAAACAAGGAAGCTGTACTCAACTCAGGTACCTTGCCTTCTGTCCTGACATTCCTTGTGCCCCTGAGGGAGCTGGCCAGGCTTCAGAGCTGTGGACAGAATGCTGGGCCTTCGGGGCCTTTCTCAGTCTTTCTCTCTGGCCTGATTTCTCCTTTCTTCCTTAGGGGAACCTTCCACTTCTCTAACACTGGGCTTTGCACATAATGAGGATGGCAGTGGCAGGACAAAGCTCTGCTTATTAGTGGTGCTGACTAGGGGCAGTCGGGTGGCACAGTGGGTAGTGCCATGGACGTGGAGTCAGGCCAGAGTTCCAGTCTGGCCTTAGACACTTCCTAGGTGTGTGACCCTGGGCAAGTCACTTCACTGCTGCCTGCCTCAGTTTCCTCATCTGTCAAATGGGGACAAAAATGGCACCTACCTGCCAGAGGTGTTGTGAGGTCCCAATGAGATAATAATTGTAAAGTGCTTAGCAAATGCCTGGCACTCAGTAGGTACCTAATAAATGCTAGTTATCGTCTGCCTTGAGGCTGGATGAGAAGGAGAGACACCGGAGGCCTGGCCAGGAGGCTGCCTCCTGACCTTGCCCCTCAGCACATTCTTGGTTGGAGGAAACAGATGGAGTGGTAGCCCCCCAAGACACTCCCTGGGCCGAGGGAGGGGAAGGGAGGTTTACCTGAGCATTCGGGGAAGGGAGGGCTTCACTCAGGTCTTCCAAGTAGGGCTGTTTGGTTGGTGGGGGGCTGGCCAGAGGAACAGGATGGAAGTTCCTGTGTGTGGGAGCATGGCTCACTGAGAGAGGGAGGGTTGTGGGGCCAGAGAGGGAGGATAAAAATACAGGTGACAGCCCCCATTTCCAGCCCAGTGCCAAGGCCAGCCCTCTGTGAAGCTTTCCTGGATTACTCTAACTCATGAAAGGGGAGACACAGGAAAAGAGGGTGGCTGGACGTGAGACCAAGGCAGGGCCAGTTCTGTTTCGGGGGGCACAGATATTAGCTCTTTCAACCAATCATCGCTAACAGCCATAGACTCTTGGAGCCAAAAGGAACTTAGCAACCTGGTCCAACTAACACAGATGAGGAAACTGAGACCCAACGGAGAGAGGAGGATACCTTCTGGTCTCTTGCCTCCCCCCGGCCTCTCCCCTAGAAACATGACAGCAGACACAGGTGCTCTCTCGGCTGTGAGATCTCACTTTCGAGATCACTGCGCCCAGCTATCTGCCCACTTTCTAGATCAAGAAACTTAGGATCCAACAGGATGATTCACCCATCTCCCACCCCTAATGGCAACACAGTGGAAGGACTATGTCCCTTAGCAGCAAGATCTCACTTTGAATTAGGAAACCTGGTGGGGATCTTTGGCTCACATCCCCAAAGTCGCCCGTCGGAGGCCAGGATAGGCAGCCCCAAGCTTGGCTGGCCTGGCCCTGAAGTGGAACAGGGTGACTGACTGGTAGTCAAGTCAGAGTCAGGCTGTGGCCACAGGGAAGGGTCTGCCAAAATTCCTCCTGTTGGCTAAGCTAATCTTGCCTCAGGGTGCTGCCTTCCCATGTCAGTGGGGAGGGACCCAGCCAGAGGTTAACACTGAGGCAGCCGCTTTGGGTGCCCACCTACCTCGGGCTTCTCCCGGTGGGTATTCACTGCTTCCACATTCAGGTAAATGGATTCAACTTTGCAACCTGAGAATGAGGGAAGGGGAAGAACAACCCATCAATTCTACCACACTCATGAGTGGAAAGGGTCTTGAATGACACCAGGTTCAACCCCTGCATTGACAGAGACAGAGATAGAAAGGAGGGGGAGGGAGGGAGAGAGAAAGGAGGAGGGGAGAGAGAGAGGGATAGACAGAAAGGAGGGGGAGGAAGAGAGAAAGGAGGGGGAAAGAGAAAGGAGGGAGGAGAAAGAAGGGAAGGAGAGAAGGGAGGGGAAGGGAGAGAGAGAGGAGGGAGGGGGAGGGACAGAAATGGGGGGAAGAGAGAGAGCAAGTAGGGGGAAATGACAGAGAAAAGGACAGGGCGACCACAGTTAGGGGATGCTGGCCCAGCAGAGGAGCCTGAGAAGCAGTGGGCAGACAGGGAGGAAGGAGGAAGACAAAGATGAGGGGGCAGTTCAGGCTGAGGCAGGCCCCAAGAGAAGACAGCCATCCTGACTCAGAGGCTGCAGGGAAGTCAGGGATGCAGAGTGAGAAGAGGTCCTTGAGTTTCACAGGGATGAGAAGAGCAGAACCTTTGATGCTGAGGGAATATTGAGGATGGAAGCCAGACTGCCAATAATTAAGAAGAGACTGGGAGAGGAGGAAGCAGAGGCTGCCCTTAAGAAGTTGAGCCATGAAAGGACCAGGAAGCAGAGAATGAGAGCTTGAAGTGCTAGTGATGCTAGCAGTCCAAAGGCCTTGCTACCAGCCCTGTCCTCTGCCCTTGACTTGCTGGATGGCATTGGGTGTGCTCCTGCATCTCTCTGTCTGTAAAATGGGTATGCATATGGCTGGAAGGGGGAGAGGAGGAGCATTGGGTGTCCATGAATCCCTTTCAACTCTGATCTGCACTTGTCTGGTGTTGGGTATAGGGAGAAGAAAGTTGGGGAACCTGGGGTACATTGTGGCACTCACCATAAGCCACTGGGGTGAGTTTGAGTACTGTGTGCAGGGGACATTTGAGATACGGCAGCTCCTCTGGAAGGGAAGGAAGAAAGGGTCAGCCAGAGGAAAGACCATCTGTCCATCCATCCACTGTCTTTCCACCCATTCATTTCCCCCACCCCCTATCCCCTCTCCTCATCCATCTATCTACCCATTACCAAAAGTACATGCCAACATATCTTTCTGGGGTGGGGGAGCATGGTGGAGGTGATGACCCTACCCACATTCCTGAAGATCTCTACCAGTGGAAGGCAAGTCCTTTCTGCTACCAGATTGTCTCTGCCAGAGTACAGGGCCTCACTACCTAAGCTCTTTGGCCAAGGCAACCCATGAAACAAAGAGACATCCACACTGTAAAGCCACAAGTGGCCTTGTCCTTGAGTGAGCATAAAGGATAGCATGGCCAGCCCACATGATATCCAAACTGGAGGATTAGGAGGAGGAGATGACCAGGAGATAATCCATCTGGATGACAGGGCACAGTTGGACTGAGATCTGCACCTACCTTGGAAGGAGGAACTCCATGGACAAGCTAGGACTTGGGACTGGCAGAGGGAGCTCTCTGGCGAGGAGACTCCCTGTGTCAATGCAGACTGGCACCTGCTTTGCAACATAGTTTTACAGAGTGGCCTGGGGCCCTGAGAACTGCAGTGACTTGGCCAGAGTCACTCGACCAGTATGTATCAGAGATCTCAAACCCAAAGAATACCTCTCATTTCTCAACTATTTGAAAATGTATAAAATGCTTTCTTCACAGCAATCCAGTAAGATGGCTATTGTATTATCTCTGTTACAGAGGAGGAAATAGGCTGAGGGGCTAAGGGATGGATCCAGGGTCACTTCCCAGATGGGGATTTTCAGAGTTGTGGATGTTGCCCTCCCCGCTCGGGTATGCTGTCCCTTCTCAGGATGCCACAGGATGCAAAGCCTAGCCAACAGACACTCAGATGAATGCGGATCTTGGTGTTCTCAGAGCTGCCAAAGGATGCATGCCAGTGGCATCATCTTGGAGAACTCAGGCGCACCTCTAAATCACAGCATCCTTTTTTTTCTTGCAATAATGCTTCTCTGTTGATCAATAAAGCGCATGCCACCCCTACGTAGCACTAGGTATACTACTCTGCAGGCTTTGCCCACTCCAAGTCTTTGAAGGTTTCCTGGTGGGTAGCATCTTTTTTGCAAACGGCATTTAGTAGTAATGCTGGTCTATGTCTTTTACTAAAGAAGTCTGTTCATTTTTTAAAAAATTAATTGTTGATATATCTTGTCCTAAGCAAACCACTGTTAGGACCACAGCAGACTGATTGAGGCCATCTCCCACTGTCTGTGTCTGCTTTGGATTTAAGGGTGTCCACTAAGGACTGCTTACCAATACCTGGTGAGTGCCTCTGGTCTCCCCTTACCAGCTCCCCTCCTTCCCCCACATACCCACCCACACTGAGATGGGCCAGTCCTTGCCTGGGCTCTGGACTGGGCAACATGTTCGGGGTTACCTGCACTCTTATCCAGAAAGTAGGCCAGGAGACAACGCATAACAGCCTGGTGGCAGATCACCAACACGTTCTCCTGACGCTCCAGTTCCATGATCACGGGTTCTAGACGCTGTACCAAGTCCTCATAGGACTAGAAAGGAGAGATGGATGCTGGTGTGAGCAAGAAGGGAGAGGAACAGAGACCCACAGGCAGGTCAGGCCATCCTTGGGGAGCATCCCTGGGAGGTATCCCTGGAGGGTGCCCTTGGGGGCATCTCTAGGGGCATGGGGGCTTCCCTGGGAGGTGGCCCTGAGGGCATCCTTGGGGGGGCACATCCATGGGGGCATCCCTGGGAGGCCTGGCTTTTTGCTCCTGGCTTTGTCCTTGAATTCCCCAGCTAGCTCTGGGAAAGCCCTTCCCACCTACCCCCCTTATCCCCCCTCTCAAACCCACTGCTTGCACCCCTGATCCTCAGATTCTTTCACAGTACAATGAGCCTGATGCCCCTGGTCTGCAGGGCATGAGGTCATGGGTAGAAAAGCTGAAAAGGGCATTGGCATCTCCCTTACTCCACTGGCCAAGAGAGCATCTTGGCCTCCCAGGGAACTCAGAATCAAAATGGCTTAGGGATGAGGGAGTGAGATGACCTGTAGCCGTGTGTAACTTGTTTGTCATCCACATGAGGAAGGTCATTTTTCACCGAGGTGCAGGGTTGGGGGGTTGCTGATCATGGGCTCTCCCTCCTGGGGTATACTGGGGATGGAGGCTCAGGGTAGGTAGTGAGTGAGTGGGAAGCGTGGGGGGAGGAGGGGGCCTGAAACCAGTCCAGAAGGCTCCTGCCAGACTGTGGAGCACAGCTAAGCCTCTGGGTGCTCCCCCTGGGCTCCCCTCACCTCTCCCTTAGGGTAGCGGTAGCGATATTTGTCCTGGTCTCGAAGTGCAAATTCCTCTGGATAATGCTCTTGGATCTCCTCATAAGTCATCTCCTCACAGACCCCCTGAAATGCAGCCGGCCTCAATAAAATAGGGGCAGGAAAGCCACCTGGGCCATGTAAACTGGGATGTGGGCACATGCATGTGCAAGTATGCACAGAATTAGGTATGAACATGCTAGGGTCTGCGAGGGTCTTCTTTCACTCTGTCTCTGGCTTCATTTTGTGTTTGGGGAATGTGTATGTGTGCTTTTGGAGTGCGTGTGTGTGTGTGTGTGTGTGTGTGTGTGTGTGTGTGGTATGTGCGTCTGTGGGATGGGTGTCAGTGGGTGTGTTTGTGAGAGGGTCTGTATTCATGTATGCACTGCCATAGCTCTGTGTGTGCGTGGTGGGGGTGTCTACAGTATCTGTGTGTGCTTTTAGTGCTTGTGCTTAGTTCTTGTTGTATGTGTGTATCTCGCACATCTATAGCTATGTATCCTGTGGAGTGTATGTGGATGGCTTTACTTTCTGTTTGTGGTATGTGCATGTATATGCATCTGTGGTGTGTTTGTGTGTATGTACATACATATATGAATGTGTATTGGGATGATATGTGTGTGCATGCTGGGGTCTCTGCAGTAAGTCACTGTCTTCAGGGACCTTGCTAGGCTATCTCTCTTGCCCCACAAGGCCATGTCCCCCAGTAGCATCTGGGGTAGCACCCTCCTCTTGAGTTGCCAGCCCTCCCTCCCTCTATCCCTTCCTCTCTCCATCCCTTCCTCCTTCCATCCATCTCTCCCTCCCTCCCTCCATCCTTCTATTGCTCCCTCCATCCATCCCTTCCTCCCTCCCTCCCTCATCCCTCTATCCTTCCCTCTCTTCCTCCCTCTCTCCCTCCATCCATCTTTCCCTCCCTCCACGACTCCTCTTTCCCCCTCCCTCCTTCTCTCCCTCCACCCATCCATCCATCCCCCATCCCTCCCTCCATTCCTCCCTCCCTCACTCACAGCATCTATCTCATTTAGGGCCTTCCACTGCTCATAAGGGACCCGCAGGGCCTCAGCTGTCTGAATTGTCCTCTTCATGTGACTTGTCCAGACCTTCAGCGAGCTGATGTCCTGGGACTGGATGAAGTTAGCTAAGGTGTATGCATACTACAAAGGAACAAGGAGAAGGGAAATGGAGACTTTCTCTTTAGGCCCTGCCTGCTATGAAGTGTCAGGAGAAATCCCATTCAATTCAGCCCACATTAGTTAGACGCCTATTTTGTGTCAACACTGTGCTCAATTCTGTGGACAGAAAGGCCCAAAGGAGACTGTCCTTGCCCTCACGGTGCTTCCATTCTATCCAGAGATTGCTGTGTGCACACACCAAAGCAGATTCCAAGTGATTTGAGCATTAACAGCTGGGAGGACTCAGCAAAGTATAGGTAAGAGATCTAGTTACAGATTGAGGGGGAGGGTTGGTGGAGTGAAGAGGTAGACTATGGAGTTTGGGAAACTGCTGGAATATAAGGAGTGTGGGGGGATATGGACGGATAGAACGAATTAAGACTAAAAGAAAGAAAGACAGGTAATAATAATGCCAGGCTGAGGAGCTGGGCTTTGATTCAAGTAGGGGTGGCATGCAGCATGTTAGGATGGTCTGGAGGGGGAGGGTCTTCTGGAAGCAGAGAGCCCAATAAGGAAGTGACCACACTGGGACAGGTACATGGTGGGGAAGGACTGATCCTGGGAAATGGGGAGAATCCTCAGGACAAGATGAGGAGGCATGCAGGAAGGAAGAGGAGGGGCAGAAGGCAGAGGCAGGGAGAGAAGGAAGAGAGAGAGGAGGGAAGGAAGGAGGGAAGGAAGGGAGGAAGGAAGGAAGGAAGGGAGGGAGGAGGGAAGGGAAGAAAGGAAGGAAGGGAGGGAGAGAGGGAGGAGGGAGGCATTCCCAGCTTTAGAATCTCCATTTCTGTGTTCCTATGAGCGAAGGAAGAATTGGATGAACAAAGGAGGGAAGTATAGAACGAATGAGTAAAAAGAAGCAGGATGTAGTGGAGGAAAAAGAGAATGAACAAAGAAATAAAGGCATGATTGAAGGGATGAGTGAGAAAAGAAAAGAAAAAATGAGTAGAAGAAGAATGAAATGAAGCGAGGCAAAGAGGGAAGGAGGGATGATGAAGGAAGGCTGCGGAGGAGGGAGCCAATGAATGAAGGGTGGAAGGACGGACAGAAGGAAGGGAAGGAGGGAGAAAAAGGAGGGAAGAGGATGAATGCAGTTAGGTAAAGGAGGAGGTGGCAGCCCTGAGCCCACCGGCCCATGACTTGCCCATGCCCAGGAACCCAAGCCCCTACCTGCTTGCCCCTGGCGGAAAGGCCTGAGTCCCCCCCAATGCGGCCCTTGAGGTTCAGCTCGCTCTCCCCATGTCTGCAGAGGTAGATGGAGCGTGGCGTGACGTGGATGTTCATCAGGTAGTACACAGTGCGGCTCTGGATGTGGTCTTGTACCCGGTTCACCAGATAGCGGGTCCCCACGTCAAAGATCTTGATGTAGGATAAATGGCTGCAGGGAGGCCAGGGAGACTCAGAGAAGGGGCCTTTCCTACACCTTAAGCCAGCCTCCAGGAAGGCCAACCCCACTC